>NC_057811.1:361006388-361306388 GCF_018294505.1 Triticum aestivum | reverse complement strand
GTGCCTTCCGCCTGTATGTTGTATTTACATTTGTACTCTGCATCTTAAGTTAAATAATCGCCATTTGTTCCTATATTTTCACATCTATATTTACTCTTACAAAATGTAGAATAAAGGCAATGCTCTCGAAGAAGAGTGTGCGGTAAACTTCTTGAATCCCCCCCCATCAATATGGACAAGGGCTTTATAGAGCATGTCTTCACTACTAATGTAAGTTTGTCCTCCTTGAGCCTTCAAACTATGAACAATGGTCTGGTGAAGCTGGCCGCTCCTGCACAATGCCATTTCCTGCCGTCTTAACTATGAACAATCCCTATTGTGTTAATGTTATTTTAAACCGTGTCTCTTTATTTCTGACAAAGAAATGAGATGAATTAACAGTGTTGATGCTTATACGTGCAAAACCTGTTATCTACCTACTTGTTTCTCTTTTAGGGTGACATCACTGTTGCTAGGAAGAACTGCCACAATGACGAACCCATTGTTTGTCCCTCTAACATATATTCCAGAGAAGAAGGCAACACATCTTGAGGGTAGGGATACAACCACAAAGTCATATCTTGATGTAGTGTCGAACTTACTCAGTGACACAAGCTCGACGAAGTCGCCGCCTGAATCTATTCGACTTCTTCAGTCTGAAATTCAAGCAGAAAGACATGCTTCCACTCAAATCCGACTGGAACTCCAATCTCTATGCAAGATTAACCGTAAGTACATGACGTCTATTTATGCTATGCAGCTTAAGTTGGTGGATATAAGCGTCAAAGAAGCGCAGTCTCATCAGGTTGCTAAGCTGCTTGTGCTGCAACTCCTGGGCCGGGCTAACCTTTCTTGAACTATGTTGAAGTGATGTCGGTTCTGTCTATTATTTTGTCGGCCTGTTAACTTCCACTGGTGGTGACCTGCCCAGTTTATGGAATCTGCTATCTGGTTGCCCTTTATTATTATCACTGGCGGCAAACTTTGATGCCCAGGGGATGTAATATGCTGTAATTTCTTTGTTGTATAGTCTAGGTTTATTCTTCGTCACGATGCTGTAATTTATTTGTTGTTTCTGCTGTCGTCGCTCTCAGAAAAGGTTGTAATCTTTGATGGCGTGAATGAGCCAATAGGTTAGGTTTATAAGATAATAATTTCTGTACTAAAACTGATCGGTCGCCAATCGCTAGTACGGGCCGAATCGTGGGCCTACAATCATCTTGGTCCATTAGTTAGGTCTAGTTTTAATCTGGCCCACTATTAGTTTCGGGCCTTTAAAAGGTCGAGTAAACCGCTTGCCTTAATTGGGCCGGAAAATTAAATAGGCTTTTCACAGATTGAAATCTAGATTCAGCCTTAATTGTGGCGAACAAATCACGGGTCGATAGCACGCTGTAATATAAATCGGCCCATTATTGGCCCATACGGGTGACGGGCCATTAACAGGGTGAAATGTTTTTGGGATTTGGCTGACCCAATCACATGACAGGCAGGAAGCAGGCCGGATGTATAACGGGCCTAAATTAGGCCCAACACTCTCAATGACCTTTAACGGGCCGATAGGCAGTTTGGTCTAGAAGGTATCCACGAAGACTACGGGCTGTTAAGAGGCCGAAAGTAACTACGGACCATAATTAGGACCAGGTGCAACTCGGGCCTTTAAATGGCCGAAAGTGAAACCGGGCCGAAAGAGACCCATATGTAGACAGGGCCGCTGACAGGCCGAAACTAATATCGGGCTGAACTGTTAAATGGGCTATTAAGATGCCGAAGAGCAAATCAGGCCGCCAATGGGCCCAATGGCACAGTACCTGTTAAAAAGGTCGTGTTTGTTATGGGTCGTAATTTGGCCCAAGAAATGAAAGTCAGTTAACGGGCCGGATCAGGTATGGACCGTAATTTGGCTCAAACTATTGCAGGCTGTTAACGGGCCGGATCTGATATGGGCCATAAACTGGCCCAGAATATTGCAGTTATTTAATAGCCCGTATCTGATATGGGTTATAATTTGGTCTAGAAAATGTTAGGCTATTAACAGATCGGCCCATTAGATCTGACAAAATCTTGTGGGCCTGTTCCTGGGCCGGCTTTGAAATCTATATGGGCCTCTATTGTGGCGTCCCATGTGCCAACGTTTCATTGGCAGTTCTTGTCAAATGGATGGTTGACATCCGTCCGAACGTTGAGCCAACACGTGGATCGTCGATGAATGAGAATTTTACACGTGAAAAATCTCCATTGGTCTGGGCTGTTAACGGGTTATCAGGTCCAAACCGGAACCCGATAGCTTAACGACGACCTGTTACGGTGGATGTGACGTGTCAGTCGCCCTTGATGAAAGCACTTCTATGACGTGCGCTTTATCATCATGGAAGTGGACACATCTGTGATGATAATTTTAGTAATTTCATGGAACACTTCTACGACAGCACAGGTATGACTATCTTGATTCTGTCATATAATCGTTATGTATGTACATGCATGACAGAAAACGTGACCTACTGTGACAAACACGTATCATCACGGAAGTGTAATTTTTTTTGTAGTGCTAGACCGTGCTAGAGACGCGAGCCTAGAACACTAACAGAATCACGGCGCGGCACGGAAACAAGGGAAAATCACGCTTTGGAATTTTTGTGCTCTTTTTTGCGCTCTTTTTGCTATTTTGCGCCTCTTTTTTGCGAAAAATCACTATAATGGCGAGTGTCTCAAAACTCTTCCCAAGTCAAAATAACAAGGTAGGCATGGAATTTTTTTGACTATTTTTTTTGGAAATCAGGGCAGTGACAATGAAAAAGTGCGACAAAAAATCACTATGATGGCAAGTGTCTCAAAACGCTCCTTGGGACCTAAAAACAGGTAGGGAAAAAATATTTCCGGTCGCCGAAATTTTGGCCTAAAACTGCCCGGAGGTCTCCAGACTTTTTTTTTCTTCCGAAACCTACTCAGGCAAGGAAACACGAATTGGAAATTAGATGGATCTCGAAAACAAACCTAATATGAAAAGAACTCGGTTTGGTGGTGATATATGATGGTAAGATACGGCAGCGGTGGTATATGTGGACTGGGATTGGTGGCGGATATGTGGTATATGTGGACTCGGATTGGTGTTGGTATATGGACTCAGAGAGATGGCGGATAAATGGTGGTGGAATATGGCAGGGGTGATGATGATGGTGCGGCGGCAGCGTGACAACCTATGACCAGAACTCAAAACTCTAAAAGAATAGACACTAAGACCAGCAACTTGACACGATGATTCAACCGCAAATTCAACAAAGCAAATACTGAAAAGATTGGTTTGGATATGATGAACTAACCCTATTTTTTTATTTTTCTTGGATTGTAGGTATGAAGAACAGACTCGATCTAAACAACAAAAAACTGTAAAATCTCACCAAGCAACCTGGAAATCTGATACCACTTGACAGAGGCAAAGGTGTCCTGTCTTTCGATGAGATCGTGGCTATTGTTTTTGGTGGAGTAGACTTTGACGATTCGACGACGAACGCGTGAGGACGTCACGCCTTAGCAATCGCTAAACCAACTCCGAGAGGTTATTGACCACGCCGGAGCACGATCAACTTGACCACGAGGGTCTATTTCCTGCAAGCAAACGAAGAACAAGCAAGAAACTAAGATTG
The DNA here is from genome assembly GCF_018294505.1 of Triticum aestivum. Classification (NCBI taxonomy): domain Eukaryota; kingdom Viridiplantae; phylum Streptophyta; class Magnoliopsida; order Poales; family Poaceae; genus Triticum; species Triticum aestivum. The sequence goes on along the minus strand of NC_057811.1, from coordinate 361,302,765 downwards.
CAATCTGGATATTGATAATATAAGATGAAAGCTTTATTGATCGAGGTGCGGTTCTGTGACGTCTTGGTCTGGTCGTTGAACACAAACGAAGTACGCGAAGTTGCAACTATGGCAAACTTTTAATCTAAACAAAACCCAAAGTCTAAACGATGCCCTAAGGGCTGTATATATGGAGAAAGAGGGGGAAATTTCGTGACCCTTGGAGGAGGGGTCCGAAACCAACCCTAACTCTTGTTTCCCCATACGTACGAACTCTAAAAACAGCCTATACTCAAGTATTTCAAAATTACATGGGCATGGCCCAAAAATAAGGTGGTGCAGCACGTATAATAGCCTCTGGGCGAAATTTAGGAAGTGGCATCTTGTATATTTAGTCCAAGTCTTCATTCACTCATTATTGTGGCTTCAAAGTTCTGAAATCATCACTTGGAACTCCAGTTTTGCTCCCCTTGCGCATGCCATCATCTCCATGCTTGATCATGCTCCAGTGTCCATCCCTCTTGTCCATGCTAGGCCCTTCATTTGTAAGCAAAACAAATCTATCCAATTTAGGCAGCATCATATTCTCATGCACATTAGAATCATTACCAAGAAACGAAAGTACCTCATAATTTAATTGGCGTGCGCGAGCTCTAGTAATTTGTCCTGTATATGTAGCAGTAGGGGGCAGTTGGTGTAACAATGGTATTGATGTCCTCATCAGCCTCCCCTTCTTGAAATGAAGTCGTCCTCAACGGAAGCTCATTTTCCTCACCCAAATAAGGCTTCAAATCAGCAATGTTAAAAGTGGGACTAACCCCAAAATCTGCAGGCAGCTCAAGTTTATATGCATTATTATTTATTTTCTCTAACACCTTAAAAGGACCATCAGCACGTGGCATTAGCTTTGATTTGCGCAAATCAGGAAATCTATCCTTACGCAAATGTAACCAAACAAGATCTCCAGGTGCAAACACAACATGTTTTCTACCCTTATCTCCAGCAAGTTTATATTTAGCATTCATACGCTCAATGTTTTCCTTAGTTAACTCATGCATTTTTACGATCAATTCAACACGTTGTTTAGCATCAAAATTAACCTTCTCCGAAGATGGAAGAGGCAACAAATCAATAGGTGCATGAGGTAGGAAACCATACACAATTTCAAAAGGGCACATCTTAGTAGTAGAATGCAATGAACGATTATAAGCAAATTCAATATGAGGTAAGCATTCTTCCCATATTTTCTTATTATTCTTCAAAACAACCCTAAGCATAGTAGACAAAGTTCTATTGACTACTTCAGTTTGTCCATCAGTTTGGGGTGACTAGTACTAAAAAGCAGTTTACACTAGTGCAGAACCGGGCTTTAGCACCGGTTCGTAAGGCCCTTTAGTGCCAGTTCTGCAACCGACATAAAGTGTGGGGACTAAAGGGCCACCACATGGCATGAGGCGTGCCGTGGTCTGGGGGACCTTCAGTCCCGGTTGGTAACACCAACCGGGACTAAAGAATTTTTTTGATTTTTTTTGAAATAAAGCAAAAAACAGCCCACCTACTGGGCCGGCACAGCCTGCATACGACTAGAAACCCAACCTCTAGTCGGGCCAGGATGCAGGCCCATACGGCCTAGTAGGCCCCACAGGGTAGAAGACTTGCAATAGGCCCACAAAGGCCTCCTTAGAGAGGAGCTCGACACGGTAGCCGCGGCGGGGCTTATAAACCGGTGCGAGCTCCTCTCAACTAGCGAGGTGGGACTAAACATTGTGCACTACGGGTGGCAGCGCACCCCTTTAGTACCGGTTGGTGCCACGAACCCGTACTAAAGGGGGGGTCTTTAGTACCGGTTGGAGCCACCAACCCGTACTAAAGGCCACCACCTCTTTAGTACCGGTTCGTGGCACGAACCGGTACTAATGAGCTCCGCCCGCCTAGCCGTTGGAACTGGCACTAATGGTCACATTAGTGCCGGTTCAATTACAAACCGGGACTAATGAGCTTCACATTAGGCCCTTTTTCTACTAGTGTTAGTCCCCAACTTGGCCCATAAACATCTCCAAAAGTGGCTAAGAAATTTAGTATCACTGTTGAGGATATAGACCTTGGAGTCACCCGCCAGGAGGGCCGGGTTACTTATAGGGTCATTGCCAGAAGCCCGGAGCCAAGTTCCAAGATAATGGGCCAGAGATGGGCTGAGACCCGGATATGGCTTAAAGCCCGTAGTACAATCTTTATTGTTATAGGAGAACTTGTAGTATAAGGCAAGTATTGTTTAGAGTCCGAGCCGGACACTCTTATGAGCCGGCCGGGACTCTAAGGGCCGCTGGGTGTCAACCTCCCTATATAAAGGGACGACCCGGCAGCGGTTTAGGGGCGACAACAATCTGATCGAGAGCCGGGCATAGCTGTTTAGCTCCCTGGTTATCGAAACCCTGATTAATACCACCTCAACTGGACGTAGGCTTTTACCTTCACCGTAAGGGGCCGAACCAGTATAAACCCTCGTGTTCCTTGTCCCACTTAACCCCTTCAAGCTTCCCAATTGCGATGGCTCCACGACTAAGTCCTAACCCGAGGACATCTGCCGTGACAATTCCACGACAGTTGGCGCCCACCGTGGGGCTGGCGCACGGTGGATTTGAGTTCTTGAAGGGCAGCTTCGAAGGGCTCAAGGGATACGCTGTGGGCCGGATGACCAAGAGTCGTCGCGGCAAGCTCTACATCGACGATGCGGACTGGGGCCCCGACGCCGGCTCAGTGGAGTACGGGTACCGGGTCCCCTTCGGTGGAATTCATGTCTTCATCGGCAAGATTGGAGAGCCGGGCCCCGAGCCGGATCTCCGCGCCGGTCTCATCGAAACGGCTCAGCGCGCACGACCCGCCCGGGCCCGGCCTGCCTTAAAGCGCGCTTTTGTGGGATGCATCCACGGAGGGCCCTCTGATCCATCCGGGTCTGGTGATGAGGCGGCCGCCGGCTCTGACGGCGAGTCGGCCGCTGATGAGTCAAACTCGTTGTACCAACTTCAAGATGGCAGGCTCATGAGTTATTCCGATGGCAACAGTATTCCGGACCTTTTTGAGCCGCCAAGTCAGGTCGGAGTTTTTATGGCTGGTGCGCAGCCTGTTCAGAACCCCGCTGCCGGATCGGAAAACCCGGTGCCTTCCCCGGCTCAGGTGCTGATGGATCTCACGGATAAGATGACGGCCCTGTTAACCGCCACGGTCGACCCGGCGGATCAAGTTCAGCATGATGCGGCGGTGGCACAGCTAAAATTGGATCTGATAAAAGCTAAAGAGGACCTTGCAGCGGAAGGGATCAGGCTGGCTGCGGAGCGGGCGGCTCTCGATGCCCAGACCCAGCTGATTCAGGCGCAGTCCTTCCAACTCACGATGGATCAGAACGCGGCCAATGAGGTCATGAGAAGGAGGCATCAAAAGGCTCAATCTCGACTCCCGCCGGTCTACGATCCGCGCAACCTCTTCAACACGCCAGGTGCAGGGTCTAGTCACCCGCCAGGGGTCGTAGCACCCGGGTCTGGACCCCTTATTCAACCACGAGTGATGGGGCCTCCCCAGGGGCCCCCTGCCCCGCCTCAGTATGTGCCAATACCCCCGGGCCATTATAATAACCCGCTGGAGAACATGGTCGCCGCAGCGGCACGGCTGGCGGCTCTGCCCGTTGATGGCGACTCTCCGACGGCTATTGAGACCCGCCGGGTCAGAGAACTCCTCCAGACAGCACTGGCGCAACAAGAGGCGTACTCCTACAGCCGGGATAGGATCCACTCAACCCCTCGTCCAGGGCAGAGCCCGAGTTACAGCCGGCACATGGTCTCGGCGACCGGCTCAAGTAATGTCCGACGCCATGACCCGCCCCCTGGTCATGGCCCGGCTCATAATGGAGCCTTCTACGTAGCAGACCAAGCAAGCCAGGAGGCGGAGCAGGCGCCTCAATTGACGGCTTACCAGACCCCCCCGGCTTATCCGACGACGTCCGTTGATGCGGGTATCCCTACCAGAACCGGGGGTGTCCCTTGTTTGGTGCCAGCTATCCGTAATGAACGTCTACCCAAGGACTTCAAAGGACCTAGGAAGGTGCCTAACTATACAGCAGACTTACAGCCTGCAGCCTGGATTGAGAGTTATGAGATGGCTATGGAATTACTGGAAGTCAGTGAGGCGGCCATGGCCAAATATTTCACCATGATGTTAGATGGAACTGCCCGCACGTGGTTGAAAGGGTTACCGCCGAACTCCATCGGGTCTTGGGCTGAGCTGAAAGCCCGGTTCATTCAAAACTTCAAAGATACCTGCAGGCAATCTATGTCAATCGTGGATCTGACTAACTGTAAGCAGCAGGAGGGTGAATCCACGACCCATTGGGTTCGCCGGGTCAAGGAGATCATACATTCATCGGATAAGATGGATGCCGGCTCTGCAGTCTTAATGTTGGAACAAAACTGTCGCTTTGTGCCCCTAAAGATGAAACTCGGGCGGCTTAAGCGTGACTGTACTGATATGGGTACACTGATGGCAGCTCTTGTCAAGTACGCCGATTCCGATGGTACCAAGGATCCCCCTTCAGATGATGAAAGGGCAGGGAAGGGAAAGAAGAACGGCAACGGCAAGGGTCCTCAGTTTAGCCCGGGGAACCAAGGAGGAGGCAAGCGCAAGGCCGATGGCAGCCTAGAGTTTGTAGCCAACACCAACTCTCAAGGTAATAACCAGCGACGCAAGGGGAGGCCCCCTCCCCGAGGCGGCGGGTCAGGACCTTCTCTGGAACAGCTGTTGAATGAACCTTGTCCGAGACACGGTTCTAGAGAGAAGCCGGCGACTCATCTGTGGAAGGATTGTGCTATCATGAAGGCCTTTAAAAACTACAATGGTCCGGGTGGCGGCTCAGGCGCCGGCGGCTTTCATGGCCCGGGCGGCGGGTCAAATTCCGGTCCTCAGAACGGTCAAGGGGGCTTTAATCAACAGTCTGGTCAGGGTCATCAACAGCAACAGGGGGGCTATCAGACCAACCCAAAGCAGCTTAGCGGTGGACAGTATCACGTGTTCACCACTAGTTTGTGCAAACGAGACGAGAAGCTTCACAAGAGGGCTGTTAATGCTGTTGAGCCGGCGGTTCCACGCTACTTACGGTGGTCGGAGCAGCCCATAGTGTGGAGTAGGGAGGATCACCCTCCCCGGGTGGATAACCCGGGCCACCTGGCCTTAGTGGTGGCTCCTCAAGTGGGAGGCTATAAGTTCACAAAGGTACTCATGGATGGAGGCAGCAGCATCAACATCCTCTATTATGAGACTTTCCGTCGTATGGGGCTAGTTGATAAGAACCTCAGCCAGTCAAATACTATCTTCCATGGTGTGGTACCCGGTAAATCGGCTTATCCAGTCGGCAAGATCGAACTGGAAGTGGCCTTCGGTGATGAGAACAACTACAGGGTGGAGAAGTTGACCTTTGAGGTGGTCAAGATAAGAAGTCCTTACCACGCCATATTTGGACGGCCGGCTTACGCCAAGTTCATGGCACGGCCGTGTTATGTGTACTTACAACTCAAGATGCCGGGTCACAACGGGACCATTACGGTTCACGGCAGCCGGAAAGTGGCTCTGGAGTGTGAGGAAGGTGACGCGGCTTATGCAGAGTCTGTTTGTGCCACAGAAGAGTTGAAATTTTATAAAGACAATGTTGACCCAACAGATATGACCTCTCTGAAAAAGCCAACCACGGAGAATGAACCAGCAATGAAGTTTAAATCAGCTGATGAGACTAAACTTGTTGATTTTGTTCCAGGTGACTCGTCTCAGCAGTTCAGCATCAGTGCAAATCTGGACCCGAAATAGGAAGGCGCGCTCATCGAGTTCATCCGTGAGAATAGGGACATCTTCGCATGGAAACCTTCTGACATGCCAGGTGTACCTAGAGAACTCGCTGAGCACACTCTCAATGTTGATCCAAAATTTAAGCCGGTCAGACAGTTCCTTCGACGGTTTAACGAAGAGAGGCGGAAAGGCTATTGGTGAAGAAGTGGCCCGGCTTTTGGCGGCCGGGTTCATTGTTGAGGTTTTTCACCCAGAGTGGTTGGCTAACCCGGTGCTCGTACTTAAGAAGAACGGCACCTGGCGGATGTGTGTGGACTACACGGACTTGAACAAGGCGTGTCCGGCTGATCCTTTTGCTCTCCCCCGTATTGATCAAATCATTGATGCTACGGCAGGTTGTGCACGCTTAAGTTTCTTGGATGCCTATTCCGGGTATCATCAGATTAAGATGGCAGTTAAGGACCAGGAGAAGACGGCGTTCATCACTCCCTTTGGAGCCTTCTGCTATGTCTCTATGCCCTTTGGGCTCAAGTGTGCGCAGGCGACTTACCAGCGTTGTGTACAGAATTGTCTCCATAAACAGATCGGGCGCAATGTTCACGCTTACGTGGACGATATTGTGGTTAAGTCCATCAAGGAGGAAACCCTGATAGATGACTTAAGGGAAACCTTCGATAATCTCCGGGTCTACAAGATGATGCTTAACCCGGCCAAATGTGTTTTTGGTGTTCCTGCGGGCAAGCTATTGGGCTTCTTGGTTTCTGACAGAGGAATTGAAGCTAACCCGGAGAAGATCAAAGCTATCACTTCTCTAGCTAAGCCGGCATGTATAAATGATGTTCAGCGTTTGGCAGGTCGCATCGCTGCTTTAAGCCGGTTCATAAGCCGCTTGGGTGAGAAGGCTATGCCCTTATATCAGTTGATGAAGAAAACGGATAACTTTGTCTGGAATGATGCAGCTAATACCGCCTTCGAGGATTTGAAAAAGCAACTGGCAGAGCCCCCCGTCCTTGCTGCTCCGGTTGATAAGGAGCCCTTGCTACTGTATGTGGCGGCAAACACACGAGCCGTCAGTGTGGCTATGGTGGTGGAGCGTAAGGAGACGGGTAAGGAGCATCCGGTTCAGCGGCCGGTTTATTATGTCAGTGAGGTGCTTATTGAGTCCAAGCAGCGATACCCGCACTGGCAGAAGCTTGTATATGGTGTGTTCATGGCGAGCCGGAAACTCAAGCATTATTTTCAGGGTCATCCCATCACTGTGGTCAGTTCTGCCCCTCTTGGGGATATTATCCAGAACCGAGAGGCTACAGGGAGAATTGCTAAGTGGGCTATTGAGCTTGGGCCTCATGGCCTCAAATATGTGCCACGCACTGCTGTTAAGTCTCAGGCTTTGGTGGATTTTATTAATGATTGGACAGAGTCGCAAGTGCCTGAGCAGAAGCCGGATAACACCTATTGGACTATTCACTTTGATGGGTCCAGGCAGCTGGAGGGCTCGGGGGCTGGTGTTGTATTGGCTTCCCCTAGGGGTGACAAGTTCCAGTATGTGCTACAATTGATGTTTCCTTGCACTAACAATGCGGCTGAATACGAGGCCTTACTCCACGGTCTTCGGGTGGCTAAGGAGATGAGCTTAAGCCGGGTACGGTGCTTTGGGGACTCAGATTTGGTGGTTCAACAAGTATCAGGCACTTGGGATTCTAAGGATCCCCTCATGGCGGCTTATCGCCGCGAGGTTGATGCCATTGCTGGGCACTTTCAGGGATATCAAGTGGAGCACATTGACCGCAGGAAGAACGAGGCGGCTGATGCTTTAAGCCGGCTCGGCTCTCAGCGAAAGCCGGTGCCGCCTAACACTTTCCTGGATGTCCTATATAACCCTTCGGTTAAGTTGCCTACAGAGGAGGACTTGGCTATCCCTGACCCGGAGGCACGACTGGTGGCGGCTCTTCATGTCATACCAGACTGGACAATGCCGTACTTGGTTTATATAACCCGGGGAGAGTTGCCTGAGGATGAAACTTTGGCCAGGCAAATAATCCGGCGGGCCAAGTCAATGATTGTTATCAACGGCGAGTTGCATCATCGCAGTGTTTCAGGGGTATTTCAGCGTTGTATTTCCCCTGAGGAAGGTCAAGAGATCTTGCGCGAGATCCATGAAGGGGATTGCGGCCATCATGCCGGCTCAAAATCCCTTGTGGCCAAGGCATTCCGTCATGGTTTTTATTGGTTGACGGCTCACGCTGATGCGGAGGACTTGGTCAGTAAGTGTGATGGTTGTCAGAGGTTCTCCCGACGGGCTCATGTGCCGGCTCAGGAATTGAGGATGATCCCGATCACTTGGCCCTTTGCGGTCTGGGGGCTTGATATGGTCGGGCCTTTTAAACGGTCCAAGGATAAGAAGACCCACCTCTTGGTGGCAGTGGACAAATTCACGAAGTGGGTGGAAGCTGAGCCAGTTAGCAAGTGTGATGCAGCCACGGCGGTTCAATTTATGAAAAAGGTGATCTTCCGCTTCGGCTTTCCGCACAGCATCATAACAGACAATGGCACTAATCTGTCCAAAGGCGCTATGGAGGAGTTTTGTCAACGAGAGCATATCCGGCTTGATGTTTCTTCAGTGGCTCATCCCCAGTCCAATGGTCAAGCTGAGAGAGCTAACCAGGAGATTCTGAAGGGCATCAAACCCCGGCTTTTGGTCCCTTTGCAACGGACGCCGGGTTGTTGGGTGGAGGAGTTGCCCTCCGTCTTATGGAGCATCAACACTACTCCTAACAGGTCTACTGGCTTCACGCCTTTCTTCATGGTTTATGGGGCAGAAGCGGTCCTCCCTAGCGACATCCGTCACGATTCACCTCGTGTGGCGGCTTATGTTGAGACGGACAATGAACAGGCGCGCCAAGTTGCTCTGGACTTGTTGGATGAACAGCGTGATGTGGCAGCAGCCCGTTCAGCGATTTACCAACAAGACCTGCGCCGTTATCATAGCCGCCGGGTCAAAACCCGGGTCTTCCAGGAAGGCGACCTTGTGCTCCGGCTCATCCAGGATCAAACAGATGCACACAAATTATCCCCACCTTGGGAAGGGCCCTTTGTGGTCAGTAAGAACTTGCACAACGGGTCATATTACCTCATTGATGTTCGGGAGCGTAAAGATTCGCGTAAATCTGAGGAGGAGACCCGTCGGCCGTGGAATATCGCTCAGCTTCGGCCTTATTACACTTGAGCTACCGGCTCTTGTGGTGTACATATTTATCTCAGACATATATATATTATGATAAGCAATAAAGCAGGACCTCTGTCCTTTTTTCTCCTCCAAATATACGTGTCATACTAATTTGAAAGGAGGATCCGGCTTATGATCGCATTTGAGTCTAGCCGTAAGCAGTAAGATCACTTGGGGGCTTCCTGTTCAAACATGGGTCGTATTCGAACCAAAGAGAACATAGCTGTCGATACCCATTTGATTGGCAAAGTGCCGAGCTCATTGGGAGGTTGCCTTTGGTCATATTTGAATCATAGTGTAACCCCTCTGAGAACCGACGTGGATCGTATTCGAATCAGCGTCGTTAAACAATTTTCAGAATCACTTGGGGGCTTCCTGTTCAAACATGGGTCGTATTCGAACCCAAGAGAACATAGCTGTCGGTACCCTCTTGATTGGCATCGCCACACCCATTGGGGGCTATATGATCGTATCCGAATCTTGGCTTAAACCCCTTTCGGGCCGGGTCTCTGGTCGTATTCGAACTGGAAGCCCCTAAGTTCCGATTTATCGCAAAGTCTACTCTGATTATGACAACGTGTGCATGGCCGGGTTTCGCTTGACCGGCTTAATTTTGGAGTTATCTTGTTAATTGAACATCCTGGATGTCATCAAGACAAGTCCATTAGAGTTAAGATACCAACCATGCTACCCGGGTCATTTAATCCGGAGGGTGGTAAGCCGTCTTGAGACTTGTGATTTACCTTTCTATGCAGATGCTTGAAGGTACTTTTTTAAAGGTTGAGAAGCACGAAGGATAATTATGACCCGGAGGAGCATCAAAAGAATGACTTCAAAGGATTTCAGCATTCATTACGTGCACGATGGCACGGCAGAGATAAATTGTTGCACTTATTCTATTACAAAAATCTTTCAAAGTTTCAAGGGTGGAGCGTTGTTTGGTGAGCCGCTAGCCGGTTTATGACGCCTGCTGAGTCGAAGTCCCCGGCTCATCTTCTGCTCCGGCTGATCCCAAGGCTTCGAAGGTCGACGATTTCCAGTTGATGCCGCTGAGAGCTTCGAACTGAGCTTCTTCGTCAATTAACCCGGCCGGGTCAATCTCGGGGGCGTAGGTGTGTTGGCGAGCCGGAGGAATCAGACTAAGAGCTTCATAGCGAGGGGTTGGAATCCTCTGATTCTCCGCGTTGTACCCCGGCTGATACTTGGTTAAGTCGGTGTCGTTCCCGATGATGGTGGCCACCGGGCGTACAGCCTTCACGCATGCCGCGAAATCCTTCTGGTCGAAGGTGGAGCCGTCTTCCTTCAGGCTGGGGTAACCCAGGGCGATGTCTGCCGGGTCTAGCTCCGGCAGGAAGGCTTTGGCCCGGCTCAGCGCGGCAATTGCTCCGGATCTTGCGGAGGCTCGACGTAGCTCTTGGATTCGCTGTGGCAAAACTGCGAGCCGGCGCAGGACTTCAGCCAGATGGGTTGGCACCTCATTGGATAGGGCCACCACAGCTAAGGCGCGCTGTGACCCGGTGTAGAGTTGTTCCACCAGGGTGTACACGGCCTTTAGCTTGGTGACCACGCTCTGGTTGAGGTTGGCACTCCTGGGACCTGTTTAATAAAGGTCAGGTAAGCCGGTGACAAGGGTGAATCGTAACATGTGCAGACTTGATGAAAGCCGGTGAGGCGACTTACCGAAGATAGCAGCCACCATTTGGGAAACCTGGTGCTTTAGACCGGAGAGCTCAGCGGTCTTCTCAGTGAGGGCCTTCTCCGCCTGTTCTGCCCGGGTCACCAGTGCGGCTTTCTCCTCAGCCCAGGCCTTCCGCTCAGCGTCGAATTCAGTCTTCAATTTCTCCTGAGCGGCGATGCTGGAGACAAACTTGGCATTCGCCTTCCGGGTCTCCATCTCTTGAGTTTTTAACCGGCTCTTGAGACCCGCAAGGTCCGACTCAAATTTCTTGCCAGTAGCCTGTATATATTTCCGGGTTATTAAACAGTCATTATATAAGTCCCAAGCACTTTCCAAGCAAAGACACTTGGCACTTGGGGGCTAATGCATATTGAACGTGTCTATCTACGTACTGCTGGTTCAATTAAGTAAGCCGGACTCTAAGTCTACAACATATGCCAAGTATAAGTTATAGACTTGGGGGCTAGCATGACAAGGATCACTATGCGGAAAGTAAGAAGACAGCAGAAGGTTACCTCAGACTTTTGTTGGATCTGATTGACCATGGCGATCTCCGCGTCCCGGCTCTTGTGAACCTGGCTGATGTAGCCAGAAACGAGCTCTCCAATGCTCAAATCGGGGTAGCCCGAGAGATCCAGATTCGCCCGGTGGGGTCGCAGCAGCTCCCCCTTCGCGGAGCATTGGGCCAGTGCGGTCGGCCTCCCCGGCTCAACATACTCCGTCCGGGTAATTACCACGTCCGGGTCGTTAGCCGGTGGGGTTGAGCCGGAGGCCTCCGGATTAGCTGACGCTTCGGTCGTTGTCTTGGTGGTCGGGGCAGGGGCTTCAGGCGCCGTATCCATGGGAATGGTGGCCTCGGAGGCGGCTGGCGGATCTTGAGCCGTCGTCTCCGGCTCAGGCAAGTCCGGCACTCCGGCTGACCTGGTCTTCTTTGCTCTTTTGGTGAGCTTTGCCTGGGCACTGAAAAGACAGAAGTGTTAGGCATACAAAGAGTAAATACAGACAGGTAATGTAAGGTGATTGTTATTACCCGGGTGCAGTTTTGAAGGCCGGCAGACTTGACTGCATGGAGTCACCAGAAGAAGGGGAGGTCTCCTGGTAATTGGAGTCAGAAGAATTAAGCGGTTGACGGATAACACCCGCCAACGGATGAAAAGGGTACAAGTGAGAAAAGACCTCGGTGCGACGTTTCCTTGTCGCGTCGGGTAACCCGGCGGAGAGGTCGGTGTCCTTGCGGGCCCGGGTGAGACGCCGGCTTTCGTGAACCTGCTGCTTCAAAAGAAATTGAGGGTCTTGATGAGCTAATGGATGAGAAAAGCTTACTTTCCGGGTTACCCTTCGGACTTTCAGCTGTGGCAAAGGCTCCGAGTCGGAGGGGAGTAATGTTACCTCTTCAATCACCGGGTTACTGGCGCCGGTGTCATCCTGTCAATAAGCAAAATGATGGTAAAGTGGACAGCAGCAAACAATAAATATGGCAAGAGTTTAAAGGTTTAAGGGTTACCTCTGACTCGGAGCTATCGCTTAATTGCAGCAGCTCCGAAGCAGTGGGTCTGTTTCCCTTTTTGCGAGGGGCGGCTCTCTTGGCGGCTTTCTTCGCCTTCCTGGCCTTCTTGGCCGCCTCATGGTCATACTTGACCCGCCAGAATTTATCATCAGCCTGAGAAATACAGTAATGAGTTCTTAGTAAGATGACAGGTAAAAAAAATGGAAAGGTTAAAGTCAGCGGCTTACCGCTGGGGCTGGATTGGTCTTGCAGAACGGGGCTAGCCCGGTTTTTCCACAGTCTGCCAGGCTCTCGTTTAATAGAGCCTTGGTCTCTTCTTCGGCAACGTCTTCTGGAAGGTCGTTGCGACTGTGCCTCTGCGGGTCATCCTTTCGCCCGGTGTACTCACACATTAAGCCGGGGCGGCGGCTCAATGGGATCACCCGCCATGAGATCCAGACCCGGACCAGGTCTATTCCATTCAGACCGTTGCCTAGCAGGGCCTTGATCTTATTGATCGTTGGAAGCAGAGGCTGGCGTTCCGCGGCAGTCAGCTTGTCGGATAGCGGATGAGTCGGCTCCAGGCGTGTTGGGCGAAAGCCGGGCAGCGGGCTCTCATCAGCCGGGGACGTGTCTTGGCAGTAGAACCAAGTCATGTTCCAGTCCTTGGGGTGACTTGGCGGTTCTGCGTAAGGAAATAGACAGTCCCTGCGCCGTTGGATGGAGATGCCGCCTAGCTCTAGACTTGGACCGTTTGCGCACTCATTTTGGCGGTTCAAATAAAACAGCTCTCTGAAGAGCAGCAGACTCGGCTCTTCTCCAAGATATACTTCACAAAAAACTTGGAAGTTGCAGATGTTGGATATGGAATTGGGTCCTATATCCTGAGGCCGAAGGTCAAAGAAGTTGAGCACGTCCCGGAAGAATTTTGAGCCGGGCGGTGCGAAGCCCCGGCTCATATGGTCTGCAAAGATCACTACCTCCCCGTCCCTTGGCTGAGGTCTTTCTTCGGACGGGTCAGGGGCAGGGTAGGACATCACTTCCTTCTTGGGCAGATATCCGGACTTAACAAAGTTGGCCAGGGTCTCATCAGTGACGTTGGATTTCATCCAGTTGCAAGTGATGGGAGTCTTGGGAGGCATGGTGACGGTTGGTGGTCTATGAGGAAGAGAAAAGTGTCCGGGTTAATTATAAGCCGGGGATTATCATTCAAACTACAGTGACGACTTATGAAGGGAACTAATGATATATATTGATACGATGAGTTATCTAAGCCGTCGGAGTTTTCAGGATAAGTTGGTCATCTACGGCTTACTGCAGTTAAGTCGGAGGATTCTACGGAGCATGGTTCTCTTTAAACCGGAAAGTTCTACGACGCGTGTTTTCTTTAAGTCGGAAGCATAAGCCGCCAAGATTCAAGGGTTGCAGTTTTTACTAAGTATGGTAAAACGGATTTCACATATTGCAGTAACTTTTTCGGATCAAAATGGTCGGGCGAGGTGAAAATTTTCTAGACCTAAAAAACAGAGGCAGAAGAAGTTCTTGAGGTTGAACACAGTTCTTATGCAGTAAAAAGAGGGTTTTCTTATAGATGAAATGGGTCTCAAACCTCTACCGCAGTGGTTCTACGCGAGGTTAAAGATCAACTAACTACAGTGGCAACAAGAACTACCGAGTCTGTGGGCAATGGTGATGAACACGAAGAACTGAAAGAACCCTACCGCAGATCTGTTCTAGCAAGGCAGAGGAGACTCACCGGAGTTGGAAGGAGTGGAGGTCGCCGCCATGAGTCTGGTCCGAATCAGGGTGATGCAGCGGCCGGGTTGATGAAGACCAGGGGCGCGACGGCGGCGGCAGTGGCGGAGCTCGAGCAAAGGAGCAACGGCGCGAGGAGGAAGAGGGAGAGCGTGAGGAGAAAGTGCTGGGCCGGCCTATTTATAAGGCAAGTCATAAGTGGGCGCGATATTCAAGGAGACCACGGCGTGGTTATCTCCCCCTCACGGCGCCTCGATTTTCGGAAAGACAGTAACAGCAGAGATCCGTTGCGGATCTGGCGGAGTAAAAAACGGACTTAATGGAGGATGACGTCACGGCGGATTATCCGGAGTCCGGAGAATGACGTCACACCGGGTTATGGCCTTCACACGAACGGTAAGCCGGAGATTTTTTCTGTCGGCAGAGTTGAAGATTGACACGAGCCGGCTCAAGTCAATCTGGGGCCTAATGTTGAGGATATAGACCTTGGAGTCACCCGCCAGGAGGGCCGGGTTACTTGTAGGGTCATTGCCAGAAGCCCGGAGCCAAGTTCCAAGATAATGGGCCAGAGATGGGCTGAGACCCGGATATGGCTTAAAGCCCGTAGTACAATCTTTATTGTTATAGGAGAACTTGTAGTATAAGGCAAGTATTGTTTAGAGTCCGAGCCGGACACTCTTATGAGCCGGCCGGGACTCTAAGGGCCGCTGGGTGTCAACCTCCCTATATAAAGGGACGACCCTGCAGCGGTTTAGGGGCGACAACAATCTGATCGAGAACCGGGCATAGCTGTTTAGCTCCCTGGTTATCGAAACCCTGATTAATACCACCTCAACTGGACGTAGGCTTTTACCTTCACCGTAAGGGGCCGAACCAGTATAAACCCTCGTGTTCCTTGTCCCACTTAACCCCTTCAAGCTTCCCAATTGCGATGGCTCCACGACTAAGTCCTAACCCAAGGACATCTGCCGTGACAATTCCACGACAATCACGGTATGAAACAATAGTATTTGGCACACCATGCAAGCGAATAATTTCACAAAAGAACAAATCAGCAACATTAGCAGCAACATCGCTTTTATGACATGGTATGAAGTGTGCTATTTTTTAAAATCTATCCACGACAACAAATACGCTATCCCTCCCCTTCTTTGTTTGAGGTAAACCTAAACAGAGTCCATAGATATATCCTCCCATGGAACACTAGGTACAGGCAAAGGCATATATAAACCATGAGGATTGAGTCGTGACTTAGCTTTTTGACATGTAGTGAAGCGAGGAACAAAATGCTCAATGTCCCGTCTCATCTTTGGCCTAAAGAAATGTGTGGCAAGTACGTCCTCCGTCTTCTTGACGCCAAAGTGTCTCATTAATCCTCCTCCATGCGCCTCCTGCGACAACAAAAGGCGAACGGAGCTAGCTGGAATGCATAGCTTGTTAGCACGAAAGACAAATCCATCGTTAACGATGAACTTGTTCCATGTTCTCCCTTCTTTACAATTCTGCAATGCATCTTTAAATTTAGCATCATGCACATATTGATCTTTGATTGTCTCCAAACCAAATATTTTAAAGTCAAGTTGTGAAAGCATAGTATAACGACGAGACAATGCATCAGCAACAACATTTTCTTTACCCTTCTTGTGTTTAATGACATAAGGGAGAGTCTCAATGTATTCAACCCATTTAGCATGTCTATGGTTCAGTTTTGCTTGAGTTTTAATGTGTTTCAAAGATTCATGATCAAAATGTATAACAAATTCTTTGGGCCATAAATAATGTTGCCATGTTTCTAAGGTCCGAACAAGAGCATATAATTCTTTATCATAAGTAGAATTGTTCATACTAGGCCCACTCAATTTTTCAGAAAAGTATGCAACAGGTTTGCCATCTTGTAATAACACACCTCCTAATCCAATTCCACTAGCATCACATTCAAGCTCAAAAGTCTTATTAAAATCAGGAAGTTGGAGTAAAGGAGCATGTGTCAACTTATCTTTCAATACCGTGAAGGCTTCTTCCTGTGCGGTACCCCAAACAAAAGGCACATCCTTCTTTGTAAGCTCATTGAGAGGTGCATCAATGGTGCTGAAATCTCTCACAAAACGCCTATAGAAACCAGCGAGTCCAAGAAAACTCCTCACTTGTGTGACCGTTTTGGGCTGTGTCCAACTCTCAATAGCTTCAATCTTGGCTTTATCAACTTCAATTCCCTGTGGAGTAATAACATAGCCAAGAAAAGATACTCGGTCGGTGCAAAAGGTGCACTTCCCGAGGTTACCAAACAAACGTGCATCACGTAGATAAATAAAAGCAGCACGTAAATGTTCCAAATGTTCCTCCAAAGATTTGCTAATCAGTATATCATCAAAATAGACTACCACAAATCGTCCAATGGAAGCACGTAAAACTTCGTTCATTAATATCATGAAAGTACTAGGTGCATTAGCCAACCCAAATGGCAAGACTAACCACTCATATAATCCAAACTAAGTTTTAAATGTTGTTATCCATTCATCCCCCAATTTCATACGAATTTGATGGTATCCACTACGCAAATCAACTTTGGAGAATATTGTAGAGCCACTCAATTCATCAAGCATATCATCTAGCCTAGGAATAGGATGACGATAACGAATAGTAATATTATTAATGCCTCTACAATGAACACACCTACACGATGTACCATCCTTTTTCGGCACTAGAATAATAGGAACAACACAAGGACTAAGGGATGCACGTATACAACCTTTGTCGAGTAGCTCCTGGACTTGACGCATAATCTCCTTTGTCTCCTCTGGATTGGAACGGTATGGAGCACAGTTAGGTAGCCATGCACCGGGAATTAAGTCAATCTGATGCTCAATCCCTCGAATAGGTGGTGATCCCCATGGCACGTCTTGTGGAAAGACGTCAGCGAACTCCTACAAAATGTTAGTGACAGCAGGAGGCAAAGAGGAAGGCACTTCATCGAATAAAAATAATGCCTCTTTGCACACAAAAGCATAGCAAACAGATTTGCTAAAGTCTAGCTCATCAATATCAGATTTGGTGGCAAGTAAACATGCACTTTTCAATTTAATTTCAGAAGAGACACTAGATGGTTTATTATTAGGCTTCATTTGTTCCTCAAATTCTTTTGCCACAATCTGATTTACACTCTTATTTTTCTCCTATTTTGCTTTATTAGCTCTATTAATATCATCTTTCAAAATAGAATCAGGAGCCATAGGAAGCAAAGTATTATGTTTATCCTTATGAACAAGAGTATACTGATTGTTTCTACCATGGTGTATAGAATTTTTATCAAATTGTCATGGTCTACCAAGTAATAAGGAACATGCTTGCATGGGTACCACATCACAATCAACATAATCAGCATATGTAGAGATACTAAAATGCACATGAACATAATCAGCACGGAGACTACATAGCGGAGCTCTCAATGAAAGCACCATTGTCGGTGTCAAAACCGGCAGATCTCAGGTAGGGGGCCCAAGTTGTGAGTCTTGGATCAATGGTAACAAGGGACAATGGGGACACTGCGTTTACCCAGGTTCGGGCCCTCCCAAAGGAGGTAAAATCCTACGTCGTGCTTGGTTGTATTCGATGAGTATAGGGGTTACAAGAGTTGATCTACCTCGAGATCGTAATGGCTAAACCCTAGCTGTCTAGCCTATGGTTATTCTGATAGCCTCTACGGACTAAACCCTCCGGTTTATATACACACCGGAGGGGCCTAGGGTTGTACAGCGTCGGTTTGCAGAAGAAGGAAATAGTACATCCGGACACCAAACTTGCCGTCCACGCATATAGGAGTCCTACCCGGACACGGGGGATAGCCTTCTGCTTTATCTTCACGGCCCATCAGTCCAGCCCATATCGAATAGACCGGAGACCCGAGGACCCCCTAATCTAGGACTCCCTCAGTAGCCCCCGAGCTTGCCTTCAATGACGATGTAGTATCCAGCTTATGTCTTCGGCTTTGCAAGGCGGGTTCTTCACCATACTTCGGATTGACGACAGTCCGGTTTTGACCTCCATGTTCTGCCTTTACGATTCCTTCATGTTGTCGCCTCGATTTCCACGCGCCGAGTGAATGCGAATGGTCCATAATTTTTTACAGATAAGCCCCTTACCATGCACGGACGGCATCTATATAAGGAGGTTAGATCCCCAAATGCCGTCCCACATCGCGCAAAGAGCATCAGAGCAAACCACAAAAAAACTTCAAAACATGGCAAGCGCTCCTAGCTCTTCCTCGCGCCCTCATGGCCCTCAAGAGGGTGATTGGCGAAGCTACTCAGTGCCTCACCTTCAGCTGAATTGACTTCAGATGCAGGGATATCTCCCTCCCGCAGATCTAGTCTCTGTGCGGGCGGGATTAGCCTCGATTGGCAATGATGTGCTAGCAGAGAATTTCCCCAACCCCAACAAGGAGGAGAGGGTTTGCGTTGTCTCGTTTCTTCTGAGGGAGCCTAGGATTTCCGATCCACCCCTTTCTCAGAGGTCTAATGGAATTCTACGGGATCCAGCTGCACAACCTCACACCACGTTCTATCCTGCACATCTCGGGTTTTGTTGCTCTCTGCAAACTGTTTTTCGGTTGCGAGGCTCATTTAGAACGGTGGAAAAAGTTCTTTTACCTCGTCCCTCGTCATCAAGGGGATTCCATATTTGAAGTGGGCGGCGCCGAAGTAGGGCGCATAGCCGAATCAGGTTACCTTGTCGGAACTTCCAAGGAGGCATCCCAAGAATGGTCTTCGGAATGGTTTTATATTGAGGATGTTCCCCTTCCGGACCCAGTTCCGCGTGGACTTCCCGAATTCTCTAGCGCCCCTTTCAAGAAACGCCTCAATTGGCGCCCCTGGAGCCCCAAGGAAGAAGACAGTGCGGAAGTAAAGAGGTTGGTCAGCAAGGTCAGATTACTTGCCCATTCCGAACTCTCGATAATCGAAGTTATGGCCATCGCAATAAAGCGATGCATCCATCCCCTTCACTCCAGAGTGACCCCTTTATGGTGTTACAGTGGAAAGGACGATGCATCTCGTTATAGGCGCGAGGGCCCGGATACCCCGGCCGCTCTGCCCGCCATTCTGGCAGATCTTTATAAGGGGGAGAAAGAAGAATTCATCCGTTTAAATTGTCAGGAAGGTTTCTCCATGTATAACCCCATTGAATGGGTAAGTTTTCGATTATCAGCAATGTTCTACCCCGTTATCGAGGTATGCTAATCAAATTGTTCTGGTTGTCTTAAAATAGACATGGAGGAAGGTGGTTGAAAATGTTCATTGCCCCTCCCCACAGCCAGAGGATTATGCTCGCAACAAAGACCCCGGCTTCTGCGAGGATCTGGATATATCCATAGAGTTTGATGATGGAGTCTTTTATCAAGCGAGCCTTGACGGCTCGGAGGTGGCTATTATGGCCGACTACCCTGGCCTTCTCCCCTTCTCCATTGTAAGTACTCAGAAAGCATCCTCAAAAAGGGAGCCCCCACTTGCATTTCACCCATCTCATTGAATTGTGCTTCATAGGATCGGTGCTCAGCGAGCCGCACTCCATCGAGAGCGGCTTCTAGGAAGGCAGTATCCATGCAGGGCGAGCGTTCAAAACGAAAGGAAGCCGGAAGCACCGCTGAGCCCCCTCCTTCACCAAAGAGGTATAACTTTTGACATGTGCCTACGTATAAGACCAGATTGTCATATTTCTCCTCCCATTTTATTTCAGGAGGAGCACACCGCAAACCGTGTCCAAACGCCCAATTAGCCGATCATCAGCTAATCCGGCTCCGGGCCATCGACCGGGGCGAGAGCCAATGCGGATGCAGCGCCGACTCATCCACCTCATGAGGATTCGAATGACGTATCCATCACAAATTCCGAAGTGGAGAGCGTGATGAATCATCGACGACCGAAAGAGAGCATGCGTGCTCCAGTTTTTACTGAGCAGGAATTTACTGCCCTTAGCACCGTGGATGCATATATCCGAGCCATCCGGGACGGACTTGCTAGAGTTGCTCACTTGTTTTAAAAAGATATGCAGGTAATAATTTTTGTAATTTTAATAGATATATGCCAGTAGCCCCCGAGACTTGAAGCGGTTTAGACCAACTGATTTAAGGATCGTTATGAACACATGATCTCAAAGAGAAGAACAACGCGCTGTCCCAGGAGCTTGCAACTAGTCGGACAAAGCTAAATGCCACCACCACAGATCTAGAGGAAATGAAGAAAGTCACGATGACCCTTGATCAAAAGAACAAACTGGAGGAGGAAAAGGATAAGCAAGCCGAAGAGATAAAGAGCTTAAAGGCTCAATTATCAGTCGCATAGAAAGAGAATAAAAAGTTGAAGGGCGGCATATTTGGTATGACCTTTGAACCATCCAGGTGACTGATAACCCACAAGTATAGGGGATCAATTGTAGCCTCTTTCGATAAGTAAGAGTGTCGAACCCAACGAGGAGCTAAAGGTAGAACAAATATTCCCTCACCACCGATACAACTCTACGCACACTTGATGTTTGCCTTACCGGAAACAAGTATGAAACTATTTTGCAGGAATAAAACTATGAGTACTTTGCGAGAATAAAACTACGAATAAATTGCAAGGTAATAAAAGTGGATAGCTTTTTTCAACAAGAAAGTTATTTGTCCCGAGGCAATCGATAAACAGTACCGGTAATCATTCTTGCAATTTTATATGAGGGAGAGGCATGAGCTAACATACTTTCTCTACTTGGATCATATGCACTTATGATTGGAACTCTAGCAAGCATCCGCAACTACTAAAGATCATTAAGGTTGTGAAACCCAACCATAGCATTAAGTATCAATTCCTCTTTATTCCCATATGTCATACCCCGCCTACTCAAGTTTAAGTTTTTGTCACTCTCGCAACCC
The DNA here is from genome assembly GCF_018294505.1 of Triticum aestivum. Classification (NCBI taxonomy): domain Eukaryota; kingdom Viridiplantae; phylum Streptophyta; class Magnoliopsida; order Poales; family Poaceae; genus Triticum; species Triticum aestivum. The sequence continues at coordinate 361,281,911 of NC_057811.1, read as the reverse complement.
ACCGTAAGCGAACCATGAACATATTGCAACACCCTACATCGGGGACCCCTCACGTTTGCGCGAGATGGAGGGCACCGTAGGACAACACCATAAATAAAATATACAATCATACCAACCAAGATCACGATTAACCCACAGGACAAAGCAGATCTACTCAAACATCATAGGATAACCATAGATCATTGGGAAATAATATATGGAGTTGAGCACCATGTTTAAGTAGAGATTACAGCGGGGGGAAGAGGTGTTACACCGCTGCATAGAGGGGGGTAAAGTTGGTGTTGACGGTAGCAAGATTATTGATGTAGATCGTCGTCCCGATCGTTGCCCCCGGCGGTACTCCGGCGACACCGGAAGCGAGGGGGAGAGAGCCCCCCTCCTTCTTATTCTTCCTTGGCCTCCCCCCAAGATGGGAGGAGAATTCCCCCTATGGTCCATGGCCTCCATGGCCATGGAGGGGCGGGAGCCCCTCCGAGATTGGATCTCCCTCTCTGTTCTCTTCTGTTTCGCGTTCCCCTAATCTGGCCGAAAATAGTTTCTTATATTCCGGAAGATCCTTAACTCCGATTGCGCTGAGATTTTAACGTGATTTTTTCTGGATATAAGCTTCCTTGCACCAGAAGTAGAGCTCCAACCGACATTCGAGGAGGGCACAGCCCACCACCACGCGACAGGGGCCTCTGGCGCGCCCTGGTGTCTTGTGGGCTGTGTGGGCCTCCATTTGCGGTGATTCCAACTCCCAAAAATCACAAATATTCCAAAATAATTCTCCGTGAAATTTTATTGCATTTGGACTTCGTTTGATATGGATACTCTGCGATACAAAAAACATGCAGAAAACAGGAACTGGCACTGGGCACTGGATCAATAGGTTAGTCCAATAAATCATATAAAAAGTTGCCAAATGTATGTAAAACTTGTATAATATTGGCATGAAACAATCAAAAATTATAGATACGACGGAGACGTATCAGCATCCCCAAGCTTAATTCCTGCTCGTCCTCGAGCAGGTAAATGATAAAAAAGATAATTTTTGATGTGGAATGCTACCTTAAATAAACTTGATCATATATCTAATCATGGCATGAATATTAAGACATAAGTGATTCAAAGCAATAGTCTATAATTTGACATAAAGACATCAATACTCAGGCATCCCAACAAACAATCATGTCTTTCAAAATATTAACGCTAAAGAAAGCTATCCCTACAAAATCATATAGTCTTGTCATGCTCTGTCTTCTTAACACAAAGTATTTATCATGCACAACCCCGATGACAAGCCGAGCAATTGGTTCATACTTTTTAACGCGCTTTAGCTTTTTCAACCCTCACGCAATACATGAGTGCAAGCCATGGATATAGCACTACGGGTGGAACAGAGTATGATGATAGGGGTAAATATAAAGAAGAAAAAAGTAAGAAAGTCTCACACCGACGCGGCTAACCAACGGGCTATGGAGATACCCATCAATTGATATCAACGTGAGGAGTAGGGACTACCATGCAACGAATGCACTAAGAACTATAAGTGTATGAAAGCTCAATATGAAACTAAGTGGGGTGCATCTAATCCTATAATGAAAACTTCCCACTAGTATATGAAAGTGACACATAGGAGACTCTCCATATGAAAAACATGGTGCTACTTTGAAGCACAAGTGTGGTAAAGGATACTAACAATGCCCCTTCTCTCTTTGTTTATTTATTTATTTCTTTTTTCTTGTTTCTTCTTATTTTTTTATTTCTTTTTTTTTCTTTTTTTCTTTTTCTCTCATTGTCCGGAGTCTCATCTCGACTTGTGGGGGAATCATAGTCTCCATCATCCTTTCCTCACTGGGGCACTACTCTAAAAATGAATAATGATGATCATCACACTTCTATTTACTTATAACTCAAAAGAAATAAAAATTACAACTCGATACCTATGACAAAATATGACTCTATATGAATGCCTCTGGCAATGTACCAGGATGTGCAATGATCTAGCGTAACATGTATGAAAAATGATGAACGATGGATGAGCCACAACTACTATGTCAGCTATATGATCATGCAAAGCAATATGACAATGAATGCTCAAGTCATCAAACGGAAGCGGTGGAAGTAGCATGGCAATATATCTCGGAATGGCCATGGAAAAGCCATAATAGGTAGGTATGGTGGATGTTTTGAGGAAGATATAATAAGGCTTATGTGTGACAGAGCGTATCATATCACGGGGTTTGGATGCACCTGCGAAGTTTGCACCACGTCTCGATGTGAGAAAGGGCAATGCACGGTACCGTAGAGGCTAGCAAATTGCGGAAAGGTAAGAGTGCGTATAATCCATGGACTCACATTAGTCATAAAGAACTCATATACTTATTGCAAAGTTTATTAGCCCTCGAAGCAAAGTACTACTACGCATGCCCCTAGGGGGATAGATTGGTAGGAAAAGACCATCGCTCGTCCCTGACCGCCACTCATAAGGAAGACAATCAATAATAAATCATGCTCCAACTTCATAGCATAATGAGAGACTATACATGCAAGCTTCGGGAATCACAAACCTTAACACCAATTTTCTTACTAACCACAACTGTTTACTAGTACTTCCCACATAGTACCATCTCTATATCGCAAAAATATTGCAAGGAATCAAACATATCATATTCAGTGATCCATAAGTTTTATGTAGGAATTTATGACTAATCATGCAATTGACCAATTCAGGTTGTCTCTCTAAATAGATATAGTGAAGCATGAGAGTTTAATTCTTTCTACAAAAGACCATGCTCTAACAAATATAAGTGAAGCAAAAGAGCATTCTTCAAATAACGGTTTTCTATGTGAAGAGAAACAAGCAATCCAAACTTCAAATGATATAAGTGAAGCACATGAAGCATTCTATAAAGCCATACTCAAAAGATTTAAGTGAAGTGCAATGAGCATTCTATAAATCAACCATGGACTATCTCATACCATCATGGTGCATAAAATAAAAGTGAGAAATAAATGCAAAAGACGCTCCAAGATTTGCACATATCACATGAACGAAACGAAACCGAAAACATACAGATACTTGTTGAAGAAAGATGGGATGCCTTCCAGGCCATCCCCAAGCTTAGACGCTTGAGTCTCCTTGAATATTTACTTGGGGTGCCTTGGCCATCCCCAAGCTTGAGCTCTTGCCTCTCCTCCTTCTCCTCACATCGAGACCTCCTCGATCTTCGAACACTTCATCCACACACAACTTAACGAACTTTTAGTGGCGGGGTTAGTGAATATGGCAATGAAATCCCATCATGTACTGCTGTAACATTATTGTATAATTATAAACAAACATTACCCAGTGTATTCTATCACAATTCTATGGCCCCAAGTCAAGGAGGCTTCAACAAGAATTCAAACATACGCAAATAATGAAGCTATAATAGCAATATGTGAAAACAGGACAGTCTGTAAAGATTTGAACATCCACCATACTTTTGTAACTCTAAAAATTCTAAAAATATAGGACAACGTAAACAATTTGTATAGAAAGATTGTGCAAAAAGTTTCAGAAATGTTTGACATTCCGGTAAAAAATGAAAATTCACGCGCTACAGCCAAAGTTTCTGTCTCTACACTACACATACCAATGAGAGTAACTCTCATTAGAAGGTAGGCACGGGTTGATCAATCCGCTCTCCTCATCATCTGTTTCATCCAATGAGCTCATAGTTTCATCAATTCCTTCTTCCATAGAATCCTGCAAAATATTAGTCTCTTCTTGGACAGTGGAGACTTTCTCAATAAATGCATCAATATCATAATTGTATTTATAATTATCATAGCAATATTAAGGATAGCGAGATTTTCAGGTCTATAAACTGAATCATCAAAATCTTCAAACTTTTCAAACAAAGATTCAATTTCATATGCACCCTTAAAAGCAACAAATTCTTCTATTCCTTCCACATCATAATAATCATATATACCTCTAGCATAAGAAGCCAAGGTTTCATTATCATTAAATTCGCATGAATAGGGAAGGTGTGGAACCTCAACCTTAGAGCAACAAGTATAATCATATCTCAAGCATAGATTCCAAGCATACCATTGCAACATTTCAATTTGATCGCATAAAAGTTTTCCCTTTTGAGTCAAGCGATAATCCCTAAAGTATTCACGTTGATCCAACGTTACTCCCATTATCAAGTTGAATGGGGTTTTCTCAGGATTATCAAAGTAGTGCATAATATTTTTCACATAACGAGCATCGAGGGTTTTAGGAGGTTCCCCATCTCCATGAGTAGTAGGTACAACTAATTTTTTTGGTGTTTCGTGTTCCATATCCATAACTAAAGATAGAGAACAACTTAGAACAGAAAATAAAAAACTACTTAGTGATAAAGCAAACAAGCACACATGAGAATATTTACCGCACGCTATTGCTCCCCGGCAACGGCACCAGAAAAAGGTCTTGATAACCCACAAGTATAGGGGATCAATTGTAGCCTCTTTCAAAAAGTAAGACTGTCGAACCCAATGAGGAGCTAAAGGTAGAACAAACATTCCCTCAAGTTCTATCAACCACCGATACAACTCTACGCACACTTGATGTTTGCCTTACCGGAAACAAGTACGAAACTATTTTGCAGGAATAAAACTATGAGTACTTTGCGAGAATAAAACTACGAATAAATTGCAAGGTAATAAAAGTGGATAGCTTTTATCAACAAGAAAGTTATTTGTCCCTAGGCAATCGATAACAAGTACCGGTAATCATTCTTGCAATTTTATATGAGGGACAGTCATGAGCTAACATACTTTCTCTACTTGGATCATATGCACTTATGATTGGAACTCTAGCAAGCATCCGCAACTACTAAAGATCATTAAGGTCGTGAGTATCAAGTCCTCTTTATTCCCATACGTCATACCCCACCTACTCGGGTTTAAGTTTCTGTCACTCTCGCAACCCACCATAAGTGAACCATGAACATATTGCAACACCCTACAGCGGGGACGCCTCTCGTTTGCACGAGACGAAGGGCGCTGTAGGACAGCACCATAAATAAAATATACAATCATACCAACCAAGATCATGATTAACCCACAGGACAAAGCGGATCTACTCAAACATCATAGGATAACCATAGATCATTGGGAAATAATATATGGAGTTGAGCACCATGTTTAAGTAGAGATTACAGGGGGGGAGAGGTGTTACACCGCTGCATAGAGGGGGATAAAGTTGGTGTTGACGGTAGCAAGATTATTGACGTAGATCGCCGTCCCGATCTTTGCCCCCGGCGGCACTCTGACGCCACCGGAAGCGAGGGGGAGAGAGCCACCCTCCTCATTCTTCTTCCTTGGCCTCCCCCTAGATGGGAGGAGGGTTCCCCCTCTGGTGCATGGCCTCCATGGCCGCGGAGGGGCGGGAGCCCCTCCGAGATTGGATCTCCCTCTCTGTTCTCTTCTGTTTCGCATTCCCCTGATCTGGCCGAAAACCGTTTCTTATATTCCGAGAGATCCGTAACTCCGATTGCGCTGATATTTTAACATGATTTATTTCCGAATATAAGCTTCCTTGCACCCGAAGTAGAGCTCCAACTACCGTTCGAGGAGGGCACAACCCACCACCGCGCCCCAGGGGCCTCTGGCGCGCCCTGGTGTCTTGTGGGCTGTGTGGGCCTCCGTTTGTGGTGATTCCAACTCCCAAAAATCACAAATATTCCAAAATAATTCTCCGTGAAATTTTATTGCATTTGGACTTCGTTTGATATGGATACTCTGCGATACAAAAAACATGCAAAAACAGGAACTGGCACTGGGCACTCGATGAATAGGTTAGTCCAATAAATCATAAAAAAGTTACCAAAAGTATGTAAAACTTGTATAATATAGGCATGAAACAATCAAAAATTATAGATACGACGGAGACGTATCAGTGACTCATATAATCCGGTAATTCGGAGTGTTATAATGCTTTTCTTGCAGGTTTGTTAACCGGGCGTCATGAAGAAGAAGTATCCGTATTCCGAGGCGACGTTCTAAAAGAGTTGTTCGTAGTGCATGAGCGGGCCCGGAAGGCCATGAGAAGTATGGCCAAAGCCTTATGGCCATCCGATGCCCCTCCAGAAAGTATGGAGGGGTTGGCGAACCTGTTCAAAGGTGCTGGGCACCGTTTTGAGCTATGGAAGGCATCAGCATGCTGGGAAGGTGCACGCGAGGCATGGACGATGGTGAAAACACGCTACACCGGGCTCGATCCGAATCGTATGGCCCGAGTTGGACCTTAGGGACCGGACGGAAAAGAGATTCCCGTAAACTTGGTCTATGACCAGGTGATGATAGCTGCAAAATATTCGCAAGAAGACTGTAGCCTAAACGGTCGTATAGATGACATAGATAAAAAGTAGGTGTTCGATTCAATGTATTAATGTACTTTATCACCGAACTTATCTCCAACCGAACTTGTCAAAATATGCAGCGCAGGCCTTCGGCTTCAACCTCCGAACCAAGAAGTTGGAGTGTTCCCGGATACCATGTTGGAATGTAATAAACATTCATTATGTCTGGAAACCAGGCAATATGGTCATATTGCTCAAATAGACAAAATTTGTTTTGGGAGTTATGTTATATTACTATTTAACGTAAGAAACATCTTCCATGGAAAATAGTTTCGTTAAGGGATCCTTTCCATGGGCCGGCATGCCTAATTATACATGCCTAGGCTATGATCTGAAAGATAGAATATGAGTAGCCTATCCCCTATTTGTTAGAAGAATTACATAAACATAAATAATCTTTCGTTGCTTGCCGACCAATTATTCCGTTAAGAACGCTAGCTTTCGGCTTCACCCGCCTGAGGTACAGATCCAGATTACCCGGTTGTAACAATCGCAGAGGTGCTCCCTTTACACCCTAGCCGAGCAATCAGGAACGTAGGGTATAAATACAGGAGCGAGGCAACCTAGCTTGGCAAAAACTTAAGTCATAGAGGTGCATATAATGGCAAAAAGTGTATAGAACAAACAGCGTAAACAATGTAAGCCACAAGCTTTTAGTAATAAGCTTCGTTAAAGAAGCCCCCAGTTACGGTGGGGTGTGTACATTTAAAGATGTGTACCCCTAACAGTTCGGTAGATCCGAACATACCTGAACTATCCGTAGAATCGTCGGGGCCGAGCAGCGTTCCATGGATTTGGCTCAAGGTGATTATCCGATGCATTACGAAGGCGTTAGGCTCCTCCTGTGAGAACTTCATCTATGATGAAGGGCCCCTCCCATTTTGGTTTGAGCTTATCTTTCTTCTTCTCCAGCAGACACAAGACGAGGTCGACGACGTTATATGTCTTGGCCCGCACTTCTCTGCTTTGGTATCGCCTGGCGTGTTGTTGGTAAAATGCGGAACGAGCTTGCGCGATATCGCTCTCCTCTTCGAGGCCATCTAGGTCATCCTGCCGATCGAGCTCAGCTTCTCGCTCTTCGTACATGCGCACTCGATGTGAGTCATGAATAATGTCGTAGGGCAGGACAGCTTCTGCGTCGTACACCATGAAGAAAGGTGTGTATCCCGTTGTTCGGTTAGGTGTAGTCCGCAGCCCCCAGAGTACGGAATCAACTTCCTCAACCTAGTGCTTGTATGACTCCCATAGGGAGCGCACAAGTCGGGGTTTAATGCCGCTCATTATCAGGCCATTGGCCCGTTCGACCTGACCGTTTGTTTGAGGATGGTAGACGGATGCATAGTCGAGCTTAATGCCCAATTTAGCACACCAGTTTTTCACCTCACGAGCTGTAAAATTGGAGCCACTATTAGTGATGATGCAGTGCGGGACACCGTAGCGGTGCACCACGCCGGATATAAAGTCAATCACTGGTCCTGCTTCAGCCGTTTTTACTGGTTTGGCCTCTATCCACTTAGTGAATTTATCCACCATAACCAGCAAATATTTCTTTTTGTGGCTTCCCCCTTTAAGGGGTCCGACTATATCGAGCCCCGAGACCGCGAAGGGATAAGTAATGGGGATTGTTCTGGCCGTGGGAGGCATATGACTTTGATTGCCGAAAAGCTGACAGCCCACACAACGTTGGACAAGGGCTTGTGCGTCTGCTTGGGCCGTTGGCCACAAAAAACCTGTCCGGAAGGCCTTTCTTACGAGGGCCCGAGCTGCAGCGTGATGGCCGCCCAGACCAGCATGTATTTCAGCCAAGATTTGTCGCCCCTCCTCTTCGGAGATGCACCTTTGGAGAACTCCGGTAGTGCTTTTCTTGTACAGTTCACCTTCGTGAACTTTGTAGGCTTTAGAACGTCGAACTATGCGAAGGGCCTCATTTTGATCATCAGGTAGCTCCTGCCTATTAAGGTAGGCCAGGAAGGGTTCGGTCCATGCAGCAATAACGGCCATGATCTCATGAGCTGAGGGTGTTATTTCGGTATCCAAACCCCCGATGATATTTGTATTGTGTTCGGCTGCTGGGGGCATGATCACGTCCGTGCTGGTGCCTCCGCTCTCGTTCTGCCATACCACTGATGGCTTGAAAATCCTTTCCACAAAGGTATTAGGCGGGACGGGGTCTCACTTGGTGCCCAGGCGAGCGAGTATGTCCGCTGCCTAGTTACTGTCTCGGGCGACGTGGTGAAATTCAAGCCCCTCGAACTGAGACAATATTTTTAATATGGCATTTCGATATGCTGCCATTTTGGATATTTTGCATCGAACTCTTCATTTACCTGAGATATGGCGAGGTTTGAGTCGCCGCGCACCTCGAGGCGTTGTATGCCCATGGAGACAGCCATGTAGAGACCATGTAAAAGTGCCTCGTATTCGGCTGCATTATTGGAGTCCGTATACATGATTTGCAATACGTAGCGGACTGTGTCCCCCATAGGGGATGTCCAGATGACGCCAGCCCCCAGTCCGGCTAGCATTTTAGAGTCGTCGAAGTACATGATCCAGTTGGAGTATGAACTGTACTCTTTAGGGAGCTCGGCTTCCGTCCACTCGGCGACGAAGTCGGCCAGCACCTGAGATTTAATAGCTCGGTGTGGCTTGTATGTTATTTCAAATGGTAAGAGCTCAATGGCCCATTTAGCTATGCGGCCGGTGGCGTACCTGTTGTTTATGATGTTGTTAAGTGGTACTTTGGATGCCACCATGATCGAACACTCTTGAAAATAGTGTCAGAGTTTTCGGGATGCCATAAAGACCGCGTAAGCTATCTTTTGGTAGTGAGGGTATCGGGATTTGCATGGTGTAAGAACCTGCGATACGTAGTACACTGGTTTTTGGATGGGTAATTTATGTCCCTCTTCCCCTCGCTCGACGATGAGTACATCAGTCACTACCTAGTGAGTTGCGGAGATGTAAAGCAACATAGGCTCGCCAACACTTGGGGCAGCTAAGATCGGGTTGCCTGCTAATAAGGTTTTTATTTCTTCCAATCCGGTTGTGGCCGCTGTCGTCCATTCAAAGTTTTCAGTGTGTCTAAGTAGTCTATAGAGTGGTAATGCTTTTTCTCCTAATCTAGAGATGAGGCGGCTGAAAGCCGCCACGCACCCTGCTAGCTTTTGGACATATTTTAAGTCTGTTGGCGTAGCTAACTGCGACAAGGCTCGGATTTTAGCTGGGTTTGCTTCAATTCCTCTGTGAGAGACAATGAACCCTAGTAGCTTTCCGGCTGGAACGCCGAAAACGCATTTTTCTGGATTGAGTTGTATGTCGTATGTTCAGAGGTTATCCAATGTGAGGCGGAGATCACCTACCAATGATTCTACGTGTTTAGTCTTGATGACTACGTCGTCCACATATGCTTCCACTGTCTTGCCGATTTGTTTTCCCAAGCATGTTTGAATCATGTGTTGGTAAGTGGCACCAGCGTTTTTAAGCCCAAATGGCATAGTGTTGAAACAGAAAGGCCCGTACGGGGTGACGAACGTTGTTGCGGCCTGGTCGGACTCCTTCATTTTAATCTGATGGTATCTGGAGTAAGCGTCGAGGAAACACAATGAGTCATCTCCCACGGTCGCATCAATGATCTGGTTAATGCGGGGCAATGGGAAAGGGTCTTTAGGGCAAGCCTTATTGAGGTCTTTGAAATCAACACAAAGGCACCAAGATTTATCCTTCTTCGGCACCATGACCAAGTTGGCGAGCCAATCCGGGTGTTTGAATTCTCTGATGAACCCGGCCTTGAGTAGTTTGGCTAGCTCCTCCCCCATAGTTTGTCATTTGGGTTTGGAAAATCGCCGTAGCGTTTGCTTGACTGGTTTGAACCCTTTAATTATGTTGAGGCTGTGTTCGGCCAGTCTGCGTGGGATCCCGGGCATGTCCGAAGGGTTCCAGGCAAAGATATCCCAATTTTCACGTAGGAATGTGCGTAAGGCGACGTCTATTGTCAGATCCAGCTGTGCTCCGATGGACACCATTTTATTAGGATCCGTCAGGTGCACTTGAAATTTAACTATTTCATCTACTCGCTTGAAAGAGGTTGATTTAGGTCTCTGATGACCCACAAGTATAGGGGATCTATCGTAGTCCTTTCAATAAGTAAGAGTGTCGAACCCAACGAGGAGCAGAAGGAAATGATAAGCGGTTTTCAGCAAAGTATTCTCTGCAAGCACTAAAATTATAGGTAACAGATAGTTTTGTGATAAGGTAATTTGTAACGAGCAACAAGTAACAAAAGTAAATAAAGTGCAGCAAGGGGGCCCAATCCTTTTTGTAGCAAAGGACAAGCCTGGACAAACTCTTATATAGAGAAAAGCGCTCCCGAGGACACATGGGAATTATCGTCAAGCTAGTTTTCGTCACGTTCATATGATTCGCGTTCGGTACTTTGATAATTTGATATGTGGGTGGACCGGTGCTTGGGTGCTGCCCTTACTTGGACAAGCATCCCACTTATGATTAACCGCTATTGCAAGCATCCGCAACTACAAAATAAGTATTAAGGTAAACCTAACCATAGCATGAAACATGTGGATCCAAATCAGCCCCTTACGAAGCAACGCATAAACTAGGGTTTAAGCTTCTGTCACTCTAGCAACCCGTCATCTACTTATTACTTCCCAATGCCTTCCTCTAGGCCCAAATAATGGTGAAGTGTCATGTAGTCGACGTTCCCATAACACCACTAGAGGATAGACAACATACATCTCATCAAAATATCGAACGAATACCAAATTCACATGACTACTAATAGCAAGACTTCTCCCATGTCCTCAGGAACAAACATAACTACTCACAAAGCATATTCATGTTCATAATCAGAGGAGTATTAATATGCATATAGGATCTGAACATATGATCTTCCACCAAATAAACCAACTAGCATCAACTACAAGGATTAATGAACACTACTAGCAACCTACAGGTACCAATCCCAGACCTAGAGACAAGAATTGGATACAAGAGATGAACTAGGGTTTGAGAGGAGATGGTGCTGGTGAATATGTTGATGGAGATTGCCCTCTCTCGATGAGAGGAGCGTTGGTGATGATGATGGCGATGATTTCCCCCTCCCGGAGGGAAGTGTCCCCGGCAGAACAGCTCTGCCGGAGCCCTAGATTGGTTCCGCCAAGGTTCCGGCTCGTGGCGGCGGAGTCTCATCCCGAAAGCTTGCTTATGATTTTTCTTAGGACGAAAGACTTCATATAGCAGAAGATGGGCACCGGAGGGCCAATAGGGGGCCAACGAGGCAGGGGGGCGCGCCCAGGGGGTTAGGGCGCGCACCCACCCTCGTGGCCAGGGTGTGGGCCCCCTCTGGTATTTCTTCCGCTCGGTATTTTTTATTATTTCCAAAAATAACTTTCGTGGAGTTTCAGGACTTTTGGAGTTGTGCAGAATAGGTCTCTAATATTTGCTCCTTTTCCAGCCCAGAATTCCAGCTGCCGGCATTCTCCCTCCTTATGTAAACCTTGTAAAATAAGAGAGAATAGGCATAAGTATTGTGACATAATGTGTAATAACAGCCCATAATGCAATAAATATTGATATAAAAGCATGATGGAAAATGGACGTATCAGTCTCTTATTGAGAATCACATCATCCTTGTCCATCGTGGATCGTAGGGTGGTTAATTCTTCGGCCGCAAGGGCTTCGGATAGTGCCTCAAGGGCCAAGGATGTGGTTTTGTTTTCGGCACGGAGTGCTTTATCCGGATCACTCGTAACTGTGATTATTCCATTGGGCCCTGGCATTTTAAGCTTCATGTACCCGTAATGGGGTATGCCTTGGAAGCATGAGAAAGCGTCCCGCCCTAGAAGGACGTGATATCCGCTAGTGAAGGGAGCCACGTGGAAGAGCAACTCTTCGGACCTGTAATTCTCAGGCGTGCCGAATACTACATCAAGTTTGATTTTCCCTGAACATCGTGCTTCTCGACTGGGGATGATGCCTCGAAAGATGGTACTGCTGTGCTCGATGCATGCTCTGTCAACGTGCATTTTGTCGAGCGTGTCCTCGTAGATAAGGTTAAGCCCACTGCTGCCGTCCATGAGCACTTTGGTAAGTCGAAAGCCATCCACAATGGGGTTTAGTACTAAGGCGGTAGGTGCACGGACTGATCGGGCCCTCGGTTCGTTATCAGCGGTGAAGGTTATTGCCGCGTCATTCCATGGGCTCATTGCGGTTACTTGGTGGACTTCGGCGAGGTCGCGAAGTGCCCTCTTGCGCTGATTATTTGAAGAGAAAGTCTCGAAGACTGTAAGGACGTTGAAATCGTCATCCTCCGGAGAATGCTTTTCTGGAGTGGACGTGGTGAGGCTGGCTTCCCCACTTTTAGCTACCTGCCGGAGTACCCAACACGCTCAGAGGCTGTGAGTTGGGTCCGTGCTTGGAGTGGCATGCATCGGACAGGGCTTGTCAAGGAGTTTGTCAAGAACGGACCTATATCCCTTAAAGGGTTTTTTTCTTGCCGACGGGCTTGTGGTCGGATGCCTCGTAAGGGTGTATCCATTTTGCCTGGGCAGTACACTGCTTAAAGGCAGCAGGTTCCAATTGGGTTTTCTGGTCCTTCCATGTGCTTTCCATCGCGCAGTACTTCCACACTACATGCGATAGTTTTGTGAAACTCTGTATGCGACGACGGTCGAGGGCGTTCCGAATTCCCTCGTCGATACCATTGCGATGAAAGACTGAGACTACATCGTCGACGCGGCAATCTTCAATCTTGTTTTTGACAAGTAGGAACCTGGCCCAAAAGAGATGGACCATTTCCTGAGGTTGCTGTCATACATACATCAGGTCATATATGTCTGGAGGGCATGAATTCCTTGGAGAGTATTGATTGTGGTGGGTGGGTGGGCTAAAACTCGAATCCCGACCCAAAGTTATGTCCGGAGCTTGTAAAATCTCTGAGGTCACCAGTTCGGGTCCGGAAAGATCCAAGTGCTCCCCGGACCCTATGTCCGACCCTGAGTTCGGGGGACGTGGAGTCCCATCGAAAGGAAGGGTGTCCGACTCAAGGGATTCGGAGATCCGAACATAGCTGGTCTTTAATTTAGGGAAAGAAGCATTTTCGGCTCATTCCTCGACGACCGCTACCAGGTGAGTGATCGGCGGGAGATATATTTACCTCTGGTCAGTTTAGTGAGTGATCAGTGGGAGATATATTTACCTCTGGTCAGTTTAAGCCCGATCTGATCATAGGCCGCTGAAAGCCTCAGGGCAGGCGGTGTGATCTAGCAGCTCGTTTAAGGACGAGACCTCCGCCGGATCCATCTTTTCCGAGTATTCGAGACCGATGCGGGGGTGGTGTTTGGTGATCATAGGGGACGATGTTGGCTTAATGGCCATGCGGGCGCCCACGGTGAAACCGCCGAGCTGGAGGACCTGTCCTGAAGTTAGGTTCCTTCCAGAAGTGATATCATCGTTGATGACGAGGCGAGCCATAGATCGCTTTTCATGACTACACAGCAGAGCTCTCAATGAAAGCACCATTGTCGGTGTCAAAACCGGCAGATCTCGGGTAGGGGGGCCCAAGCTGTGAGTCTTGGATCAATGGTAACAAGGGACAATGGGGACACTGCGTTTACCCAGGTTCGGGCCCTCCCAAAGGAGGTAAAACCCTACGTCTTGCTTGGTTGTATTCGATGAGTATAGGGGTTACAAGAGTTGATCTACCTCGAGATCGTAATGGCTAAACCCTAGCTGTCTAGCCTATGGTTATTCTGATAGCCTCTACGGACTAAACCCTCCGGTTTATATACACACCGGAGGGGCCTAGGGTTGTACAGAGTCGGTTTGCAGAAGGAGGAAATAGTACATCCGGACACCAAACTTGTCGTCCACGCATATAGGAGTCCTACCCGGACACGGGGGATAGCCTTCTGCTTTATCTTCACGGCCCATCAGTCCGGCCCATATCGAATAGACCGGACACCCGAGGACCCCCTAATCTAGGACCCCCTTAGGGATGAATCGGGCGGTAGCCACGGTGATTCATGACAGGCGGCGGTCAAAACGCGGCGGAATCGGCGGCAGGGGTGGTGGAGCGGCTAGATCTGGCCTGGGGCGACGGCGGCGTGGTGCGGTGGGCGGGCGGACGGCAGCTGTGCGGCGGGGCGGCAGGAGGGGAAAAGAACTGAAAGGGAGTGGTGTGCGACCCCTCGTTTTACATCACATAGAGGTGGAGATGCAAATTTGCATATCCAGCTGTTGAATTTTACATCACTCTGGCCAGATGATGTAAATTTTTTGCATCTACATTTTCTATTGGATATGCTCTCAGCTCACATTAAAATTCTAGCGAGCTCAGACCGAGTCAAGGTAAGGGTCGAGATGCGGAAACTGTCTTATGACCAGCTTGTAACAATCTCAAGGTAGTTTCGAGCAAAAGATGATGATAATCCTATTTATTCGAGGCAAGTCCTTCGACAAAATATGCTATAACATCACATTGAAACACTATAAATTATAAAAGGTTACTCTGATCAACATCATGATAATATAATTTTCTTCGAAGTAGTTTAGCTTATTCTCCCTCAACTCATATACTGATACTTAATTGGAACATAAGACAAGGATTCACTAAAAAAATTAATTAGGATAACAAAATATAGTCCAAAAACAATAAAAAGTCCTGGGTTAGTGCAGTGTAAGAGCATCTACAGTCGGGCACCTCAAACTTGTCTCATACGCTCGGGCGGGCCATTTGGCCACTGATCGGTCACAATTTTTTGACCCAGATGGGCTCCTTAAATGGGTCTCAAACACCCGAGCTGACCGGCACCCCTCATGTCCAGCCTAAGTATGGGGCGGATATGGGGCGGCCGGGCCCGGGCACGCCTGCCACGTAGGACTGACGAAGGGGTCCCACACGGACTCGCCAGAAAACCCGGCAGTTCAACGGACGCCTCCTCCGTCGCCGCGGTGTGAACGCCGCATGGCGCCGCTCCAGCTTGCTGCTCAAGACCAAATCCGCCTATTTGACCCGGCCGACATCCCGCAACCCTAGCCCATCCACATCCCCCCTCTTCCGCTCTGGCGCTCCGCCATGGTCCGAAGGAAGATCACCTACTACGCAATGCTCACGCCAGAGAGCCGCTAAGAGATCCAGTAGGAGATCCGAGCGAGACAAGCCACGCGCGCCGCCCGCATCGCCGTCGGGCTACCTCCAGACTCGCCGGAGCCGGAGGAGGAGGAGGAGCGGCCGGGGGAAGAAGAGGAAGAGGAGCTGGCTCCGATGGAGCTGGAGGAGGTGGATCAGCAGCTGTCGGGCTTCAACATGGAGCAGGCGCAGGCGGAGTTCTTCGTCGCCCAATCGGAGGAGATGACGGAGCAGGACGCCATCCTGGAATCCATCCAGGATGAGCCCTATGTGGAGGCCAACTGGGCATTCCTCCGGCAGGAGCAGGCGGCGTCCGATGCGCTCTTCGCCAAACTCGACGTGGAGATAGAGGAGGAGGAGGAGGAGGCCGGAGTGGAGCAGCCGGAGGCGCCAAAGCTGTAGCTGCTTCCCAAGCAGCCGGAGCCAGGAACGAAGATCATCGACATCTCCGACGATGAGTAATTAAGGGATAGACGTAGTACGTAGGTTTAATTAGTTTGCATGTCCTTCTATGGATTTAAGAATCTAGTATGAGATGCCCGGATGCAACTAGTGAAATTTAAGGCGTGCCTGATCACTGCCCGCGGATGCAACTAGTGAAATTTAAGGCGTGCCCGATCACTACCCGGGGACACACCAAGGCACGTCTACAGATGTTTGAGGGGTCATATTTGACGTCAATTGTAGATGCTCTAATGGATGTCAAGCTAAAATCGAGCGAGCTCGTATTACATCAAGATCGGCTCGCTTCCTGGCCGATATACACAAAAACATTCATACTTGGCTCATTTGTTTTCGAGTCCACCTCGAAGAGCTCGCGAGACTTGACCTCTTCTTGTAGCCCCCATGTGTTGACACTAAAAAATGGCATGATAACAAAGAGTGACTTGAGGATGTAGCAAGATGAGGTCAAATTTATGATTTCATGTCACCATTGGATGGCTCTCTTCAAGCTGATCGAAATAGATATAGAGATGGTCCAAAACGGAGTTCGGATGCAAAAGTTATGACAATCTTAGAGATGCTTGTATTGACATCAGATTAAAGAATGGCATGGAACCTAATTAAAATGGCCTCGGATGAAAAAAGTTATAACTACAAAGTTCTTCGCCTCGTCGAAATGGACGATTTTGATATAAAAATTGTCCCCATCCGAAGTCGTATGCGAATTCTACAGCCAAAACTGTGCGTTGCAGCAATGTTTGACCGGATCATCCAGGCCAGGTTCCAGATCATCCGGCAAAACGAAGCACCAAAACAACAGAAGGTTTGTGATGAAGCCGGATCATCTGGATCCAGTCCCGGACAATCCGGGTAGAAGTCCGGACATCCGGACAACTTTTTCCTGCTGCAGATGTTAGAAAACAGCCCGAAACACCCTCAAGATGACCTCAGATCGAAAAGTGTTCAACACGAAAGTTGTGCGTCTCGTCGAGGCGGTTGATTTCGATACAAAAATCGTCCAAATCGGTGGTCATATGTGGATTATAGAGCGGAAACAGTGAGTTGCTGTCAGAAAACTGGGCTAGGCCGGATCATCCGGACCTAGAGCCGGACATCCGGGCCGGGGGTCGTGAAATGTCCGAATTTGGCTAGATTTTGATGATTTGGATGACAAGGCAAGTCATTTTCTTGTACGGGAAGTCCATCCGCTTCTTATATAGATAGGAGGTGACAGCCGATTGAACAACACACAATCGAACAAACACATCTACTACCTTTTCGTGTTCATCTATCCCCTACCCTTGTATCTTTCTTCTCGTTCTTCGTCGTTCGCAATGGAGGTTGCAAATCCACGAGGCTCTAGGGGCGGTTAGGTCGACCTAGGGCAGCCCATAGCCGCCGCGCATCCAGACGGTGTCCCTTCCGGGCGCGTGGGGTTTCGGGTCTACAAAAGCGCCCGCCGGATTGCTTGTGTACCGCGCTTCCAGATGGGTCTCCTTCGACGTGGGCTGTGGTGCATCACCCCCGGCATTGAGGGTGCACGGTGACGTGTTCGTGTGCGAACACCATGTGATTCGGCTGATGAAGACGGCCCACTATGGGTTAATTTTTCCTCTCTAATAGGCAGCATCGGCCTCTTTGTCATCGCTGGTGTGTCCCATACTTGCATGTCTCCACCACAATATGCAGTCACACATTTTTTTTCTTTTTTGCGGGGCATGCAGTCACACATTTTTAGTCTGTAACCTAGATTTTTCGCCATTGATGAGTGCAAATCCATAGTATCATTTTCCTCAGAGTATCTAATTCAACAGAATATAGTTCTAGACTATAATGTTTCAGATCCAATTTGAAAATTTGTTGAGAATCAAACAAAATGGAGGCTTTTAGAAACAAGGCAAAAGAATTGCACATTCCCCATTTTACCCATTCTTTTAGTTGGAAAACCTACCAGTCAATTCACACAGGAAAAATCTTAAGAATTCAAATTCACCATATTCTTATAAGAAGATGAACCAAAAAGCCCTAAGGGCATCTCCAACGGCAACCAACAAATTTACTACCGCATCCGTCCGCGGACCGGGAGGGAGGGGGGACCAGTTCACGAACACGGATGCAGGAGGCTGCCATACGATCGTAGCCGCATACATTTTGACTACAACTCAAACCAACTTGACGAAATTCGATCAAAACAGACGGATTTCATATAAACACGTGCGGATTTTATATTAACATGACGAATTTGATTATATTTACATCAAAACGGTGCTAGTCCGGCTGTGCAGGTATAATTAACACCTAATCTAAATGGTCGTCGTTGCCCGTTCCTCGTGTCCGGTCATGAGCCCCGAGAACTGAAGCTTCATGCTACTTGTGAGCTGAGTTGAAATTTTCCCCAAAAAGGAAAGGTGGAGCAGTAGAGTAGAGATAAGTATTTCCCTCAGTGAGAACCAAGGTTTATCGAACCAAAAGGAGAACCACACATATCCTAGTGAACAGCACCTGCACGCACAAAAGCAAATACTTGCGCCCAACGCGGACAAGAGGGTTGTCAATCCTCTTGAACTCGTTAGTTGCAAGGATCAAATCTTGTATAGTTAGATAGATAAATTGCAAAACAAAATAAAAGTAAATAAATTGCAGCTAGATTTTTTTATAATATGATTAAAGTAGACGCAGGGGCCATAGTTTTCACTAGAGGCTTCTCTCAAACACATAGCATACAGTGGGTAAACAAATTACTATTGGGCAATTGATGGAAAAGCGCATAGTTATGATGTATTCATGGTAATGATCATGTATATAGGCATCACGTACGTGACAAGTAGACCTACTCCTGCTTGCATCTACTACTATTACTCCACCAATCGACCGCTATTCAGCATGCATCTATGGTATTTAGTTCATGACAAACAGAGTAACACCTTAAGCAAGATGACATGATGCAGACAAAATAAAACCAATCAATATGAATAAATCTCGTCGTTTTACCCTTATTAGCAACAATACAATACCCATCTCGCTACCCCTTCTGTCAGTAGGTGAGGACACCGTAAGATTGAACCCATTACAAAGCACATCTCCCACTGAAGATCAATCAATCTAGTTGGCCAAACCAAACGGATAGATCGAAGAGAAATACAAAGTTATAACAATTATGCATAATAGTTCAGAAAATACTCAATTAATCCCAATGAATAACCTGATCATAAACTTACAATTCATCGGATCCCAACAAACACACTGCAAAAGAAGATTATATCGGATAGAACTCCAAGAAGATCGAGGAGAACATGGTATTGAAGAACAAAGAGAGAGAAGAAGCCATATAGCTACTAGCTATGGACCCATAGGTTAGTGGTGAATGAGGGAGTCCTGGATTAAGGGGTCCTCAGGCGTCCAGACTATAGTACGTGGGCCGGACTGATGGGCTATGAAGATACAAGACCGAAGACTCTCACCCGTGTCCGGATGGGACTCTCCTGTGCGTGCAAGGCAAGCTTGGCGTCCTGATATGAAGATTCCTTTCTCTGTAACCGACTTTGTATAACCCTATGTCGGTGTCAAAACCGGCGGATCTCGGGTAGGGGGTCCCGAACTGTGCGTCTAAGGCGGATGGTAACAGGAGGCGGGGGACACAATGTTTACCCAGGTTCGGGCCCTCTCGATGGAGGTAATACCCTACTTCCTGCTTGATTGATCTTGATGATATGAGTATTACAAGAGTTGATCTACCACGAGATCGTAGAGGCTAAACCCTAGAAGCTAGGCTATGGTATGATTGTTGTTGTCCTACGGACTAAACCCTCCGGTTTATACGGCTAGGGTTACACAGAGTCGGTTACAAGGGAGGAGATCTACATATCCGTATCACCAAGCTTGCCTTCCACGCCAAGGTGAGTCCCATCCGGACACGGGACGAAGTCTTCAATCTTGTATCTTCATAGTCCAACAGTCCGGCCAAAGGATATAGTCCGGCTGTCCGAGGACCCCCTAATCGAGGACTCCCTCAGTAGCCCCTGAACCAGGCTTCAATGACGATGAGTTCGGCGCGCAGATTGTCTTCGGCATTGCAAGGCGGGTTCCTCCTCCGAATACTCCATAGAAAATTTTGAACATAAGGATAGTGTCCGGCTCTGCAAAACAAATTCCACAAACCACCGTAGAGAGAATAGCATTTCCACAAATCTAGTCTGCTCACGCATTTTGCAGCATGACATCACACCACGGCCCGGTCATTATTCGAACCGTTTTTCACAACTAGCCACAGCACGTATTGCGAGGCGGTTTCCTTGGCACGTCTTGTCAAAGCAGAGATCATGTCCCCTCATCACGGGATTCTCATCAATACGGGTGTGGGTAACCCAACCGCGCCATCAATTACGGCGCTTGGGGAATAAGAGGTTTTACTAGGCAAGTGGGAAGGCGCAGAATCCCTGCTGCCTTTATAAGGGGATAAGGACTCCCTTTCGCACCCATGCTTTCTACTTCCCGATTCATTCCCTTCCGCTCAAGCTCCAGCGCCCAAGCATTCGTCTTCTCTGCCCACAAAAGGTATTCCGAAGATGTCCGGATCCGGAGCAGGAGGCAAATGGATGGCCTCTACCGTCCGAGAGAAGGATATCAAAAAGCTTCGGGAGGCCGGGTACCTGGCCAAGAAAATCAGCCACCGTCTCCCGACAGCGGGACAGATCGTCCCTACTCCGGAACTCCATGAGAGGGTTGTATTCCTCCCTCACTTTGTCCGCGGGCTAGGGTTTCCCCTCCACCCATTCGTTCGCGGCATCATGTATTATTATGGGATCGATCTTCACGATCTGTCCCCTAATTCCTTCCTCAACATCTCGACATTCATTGTCGTGTGCGAGGCTTTTCTCCGCATTTCGCCGCACTTCGGTTTATGGCTGAAGATCTTTAATGTGAAGCCCAAGGTGGTAGGCGGCGAGCACGCCGAGTGCGGGGGCGCCATGGTGAGAAAGATGCCCAATGTCATATGGCCAACGGGAACCTTTAATGATTCTGTCAAGGAGTGGCAACAGCAGTGGTTTTATATCACTGAGCCGCGCGGCACAGAGTGAGCCGCCTCTCCCGAGTTCTGATTCGGCGCCCTTCTGCGGCTTACATCCTGGGTCAAGAAAGGCCTGGACTGGTCCTCGTCCGACGAACTATCGGCGCTCCAGACGCGCGTTGAAGATATGGGAGACAAGAACATTGAACTTGTCAATGTGGTCCAAGTGATGTTAGTTCGCCGGATCTTGCCTTGTCAGCACCGGACTTGCAATTTATGGGAATTTGATCCGGCCAGGCACCAAACCTTGCGAGAGCTTTTCGGCTCCTCGCACAAGGACATTTGGAAGGTGCTTTTCATGTCCAGAAAATCGTGGCCGGACTCCACCGAGGACCGTGGGTACCAACTGTCCCGCCCTGCAAGTTCAGTGAGTTATCTAACTTTTCTATCCGCGTAACCCAAAGGAAGCGCTTAACGTGTTTTATACAACTCTCCCAGGGCTGGACGAAGAAGGCGGAGCGGATCCATTGTCCGGCCCTGCTGCCCAAAGAACTGGCCATCCCACTTCTGACGAAGATGCTGGTCCCAGCGCCTTACAAAGTGCCGAAGAAGACGGCCGAGAAGGAGGCCAAAAAGACCCGGGGCGGCCTTCGTCGCCGCGGCACTTCGGACACAATATCCGAGGGCTCCAATGCCCATTCCGCCTCCGAAGAGGACGACGAGGAGGAGGAAGATGAATCCCCTGCGGGGGGAAGAAAGAAGAGGACGGCCTCCGTACACTTGGAGGCCGAGCTGCCCAAAAGGGGAAAGGCTCCTCTTCCGGAGGAGTCCACCGCCGCCGCCGACAGCGGCCCGGCATGGGATCCCAGGGCCCAGTCCCTGGTGAACTCGTAAGTATATAAAATTCGAGTACGTTTTAGGCGTCCGGACTCATCGTGGCTTAGTATTTTAACCTAAGCCATATATTTTTTTGTAGTCCGGCGAGGTCCCGTACCAAACAATCCTCATCAAAGGACTTGCTGAGCTCAAATGCTATGGAGAGCGGGACGCCCCCCAAAGGCCGCTTCCTCCAAACAGGTGCATAACACCGAGGCTTCATCCCAGAAGGACCCCGGCCTAGGAGAAAAGGGAAAAACTGTGAAGGCGGCGCCTGGAGGTCAAACCTCAGGGGCCGGACACGTGGGGGAAAAGATTCCCATTGGAGCTGACGGCGGGGGCGATCCTGAGTTCGGCTCCCCGCCGGATGCGATTCCAGAGACCTATACGGCTCCAGAATCAAGCAGGCAGCCTCCCTCGGCTGGAGGGGGCATGCCTGTTCCATCGGCCACCTCTGTCCAACCAGAAGTGTCGGATGCTTTGTTGGTGGCGTTAAAAAATGCCTCCATCGTTGATGAACACCGTGCCCTTATGGGTGCGGTGATTGAGAAGATTCAGTCAACTGAGAGTGGACTGAACGAAGCCTGTATCAGCCTTATTAGAGGCTTTGAGGTATGTTTTATGAGTTGTCGAAGAGTGTCATAGTATAGATAGTAGCCCCTGATACACTGTTCGGTGAAAGGAAGAACCGTACAGGGGATCGAATTTATGATCGCAGGAAGACTCATTGAATGATATTGATTTCTCTTCTGTTATAAGCAGGCGTCTGTAGTGGCTACTGCCTCTCGTACTGCGGAGATCTCCGGACTGAATGAAAGTCTGGAGCGGGCCATAGAAGAATTTGGCCAATTGAGAATGCAGTTGAGAGATAAACAAGGTATGCACAAGCTTTGCTCGCGTTTATTGTGAATGAATTTTCAGTATGAAATAAGCTGCATAATTTGTGCTAGGGATTGTGACCGAAGTCGAGGCCCTTAAAAGGGCCGTGGCCGAGGCCGAGAAAAAGGCAACCAAAGAGCGGACTCTTCGTGAGAAGCTCGAGGCCAGGGTTATTAAAGCTGAGCAGGAGCTGCAAGAGGCCGTAAGGAAATGCGAGACCTTGGAGCAGAGTTTAACGGGGAAAGAATCCGAACTCACCAACGCGCATCAGGCCACGAGCGATGCCCGGGGGGAAACCCAAAGCGCCCTGCAGGGGATCCAAGAGGCGAGAAAGATCGCGGCGGGTAAGGCTTTTTCCATGTAAAGCAAGTATTTGTGGGGAAAATTATGTTTCTAATTTTGAATCCGGATTTCTCATGGGTATTTGCCGAGCTACCTCGCAGCATATCAGATGCCGCCCAATTCTACCGAGCCGAAGAAAGGAACACCGCAGATAAGCTCTTCTGGTCGCGGTATTTGGCGCCGAATTATCCGGTGCCTTTTGCTGATCAACTGAAACAGCTAATCGAACTGCATAAGGCGGCGGAACTAGCCATGAAAGATCTGGTTATCCGGCTATGGCCCGCCGAGCCGATTCCAAGCAGCTACTTCGGGCTCGTGAAGCGGCTTGTAAGCGCTTGCCCTCGACTTGACGTCATCAAGCGGTCGATCTGTATAGAAGGTGCGCGAATGGCCCTCGCCCACGCAAAGGTGCACTGGGGGAAGATGGATGCTGAAAAGCTGATGACCGAAGGACCGCCAGAGGGGAAGGAGCACCGCAAGCCTGAATTGTATAATGAGAGTGTCCGGAAAGGATCCTACCTTGCAGCGGAGCTATGTACCAAGGACATTATATTCCCATGAATGCGAATCATGTTGTCCTTTGTAATGTTTGAACAAGGTCATTGATTTATTTCCTGTTATATAAAGTTTACCCTCCTGTGCGGCCGTTTTATATGTTAAATCTGAGAGTTGGCCAGTCGTCGGCTTCTGCCCCCACATAAGAAGTATGGGGGTGTTCGGGATAAACCTGAGCACTCTTTATCCCAGTTTTGGGTCCTTCGAAGGAGGTGCTCAGCACAATGAACCAAGCAATCGGACTATAGGGCTTTATCACTCTCACTTAGCCATAGGAGCTTTAGTAAGGTAGGCGCAGCCCCTGGTGTTCGGAAGACCGTACTAGGGGCTCTGTAAGCACCTGATCGGAGAAAAGACCGATCCATCGCATGCTGCATTAGTTATGGCATTATGCGGGAGAAATCCTTAAAAGATTTTACGACCTCTCGAACAGCTGACCAACTCTCGCCGTATCATGACAGTCAGTTTTTGGCTTTCTCTACTGAGGTGCTTGTCCGGAAGAACCGGGACACAATCGCAGTAGTTCTCCCAGTGCTACCTTAGCCGATATAGCGGAACGTAAGGTACCAAAACATGGGAGCCGGGCAAACCCAAGACATGATTCGGAGCTGATGCATATAATGCTATAGGTTCGGGGTGCCGAACTTCCATGAAGGTGTTCGGACTTTATTGCCATGTTATGGGTGAAACGAAGCCCCTGGCATATTTTAAGGCATATCGCTGTGTACGGATGCCACTTGACAAAAGAATTTCGATAAGAAATAACAGCAGGTAAACGTCATATAAATCCACATGTTGTATTTGAATAGTACGTCTATGCGTATGAGTACAAGTAATGTGATAGAAAGGGAATATGATTGCGGAACCTGCTAAGACCAGGGGGAAGAAGCTGAGTGCGGATCCATGATATAGCCGGATGATCATTGCGGGGAATGTCTAAGGATTCCCTTGCGCGTTCAAGCTGCCTCTGTATGGCCCATCCTGGTCGACGCAAAGGTGAACCTGCGAAGGAAATGTAAGAAATATTTGTGTGCCAGAGAGCGGTTGAGCAGCTGAGCTCGGCCTGTCCTGGCCTTTGCCGGAGTGTTTAATTGAGCTCTGGATGAGCCGGGCTATCCTTCCGCGAAGCAGTTCGGAGTCCTTGACGGTGTCCGGGAGCCTGTGTCCTGGTAAAGCAGGTTTAGGCTGCTGCCTCCGTCCATAAGGACTCGAGTGAGGTGGAACCCGTCTATTATTGGGTCGAGGATTGCCATGATTGGCATTAACCGGACGATCCGTGCGGTTGAAGGTGACCGGGCCTAGTTTATATTGTGGGACGGCTAGTTCCGTTAAGTCGGCATCCCTAAGGGTGCGTATCCGGTCCGAGTTGGTAATTTGGGTGGTATTTACCACATTCACCGATTGAATATGCAGGGGAACTTCTTTTGCTTTCCCGTGTTCGGTGATCTGGGCTCTTCGTCGCCATCATCGCTTTGGGATCCCCCTTCTCCGTTTTTGGCGCTTGCCCTGCCGTGTTGTTTGAAGACCCAGCATTCTCTGTTGGTATGGGTGGCTGGCGCTCCTGGGGTGCCATGAATTTGGCATTGGCGATCGAGTATGCGGTCCAAACTGGATGGACCTGAATTATTATTTTGAGTGGCCCCTTCCGCTGACCGGACTTTGAGCCCCTAAATCCGGCATTGACTGCCGTATCTTTGGCGTTTTCACCATATTTGCGGCGCTTGTGTTTGTTGCGTCGTGGTTCGCCGTTGCTATCCCTAGCCTTTGATGTGCCAGGTTTGCTTGTTGTATTGTTACTACGAGCCAACCAGCTATCTTCACCCGCGCAAAAGCGGGTCATAAGTGTCGTGAGGGCTGCCATGGATTTTGGTTTCTCTTGACCGAGGTGTCGGGCGAGTCATTCGTCACGGATGTTGTGTTTAAATGCCGCTAAGGCCTCTGCATCCGGACAATCGACAATTTGGTTTTTCTTAGTGAGGAACCTGGTCCAGAATTTCCTGGCCGATTCCCCTGGCTGCTGAGTTATATGACTTAAATCGTCAGCATCCGGCGGTCGCACATAAGTGCCCTGGAAATTGTCCAAGAATGCATCTGCCAGGCTCTCCCAATTTCTGATGGAGTTTGCTGGCAAGCTATTAAGCCAATGCCGAGCCAGCCCTTTGAGTTTTAGCGGGAGATACTTGATGGCATGTAGGTCATCCCCGCGGGCCATGTGAATGTGGAGGAAGAAGTCTTCTATCCGCACCGCGGGGTCTGTAGTACCATCATATGATTCAATGTTTACGGGTTTAAACCCTTCTGGGAATTCCTGATCCATTACTTCATCAGTGAAGCATAGGGGGTGTGCGGCGCCTCTGTGTCGGGCAATATCACGACGCAGTTCATATGAGTCTTGTCTGCTGTGTTCGGCCCGGCCGGATTTGCTTTTAGTGTATCCGGCGTGACGATCATCGTTACATGTTGGGGCGCGACCCCATGATCCGTAGATTGACCTTGCATGTTTTGTTTTGTTTTCCAATACGTCTCGCAGGTCCCGCATATTGCCACGGGCCTTGGTATTTTTGTTTGAACGGTGGCGGGGTGCGGGCTGGCCTTTGGGCTGATGTGCCTCTCTGTCTAGGCCACGAGGCGGCCGATCAGTCGCATCATACGCTGGTGATGTAGGTTTTAATGCTTCCTCTTCAAGTTGAGGTAGAAACCTGCGCTTTGGGTAACTCTTGGTTGGGCGCTCGAGTTCGTATTCCTTAGCTGCCAGGACTTCAGTCCATCTATCCGCTAGCAGAGCTTGATTAGCTCAAAGCTGTTGTTGCTTTTTCTTCAGGCTGTTTGTTGTGGCTATAAGTCGGCGCTTGAAGCACTCCTGCTCGACGGGATCCTCAGGCACGACAAATTCTTCGTCGCCGAGGCTCACTTCATCTTCGGAGAGAGGCAAGTAATTGTAATCCTCTGATTCTCCGTTTGCTGCCTGTTCCGGAGGGCTAGCTTGTTCATCCTCCCGCTCGAGGTCCGGCTGGAGGGGATTATCGTCGTCTTCAGCACTATCCGGAGCGTTATTGTCTCTTGTGCCGGTATCGCTGCTTTTGCTATGGCGAGACTTAGAGCGGCGCCACTGACGTCGGTGCCTGGGTTGTTTCTTGGAGGGATTATCCTCCGTTGTCTTATCGCCATCCCCTTCTTTGGGGGTGTCCACCATGTATATGTCATACGATGAGGTGGCAGTCCAGCGCCCTGTGGGCGGTGGTTCTTGTTCGTCTCCTGCATCGTCTTCCATGCTGTCGATGTCTTCGGAGCCAAAGTGGAGCGTGTCGGTTAAATCGTCGACAGTGGCTACTAAGTGGGTGGTGGGTGGGTCGCGAATTTCTTCGTCGTCCGCATCCCATTCTAGCCGGACATAGTTCGGCCAAGGGTCTCCTGACAGGGAGAGAGACTTCAATGAGTTTAGTACGTCGCCAAAAGGCGAGTGCTGAAAAGATATCCGTGGAGGTAAACTCCATGATCGGTGCCCCATCAGATTTGATGGGCACGGACGCAAGCGGCTCGGAGTCCGTGGCCGGGGACAAATCCATCGGTTCGGCAACACAAGTCTCGTAGGAAGTGAAGTCGATATTCGGTGCTATCGCCACTGAGTGTGTGGCCTCCGTGGCGGGGTCCATCCACCCGTCCATAGATGGCGCAATTTGTTCCATATTGAGGGCTGGAGTAGTTGTAGGTGTGATCTCCCGAACATTGTCCGACGGCAGAGCTAAATCATGCTCGTCGTGATTGTGCGGCGCACCTGACATGGGCTCGAATCCGCCGAAGATCAAGTCTCCGCAGATGTCGGCAGTGTAGTTCAAGTTTCCAATTCTGATCTGATGGCCAGGGGCGTAGCTTTCGATCTGCTCCAGATGGCCAAGCGAATTGGCCTGCAGTATGAAGCCGCCGAATACGAAGATCTCTCCGGGGAGGAAAACCTCACCCTGGATCGCATCGTTGCCGATGATTGAAGGAGCCATCAAGCCTTTTGGTGACGGCACAGTGGAACTCTCAATGAAAGCACCAATGTCGGTGTCAAAACCGGCGGATCTCGGGTAGGGGGTCCCAAACTGTGCGTCTAAGGCGGATGGTAACAGGAGGCGGGGGACACAATGTTTACCCAGGTTCGGGCCCTCTCGATGGAGGTAATACCCTACTTCCTGCTTGATTGATCTTGATGATATGAGTATTACAAGAGTTGATCTACCACGAGATCGTAGAGCCTAAACCCTAGAAGCTAGCCTATGGTATGATTGTTGTTGTCCTACGGACTAAACCCTCCGGTTTATATAGACACCGGAGGGGGCTAGGGTTACACAGAGTCGGTTACAAGGGAGGAGATCTACATATCCGTATCGCCAAGCTTGACTTCCATGCCAAGGTGAGTCCCATCCGGACACGGGACGAAGTCTTCAATCTTGTATCTTCATAGTCCAACAGTCCGGCCAAAGGATATAGTCCGGCTGTCCGAGGACCCCCTAATCTAGGACTCCCTCACCCTAGTCCCCTCTGGTGTCTATATAAACCGGAGGGCTTAGTCCGTAGAGGGCAGAAGAATCATAATCATACAGGCTAGACTTCTAGGGTTTTAGCCATTACGATCTCGTGGTAGATAAACTCTTGTAACATTCATATTAATCAAGATCAATCAAGCAGGAAGTAGGGTATTACCTCCATAGAGGGCCCGAACCTGGGTAAACATCGTGTCCCCTGTCTCCTGTTACCATCGACCTTAGACGCACAGTTCGGGACCCCCTACCTGAGATCCGCCGGTTTTGACACTGACATTGGTGCTTTCATTGAGAGTTCCGCTGTGTCGTCGTCAAGAGGTTCGATGGCCCCGTCAATCATCTACAACAATGTTGTTCAGGGAGAAGTCTTTCTCCCCGGACAGATCTTCGTATTCGGTGGCTTCGCACTACGGGCCAACTCGCTTGGCCATCTAGAGCAGATCGACAGCTACGCCCCTGGCCATCAAGTCAGATTCGGAAGCTTAAACTATCTTCGACGGATTCGAGACCGCGGCAGCCGCTCCCTATCACCGCGATGAACATGACTTAAATCTGTCATCGGACCATACCCAGGAGATAGCGCCTGCAACTTCTCTAGCCCTAGATCCGGAGGATCAACCCCGCCACGGAGGCCGCAGATTCAGCGGCGTCGGAGCCGCACACAGACCCTACGCCGAGCGGGATCTGTGTCACCGGAACCTCGGACCTGTTTCCGGCTACAAGTTCCGAACCATTTGCGTCTGTGCACGTCGAGCTTGATCAAACGTCGATCGTCGAGTTCAGCTCCGCGGACATCTTCCAGCACTCGCCTTTAGGCGACGTGCTAAACTCATTTAAAACACTCTCCTTAGCGCCACTTCATAGCCACTGTCAAGGACTTAACCAACAAGCTCGATTACGGCTCCGAAGACATCGACGGTATGGACGACGATGCCAGAGAAGAGGAGGCCTAAAACCCGCTGTTCACCGGTCGTTGGACGGCCACTTCCTCGTATGACGTATACATAGTGGACACACCTGAAGAGAACAATGGCGACAACAAGAAGGATCCAGTCGAGGATAAACCTCCCGAGATACAGCCAAAACGCCAATGTCAGCGGCGCCGCTCTAAATCACGTCGTGCAAAAGACAGCGATACCGGCACAAGAGAAGATAACACTCCGGACGGTGCCGAAGCCAATGAAGACCCCGTTGAGGCAACTTCCAAACAGGACGAACGGGAAGACGGGCAAGTTAGCCCTGATGTACAGGCCATACAGGAAGACTCGGAGGATAGTAATTATCTTCCGCTCTCCGAGGATGAGGTGAGCCTCGGCAACGAGGATTTTATCGTGCCTGAGGAACCTCCCGAGCAGGAACGCTTTAAGCGCCGGCTAATAGCCACTGCAAGGAGCCTGAAAAAGAAGCGGCAGCAGCTTCAAGCTGATCAAGACCTGCTCAACAATAGATGGACTGATGTCCTGCCAACCGAGGAATATGGCCTCAAGCGCCCAACCAAAATTTACCCAAAGCGCAAAATTTTACCTCAGTTCGATGACGAGGCGCTGGAGCCTGTACCATCATCGCGCAATGCGGCTGACCGACCATCACGTGGTCGGGACAAAGCGGCAACTCAAGCCGAACACCAGCCTGCCCCACCTCACCGTAAAGGCAGAGATAAAACAACTCGGGTGTCGGAGTAATGGGCCACGGGTAGCCTAACCCGAGTCCCTGAGCATTTCAAGACATTTGGGCCGGCTGCGTCCCTCAAGCATCCAGAATGAAGCGCCGCCTTCTGGTGGCCGGCTGGCTCAAGCGGCCGGCTGCCGGAAGACGGCCAAGCACCAGAAGACGGCACCAAGACGGGCCGACTCCTAGCAGGCGGCCTCCAGAGAGGCCGGCTCCTAGCAGGCGGCCCATGACGCCCTCAGAGTCTGCGCCCCCCATTAAGAAGACAAGACAGGATGTGGCTACAGTGTAGCCCATCACCCCCATATCCAGGGCTTGGCGTGGCCACAGTGCCTCATACAGGCGGAGATCTCCGCACGGTGCAGCACTGTTGCCACTCCATCCTTGACGTCACCCTTCTCAGGCGGAGCCCTGTTCCCACGACGGCCTGTCGGTACGGCCTGCAGGCGGCGGGCCCTACCAGGCAGCAAGAGCCCAGAAGGCGGCATAGCCTGACCAGTCGGACCCAAGGGAGGCCGACCTCTAGTAGGCGGCCTGCTCCTCCCTCGAGGTCCGTGCGCCATTAACCAGATGAGACACGGTGTGGCTACAGTGATCTCCCACCAGACGGCGGGACTGTAGCCACGCCTTCCCCGACCAAGTATGCATCATTAACATTGCGGCTACAGTAACCAGCCGCCGACCAGACCCGCAAGCGGCGGAGGCGGCCTGTCGGCTCCGTACCAGACCAGTCGGCGGGGCCCACCAGGCGGCGGGCCCCAGCAGCCGGCGGAGAAGCCGGCGACCAGAGACACTGACAGCCGGGTCCTACACCCGGCCAGATTACCATTGTACCCCTGGGGGGTAGGCCTATATAAACCCCCCAGGGCACCCATGCAAAGGGTTCCCAACCTGTTAGAACTAGACTCATACATAGAGAGAGGGGAGAGCTAGCCCTGCTTTCTCCTACCTCTGGCATACAGCTCGAGGAGCACCATTGTACTCACTAGTGCCTTAGTGATCATGCGGAGACCCCGCAGAGCAGGACTAGGGGTGTTATCTCCTAGGAGAGCCCCGAACCTGGGTAAAGTACGCCGGCGTTCGTGTCTACGCCTCATCCCGCTTCCGGGCACCGGCGACGTTCTACTTGCTCCAACCATGATAAGCCATCCCTTGCATATGTCGCACCCAACCCCCGACATTTGGCGCCCACCGTGGGGCGAGGTGCACCATCGTCCGGAGACCTGTTCTGGACGGGAACCCTGTTCCATCCTAGCGAGCGCAGCCAGCCCGGCACGCCAGACGCCGTCTGCGCCGACGCGCTGCACGGCGCGGAGGTCGTCTGCGCGGTGAGCTGCCTCGCCGATCTTGTTCGCGAGATTCGCCTCTCCGACGAGCCCGTATCTGACGCGAGCACAGATGGCCCCGAGAGCTGCCTCGTTAGCCTCCTCGTCCATCTCCACGTCGTCAGCGAGCCTGCTGTGGACTTGGAGTCGGTTGGTTCCACTGACCGGATGCTTGTCGACTCCGACACGGCGTCGCTCGACGCATTCCCCACCAACGTGGTGGTCTACGACGAACCGCTCCCTCGCGCGGCTAGCGGCGGAAGCACCGTCACAGAAGTGCTTGTCATTAGCCATGACGAGCGTTCGGGCGGGGACGCTCGAGACCCGCTCGAGGCGGCGTTGCAAGACCTGTCTGCGCCCATTCCGGAAGACGCCGACGCCGAGACGCTGGAAGCACGCCGCGTCCAGCTCGTCGAAAGCGCCAAGAGCTAGCCAGCATGAGACGCCTTTCGGAGGCTTACCAGCGCGAGATGGACCGCGCCGTTGGCGGCACGCCGGCTTCCTGGTGGGCCTAGCCGCATCGGCACGGTCCAGCAGCGCGGCGCGGCCATTGCCAGCATGTTCGGGGGAGATCGCCCTGTCTACGCCACGCCCGCGGAGAACATACGAGCTGCCCAGGCGGCAGCAGACGAGCTGGACAAGCTCGAGGGCGACGAGCGTCGCCTACATGACGGAGCGCGTCCAGTGGCTCATTGACGCGGCTGCTGAGCAGCAAGAGGCCGGCTGCCCGCACTGAAGCGCCCAACCGGCGGAACGACGACCCGCCTCCTCGCCGAGATCAAGGCGCGACATCCCGGATCGCCGACTGGTGGCGTCCGCGATAGAAGAGACAAGGAGCCGGCTGCCAGCCGCAGCCGGACTCGCATCACCATCGAGCGCGACCAAGACGGCCGCCCAAGAGCAGTGGAACGACGGGACGACTGTCCGCCTCCCCCTCCCCCCGCAGGGAGAGGCGCGCTTCCCCGCCGCCTGTTGACCACCCGACACTCGGCGACCGCCTTGGCCGCCGAGAAGGAGTCGGAGAGAACGATGCCCGCCACCGGATCGACCGCCTCAACCGATCCCTGGCGCTAGAAGAAGACGCATTGGGTCCACCTTGTTTTGGCCCCCGCATCCGAGATGAGCCCTTCCCCAAAGGGTTCACGCTCCCAAGAGATACGCCCAAGTACACCGGCTCCGTGAAGCCGGAAGACTGGCTGGTCGACTACTCCACGGCCGTCAGCATAGCGTACGGCAACAAGCGAGTTGCCGTGAAGTACGTTCCGCTCATGCTCCAAGGCACAGCCCGGACATGGCTGAACAGCTTGAAGCCCCGCAGCATCAACAGCTGGGTAGACTTCATCGAAGCCTTCATCCGCAACTTCACTAGCACATACAAGCGGCCGCCCAAGCCTCGCCAGCTCTCCTTGTGCGTCCAAGGCCCCAACAAATCAACTCGCGATTACCTCACGCGTTGGGCCGAGCTGCGCAACTCTTGCGAGGGCATGCACGAGGTGCAGGACATCGAATACTTCACTGCCGGGTGCCGAGAGGGCACCCTCCTCAAGCACCAGCTTCTCTGCGACGAGCCAGTGACCCTCGATGAACTGCTGATCATAGCAGACAAGTACGCCACGACCGACTCCTCCATGAAGGCGGAGATCCAAGTCAACGCATCTGGCAAAGTGGCTCCTCAAGCTCCTCGGACCCCGGCTGTTGACACCAGTCGGCGTCAGAAATAGAATGACAACAAACGCAAGGCCACGCAGCCGGCTTCCACAAGCCGGCAGGTGGCGACAGTTGAAGACCAATAGCCGGAAGGGAAACCTCTACCCAAGCGTCAGAAGGGCGGCAAGCCCAACTGGTTGCCCGCCTTCTCATACGAGCAGACTCTCGATGCACCCTACAAGTTTCACAGCGGCACAAAGCCATCCAACCACACCACTCGGAAATGCCACTGGCTCACTAGGATCGCCAAGGGTGATGGACTCCTGCCCCCTCCACCTGCCAGCCCGCCGCCTCCTCCTCCCCAGCAGCCGGCGGCCTGGACAATCGGCGCAATACAAGATGAGTATCCTGAAGAGCATGGAGCTTATGTCGTGTTCACTAGCGTGGTCAGCGATAAGCAGAGCAGACGGCAGCGGCAACAAGAAGTACATGCAGTAGCATCAGAGACCCCCGAGTTCATGCATTCGTCTGAGAAGCCTATCAGTTGGAGCAGAGCTGACCACCTGGAGGTGATGCCCCCTCATCGTTCTTATGCCCTGGTCTTGGATGCCACCTTCGCAACAGAGAGGCAGGCTGCTCGCTTCTCCCGAGTTCTGATAGATGGCGGCAGCAGCATCAACATCCTATACCGTGACACTATGGAGAAGTTAGGAATCAAGCAGAAGCAGCTTCAGCCCAGTCGGACTGTATTCCATGGCATAGTCCCTGGCCTTTCCTGCTCACCAATCGGCAAGATCCAGATAGACGTTCTTTTCGGAGACAAAGATCACTTCCGCCGAGAGCCAGTCTGGTTTGAGGTGGTGGACCTTGAGAGCCCCTATCATGCGCTACTTGGCCGGCCTGCTCTGGCCAAGTTCATGGCGGTCCCCCACTATGCTTACCTCAAGATGAAGATGCCGAGTACCAAGGGAATCCTAACCATAGTCGGAGACTACAAGAAGTCGTCCGCCTGTGCGGCAGACAGCAGCCGGCTAGCCGAGTCCCTCGTGATTGCAGCAGAGAAGCGGCTCCTTGACCGGGTTGTGGCAATGGCAGGCAAGCAGCCGGAAATGTCGCCAAACCCCAAGGAGTCGGAAGCTGAGGGCTCGTTCAAGCCGGCAAAAGAAACAAAGAAGATACCCTTGGACCCGGAGCACCCAGAGAGGCACGCTGTCATAGGTGCAAACCTTGACAGCAAATAGGAAAGCGAGCTCGTCGATTTCCTCCGTGAGAATCAGGACATCTTTGCATGGTCTCCCAAGGACATGCCGGGTGTTCCGACGGATTACGCCGAGCACAAGCTACATGTCCGACCTGATGCCAAGCCAGTCAGGCAGCCCTTGCGCCGCCTGTCAGAAGAGAAGAGAAGAGTCGTTGGAGAAGAGATAGCCCGGCTTCTAGTAGCCAGCTTCATTATGGAAGTGTTCTTCCCAGAATGGTTAGCCAACCTAGTCCTTGTGCTGAAGAAGAATAAGCAGTGGCGCATGTGTATCAACTATACCAGCCTCAACAAAGCTTGCCCCAAAGATCCCTTTGCTTTGCCAAGAATTGACCAAGTGATAGACTCCACAGCCGGATGCGAGCTGTTGAGTTTTCTGGATGCATACTCAGGGTATCATCAGATCAAGCTGAACCCGGCCGACAGGCTGAAGACCGCCTTCATCACACCATTCGGAGCCTTCTGCTACCTGACCATGACGTTCGGCTTGAGGAATGTCGGCGCCACGTTTCAGCGTTGCATGCAGAAGTGTCTCCTCAAGCAACTCGACAGAAACGCCCATGTCTACGTGGACGACGTTGTGGTGAAGACGGAGAAGCGTGGCACGCTGCTAGAAGACCTCAAGGAAACCTTTGAAAACTTGTGCCGATTTCAAATCAAGCTCAACCCAGAGAAATGCGTCTTTGGAGTACCAGTCGGCCAGCTTCTTGGCTTCCTGGTCTCAGAGCGCGGCATAGAGTGCAACCCTGTGAAGATCAAGGCCATCGAGAGGATGGAGGTGCCCACCCAACTGTTGGACGTGCAAAAATTCACCGACTGCTTGGCATCCATTAGCCGTTTCATCAGTCCGCTGGGCGAGAAGGCTCTTCCCCTGTACCAGCTCATGAAGAAGCCCACTTTTTCGAGTGGAATGATAAGGCGGACGAAGCTTTTCTCCAGCTCAAGAAGATGTTGACCACTCCGCCTGTCCTCCATGCTTCTCTACATTGCCGCCACCAGCCGGGTGGTCAGCACAGTCATGGTTGTGGAGCGCAAGGAAGAAGGCAAAGCACTACCAGTCCATAGGCCGGTGTATTACCTGAGTGAGGTATTTTCTGCCTCCAAGCAGAACTACCCCCACTATCAGAAGATGTGCTACGGCATGCATTTTGCCGCCAAGAAGTTGAAGCCATACTTTCAAGAGCACCCAATCACTGTCGTCTGCACTGCCCCACTAGCCGAGATCATCGGAAGTAGAGATGCCTCGGGCCGAGTGGCCAAATGGGCCATAGATTTGGCCCCCTACACCATCTACTATCAACCTCGCACCACCATCAAGTCTCAAGCACTGGCCGACTTCCTCGTTGACTGGGCCAAGACCCAGTATCTGCCGCCAGCGCCGGACTCCACCCATTGGCGAATGCACTTTGATGGTTCCAAGATGCGCACTGGTTTGGGAGCCGGCATCGTTCTCACCTCTCCCAAAGGCGACAAGCTCAGATATGTGCTGCAAATTCACTTTTCCGCCTCCAACAACGTAGCCGAATACGAAGCACTCATACACGGGCTCTGGCTTGCCAAGGAACTCGGCATTCGCTGGATCCTGTGCCATGGTGATTCCAACCTGGTGGTCCAGCAATCGTCAGGCAACTGGGACGCCAAGGATGCTAATATGGCAAGCTACCGCTTCCTCGTCCAACAACTCAGTCGATACTTTGAAGGGTGCGAGTTCCTCCATGTGCCACGAAACGACAACGAGCAAGCCGATGCTTTGGCACAGATTGGCTCTACCCGGCAAGCAATACCAGCCGGCGTCGCCCTGCAACGCCTCCTCAAACCGTCTGTCAAGCCGTCGCCAGAATCAGACTCCATCTTCGTGCCGGCTCCTCCTGAAGCAGTCGGATCCGACTTGAGGACCCCGGCAGCCGGCGTGGGGACTTCGGCAGGCGGCTCGGGGACTGCAGCAGTCGCACCCGGCCCGGGGACTTCATCGACTCAGCAAGCGGCAGCCGACTCCAACCCCCCGCCTCCCAGCCCAACCGCCCTCGTGCAAATTGCAGTTCTGGCGGTCGAAGAAATAGCAGCACCTTCATGGGCGCAGCCCATCCTCAACTTTCTGGTAAACAAAGAGCTGCCGACTGATGAGATCTCGGCCCAACAAGTGCAACGTCGGGCAGCAGCATACACCATTGTCAACAGAGAACTTGTGAGGCGCAGTGTCACTGGTGTGTACCAGCGCTGCGTGGAGCCGGAGAAAGGCCAAGCAATCCTCAAAGATATCCACCAAGGCGAGTGTGGTCACCACGCGGCTTCAAGATCACTTGTTGCCAAAGCTTTCCGCCATGGTTTTTTCTGGCCGATCGCAAGATGCCAAAGATTTGGTCCAGAAATGTAAAGGGTGCCAGAAGTTCCGCTCCAAGCCACATTTGCCGGCTTCTGCACTCAAGAATATCCCCATTGCCTAGCCATTTGCCGTCTGGGAGCTGGACATGGTGGGACCATTCAAGACAGCACGCGGCGGCATGACTCATTTGCTTGTCGCCGTGGACAAATTCACCAAGTGGATAGAAGCAAAGCCAATCAAGAAGTTGAACGGTCCGACTGCTGTGACTTTCATTGCAGACATCACCATTCGTTATGACATACCTCACAGTATCATCACCGACAACGGCACAAACTTTGCCAAAGGCGCCTTGGCCCGTTTTTGTGCGACGCAGGGCATCCGACTGGACTTAGCGTCTGTTGCCCATCCGCAGTCAAACGGCCAAGTGGAGCGAGCAAACGGCCTCATTTTGTCCGGCATCAAGCCCCGACTAGTCGAGCCTCTAGAGCGTTCGGCCAGCTGTTGGCTCGATGAGCTGCCGGCCGTCCTCTAGAGCCCGCGCACAACTCCGAACAAGTCAACCGGCTTCACGCTTTTCTTCCTCGTCTACGGTGCCGAAGCCGTCATCCCGACGGACATAGAATTCGACTCCCCTCGAGTCACCATGTACACCGAAGAGGAGGCAAAAGAAGCACGAGAAGACGGCATCAATCTGCTGGAAGAAGGCCGGCTGTTGGCACTCAGCCGATCCACCATCTACCAGCAGAGTCTACGCCGATACTACAACCGGAAGGTCAAGCCAAGATCCTTCCAAGAGGGAGACCTTGTGCTCCGGCTGATCCAGCGAACAGCCGGCCAGCACAAGCTCTCGGCACCTTGGGAAGGCCCCTTCATCATCAGCAAAGTTTTGGGCAATGACTCCTACTACTTGATCGATGCTCAGAAGCCCAGAGCACGCAAAAGAGACAACTCCGGCAAGGAGACAGAGCGGCCATGGAATGCAAATCTCCTTCGAAGATTTTACATTTGACGCAGTATGTACCACGCTACCTTTTGTATTAAGTACGAAGACTCCGGGTCCCCCGACAAGAGCTCGAGGACTACCCTCTTTTATCTATATGATAAGTATTATGCCTATGAATGTGTTATTTCATTATTCCGCCTGGCACCGGGTTCGACCAGTCGGCCCAGGGGCTCGCCGCCTTGTGCTATGTGGTGCTTCCAGCAGTCGGACAAGTAGTGTGTTGGCACCTAAACCTTCTCCTGCCAGAAGTCGCGGCTCGCAGAGCGACTGCCCGGTGGGAAGGAGTCAAAGGCAGAGAAAGTGTGTCCACATGAAAAATGGCTAGGGACCCAAAGCATGTACATAGCTCAAGCCGGCTTCCCGCCTCGCCGACCGGTCGGCTTCTACTTAACTTGCTAGCGCTCTAGTCGGCTAAGTACTTGCCCTCCCAAAAGTAGCTAAGTACTTGACGCAGCCACAGTCCGCAGAGCGGCTGTCTGGCTGGCAAGATGCCAGCTAAGAGAGGGCGGCAAAGGAAAAAAGCCAAGGAGCAGAAAGCAAGGAAAGTCAGAACTCGGCGAAAGCATAGATTATGCGGAAGAATATTTACATATCAAAAGGCCCATTGGCCAGCATTCAACAGAGTTTGAAATACACCCCGCGGGTGGAATTGTGCAAGTTTAACAAAGTTGTCGAGACTGATAAGCAGGAAAAATAAAAGTCGACGGACTAGGGAGCAGCAGAGGGGTCCGGCTGGATGGCGGAGTCGGTGGTGCCGGTTGTTGGAGTGGACGGCTGGTCAGTCTCCGCTTGGTCGCCTCCAGCAGCAGTCGGCGCGCTTGAGCGCAGCTCGTTGTTCGAGGCATGGTCAAGCTGAGGCTGGCCGTCCGCTCCGACCTCTGGCGCATCTTCTCCGCTTTCCTCGTCCTCCTCGCCTTCTCCCTCGTCGCTGGAGTCGATCACCTCGGCCGAGTCCTCGTTGTCCTCCGGATTCAGCCCAAACCACTCCGGTGGCGCCTCGGCACCATTCTCAGCCAGCTCGGGGATGAAGATGCTGATGTTGGTGTACTCGGCGATCGCCGCCGCCCGTTTGACAAGGTCACGCTCCACCGCCACCAGCTCTTCTTGGGCCTCCTGCCGAAACATGGTCAACTGGGCTAGATTTAGCCCAGGG
The DNA here is from genome assembly GCF_018294505.1 of Triticum aestivum. Taxonomy (NCBI): domain Eukaryota; kingdom Viridiplantae; phylum Streptophyta; class Magnoliopsida; order Poales; family Poaceae; genus Triticum; species Triticum aestivum. The sequence goes on along the minus strand of NC_057811.1, from coordinate 361,243,379 downwards.
TACCACGCCTTGACGAACGCCAAGGCCTGGCGCGCTCCAGCCCAGGCCGAGGAACCCTTCCAAGCCTCCAGACGGCCGGACGCCACCTCCAGCCAGTCGGCAGTCCAACTGGGAGTGCGCGGAGCCGGCATGTCTGGCCACAGGGCGGAGATCGCTTGGGCCCCGACACACTGAAGACGGCGCAGCATCCGATGAGCCGGCCGAAGGCGGGCCCGGATGCTGAGAAGTTGTTCACTAAGGGTCCGGGGGGAGTTGGCGGCGATCTGCGCACCTTCCGCCCTCCGCTCTTCACGATAAGCCTCAATGGCCTGGTTGGCTGTGCCAGAGTGGCCAGGAAAGAAGACTGCTCGGGCAGAAAACAAAGAAGCCAGAAGTCAGAAGCTAGAAGCCGGCCCGATCAGAAGCCGGCAGCTCAAAGAAAGAAAAAACAAGAAAGCTTACCGTCAACCATATCTTCAATCCTGCCGAAGCCGGCAGTCAGCAACGCCTCCTTGTCGGCCCAGGCGGAGCGTTCGGTCTCAAACTCGGTGAGGAGATTGGACTCTTTCACCTCCGCCTCCTTCTGGGCCTTCTGGAGAAGTTCCGCCAGCTCCGCCAGTTGCGTGGCCAGCCGGTCACGCTCCTGGGCCTGCTTGCTGCACTCTGCCCCCTTGGCACGCAACGCGGTGTTGGCTTCACCCAGCTGCTGCTGTAGGACGGCGTTGGCCTCTGCAAAAGTAGAGGAAGAAAAAGATGTCAACAATCAACAAAGAAGAAGTGCAGTTGCCGGGGAGATCCGGCCCGACTGCTCAGCAGTCGGCCCAAATCTCGGGGACTATAGCCCGCGGGTGCGCCAGCGCGCCCCCGCAGAGAAAGAAAATGAAGACTTACTCTGGCTTTCCGACAAGTCGGCGGTCCATTGGTCCAGCTCCCGGGCATTGCAGTTGAAGGTGGCCGCGCAAAGGTTATGATAATCCTACAACGAGGATATCAGACGAAGTTAGCACTCGGAGCTTGCAAATTAAAGTTTCGAGCCGCCTGCTTAGCAGCCGGCCCGAAACTCGGGGGCTACACCCAGTGGGTACGCTGGCGCGCCCCCATAGAGAAGTACAAGAATCAAAGACGGAGAAGTAAGAAACATACCCGAATCGCCGCTCGCGAATCCAAGAACGCCTTGTTGCAATGCTTGAGAGCGTCGGCCTCAGCTCGGAGCTTGGCCTGGACGTCTAGGACCGCCTTGATTAAGGCTCCCGTCCCGCCTCCCCGCACCTAGTCAGCGGGCGTGGCGCTGGTCACTTCGGCATCTGGGACTGATGAGCTCGCGGCGCCGGCTTCCAGCGGTCGTGGCGCCGAGGCCGCTTTCGCGCCTCGACGGCGTGATGATGTGTGGGCCTCAGGAGTCGGGCCCGTTGCCATCTCGCCTCCGGCTCACTGCACCGGCAGGCCAGCCGGCTGGTGGTCCTGCGCTCCTCCAGACGGCTGTGGTGGAGGCGCGTCCGCCTCTGGCATGGCGACATCGCCGCCTTCCCTCTCCATGGTCGGATGGTCATTGCCGGCTCCCCCAATCGGCACCGTGAACTCTGGTGGTGGCGGTGCGGAGTTCAGGGGAATGACGAATAACGGCACCTAACGGCGCGCGGCCTCTTCAGCCAACTTCTTCGTCGTGACATCGGCTTCGGCCTCCGCCAACTTCTTCAGCGCGGTGGCCTCCGCCTTGTCTACCTCCGCCTTCTCCCTACGGGTGGCTTCCTGCTCCTCACGCACCTCCCGTGCGTTTCGTTCCTGCGCCTCCTGGAGGTCGGCTGCAGGGTCGATTCGCCGGGTGGTGGTGGAGGTCTCCGCCGACCCAATAACGGAGGCGGCGGCCGACTTCTCAAGAGAGAGCGGGGCCCTAGCTAAGTCAAGAAAAATAAAGCGGGGAAGCTCAGATAGAATCAACAAAGAAGGAAAAAACAAGGAAAAGTTACTTACGCCGACACCATAGGAGGCGCCTTCGGAAGTTTCGGGAACTTGGCCGCCTTCGCAGCGGCCTCCTTCCGCCTAGTCGCGGCGGTCGGGTTCTTGGTCTTCTTCGGCGCACTACCGAACAAGACGGCGCCTTGTTTGCGCTTGCGCGTGCCGCCTCGAGCAGCCGGCTCGACGGAGGGGCCCGCGTCCGCCTTGCCGGCGCCTCGTGCAGGGCGCGGCTCATCCTCTTCTTCATCATCGTCACGCCAGGTCTCGAGGCCGCCTCCGTCTTCGGAGCCGCCCGCTCCGTCGCCGCCACCTATGGCGTCATTCTCCAAGGCGGCCGCCCCCAAGTCGGGGTCGTCCACGTCGCTCACCTCCCAGTCCGGCGGGTACTTTCTGCCCGGCCCCACGACGGCGGCCGTCGCCGGAGACATATAGATTTGTGTTCGAAGGACCGACTATTCAAGACCAAGATCAAGACCAAGACAAGTACTAAAAAGAAAGAGTTGGAGAGCTTACAGCAGGCGGCGGGTTGGCACGGGAGTATGGCCGCTTGCCGAACTGCCAAGACCCCTTCGACAGCTTGAGGTCAGAGATCTCGTTCACCATTCGGGCCACCTCGACAGTCGACATGTCCCTCGTGCACAGCCAGCTCGGGTCACGGTGCCCGCTCATCCGAAAGATCAGATGAGGCTGGCCTTGGAGTGGGAGAATCCGGCGCTCGATGAAGGCGACCAGCAGGTCGGACGCCTTGAGGCCTTCCGCCTCAATCAACACCCGGAGCCGGTTGACGGCGGCGGCGGAGTCGGCCGACATGGGCTTCGGCTTGTAGCCCCAGTTGGCCCGAGGTTCGACCGGAGGGCCAGCTTCTTAGGGCGGCAGGTTGAGGAAGTCGATGGCCGGGTCGACGTTCTCCGCGTAAAAGTATGATTTCTGCCACAGTTTGATCGAGTGTGACAGCTTGATGGCGGGGAAGGCATTCTTCGGAGACGGACAGCACACCGCGACGAAGGCGCCGCACTGGGCCGCCTTCTCCCTAGAGGAGGTGCCCTGTTTGGTGTAGAAGAACGCTCCCCACAACTCGATGGTGGGGAGGATGCCGAGGTAGCCCTCGCACATCATGACGAAGGCGGACAGCAGCGTCACGGTGTTGGGCGTCAGATGATGCGGCTGAAGATGGTAGAAGTCGAGGAAGGAGCGGAAGAACCCACTCGCCGGCAGGCCGAAGCCGCGGAGGAAGTGCGAGCGGAAGATGACCCGCTCGCCTCCCTTCGGCGCCGGCGAGATCTCCGTCTCCGGTGCCACGCGCACTTGACGAAGCCCGGGCCGGGCAGCCGCCGCGTGGCGCGAAGGAAGGCAAGGTGGTCGTCATTCACGACCGAGCCGTCCCAGTCCCCTCCCCGCTCGCGCGCCATGGATGCCGAGCCCGATGGAGAAGTGGCGCGGCGGCAGAGGCAAGGGCTACGGCGGGGCTGAGAAGCTCCGGGACGGAGAGGGTCGACGATGACAAGTTGCGGCAGCGCCTCGGCAGAGCGTGGAGGTGCGGCGGCAGCAAGAGGAAGAAGAGAGCAAAAATGGCGAAGGGAGAGGAGGGCGCGCGTGCTCCGCCGCTCCCCCTCCTCCCCCTACTTATAGCCCCTGGGCTGCGAAGCCGAGGGGGCGGGGCATGGGATCGTGGGATTAACTGCACCCACGACCCCGCGATTATTGCGTGACTTACTGCGCGCAGTAACTCCACACGGAATCGCAACCGTCAGCCTCGGCCGCAGCGGATCCGCTCACGCGCCGAGGCCCGGTAGTGGTGGGCCCAGCCTGCTGTTGCGTCCCATTGCACGCGTGGGCTGGCAGGCTGGCCTAGCTGGCTGACGCCGTGTGGCGTGCTCGCAGCGGGCGGCGGGCCTAGAGGCTTAGCAAGCACGCCACCTGGTTCCCGCTGTGACGTTTCGAAATTATCAGACGAGCCCGCCTAGTCATGGCCGACTCCCAGCAGGAGGCACGCCAGGAGGCGGACCAAGCATTTAGCAAGAACACTTGGACAAGGAAACTGCTGAGGCTTCTCGACTTATCAGCCGCGACACCTCACCAGCTTCGGGGACTACTGTCGGAGTAATGGGCCACGGGTAGCCTAACCCGAGTCCCTGGGCATTTCAAGACATTTGGGCCAGCTACGTCCCTCAAGCATCCAGAATGAAGCGCCGCCTTCTTGTGGCCGGCTGGCTCAAGCAGCCGGCTACCGGAAGACGGCCAAGCACCAGAAGACGGCACCAAGACGGGCCGACTCCTAGCAGGCGGCCTCCAGAGAGGCCGGCTCCTAGCAGGCGGCCCACGACGCCCTCAGAGTCTGCGCCCCTCATTAAGAAGACAAGACGGGATGTGGCTACAGTGTGGCCCATCACCCCCATATCCAGGGCTTGGCGTGGCCACAGTACCCCGTACAGGCGGAGATCTCCGCACGGCGCGGCACTGTTGCCACTCCATCCTTGACGTCGCCCTTGTCAGGCGGAGCCCTGTTCCCACGACGGCCTGTCGATACGGCCTGTAGGCGGCGGGCCCCACCAGGCAGCGAGAGCCCAGAAGGCGGCATAACCTGACCAGTCGGACCCAAGGGAGGCCGGCCTCTAGCATGCGGCCTGCTCCCCCTCGAGGTCCGTGCGCCATTAACCAGACGAGACACGGTGTGGCTACAGTGATCTCCCACCAGACGGCGGGACTGTAGCCACGCCCCTCCCCGACCAAGCATGCGTCATTAGCATTGCGGCTACAGTAACCAGCCGCCGACCAGACCCGCAAGCGGCGGAGGCGGCCTGTCGGCTCCGTACCAGACCAGTCGGCGGGGCCCACCAGGCGGCGGGCCCCAGCAGCCGGCGGAGAAGCCGGCGACCAGAGACACTGACAGCCGGGTCCTACACCCGGCCAGATTACCATTGTACCCCTGGGGGTAGGCCTATATAAACCCCCCAGGGCACCCATGCAAAGGGTTCCCAACCTGTTAGAATTAGACTCATACATAGAGAGAGGGGAGAGCTAGCCCTGCTTTCTCCTACCTCTAGCATACAGCTCGAGGAGCACCATTGTACTCACTAGTGCCTTAGTGATCATGCGGAGACCCCGCAGAGCAGGACTAGGGGTGTTATCTCCTAGGAGAGCCCCGAACCTGGGTAAAGTACGCCGACGTTCGTGTCTACGCCTCATCCCGCTTCCGGGCACCGGCGACGTTCTACTCGCTCCCACCATGATAAGCCATCCTTTGGCATATGTCGCACCCAACCCCCGACATCGGGGACATGCATATGACCTACGGCAGGACTTGGACAGTAGAGCAGGTCAGAACAGATCAATCTATGGATCACGGGGACGTACCCCGACACGTGACAACGGCTACCTAGCCGGACACAACAATCATACTCATGCCAGGGCCGAGAACCGCAGACGGACTCCATCGGAGCTCCGTCGTGACATGGCCCGACACAGAGGCGCCGCACACCCCCTTTGCTTCACGGACGAAGTAATGGAGCACGAATTGCCAGAAGGGTTTAAACCCATGAACATCGAATCATACGATGGAACAACAGATCCCGCGGTATGGATTGAGGACTTCCTTCTCCATATCCACATGGCCCGCGGTGATGATCTCCACGCCATCAAATACCTCCCACTAAAACTAAAGGGACCAGCGCGGCATTGGCTAAACAGCCTTCCCGAGAACTCTGTTGGCAGCTGGGAAGACCTGGAAGACGCCTTTCACGATAACTTCCAAGGCACATATGTCCGGCCGCCAGATGTCGATGACTTAAGTCACATCATCCAGCAGCCCGGAGAGTCAGCCAGGAAGCTCTGGACTAGGTTCTTAATTAAAAAGAACCAAACTGTCGATTGTCCAGATGCCGAAGCCCTCGCGGCCTTCAAACATAGCATCCGGGATGACTGGCTCGCCCGCCACCTCGGTCAAAAAAACCAAAATCCATGGCAGCCCTTACCGCTCTAATGACCCGCTTTTGCGCGGGAGAAGACAGCTGGCTCGCTCATAGAAGCAACAGCGCCAGCGATCTAGGCACTTCCGAAGTTCGAGATGGCAACGGCAAGCCACGACGCAATAAACACAAGCGTCACAATAATAACGAAATAACGCAAGACACGGCGGTTAACGCCGGGTTTAGCGGCTCTAAACCAGGGCAACGGAAAAAGCCATTCAAGGCAAATAGAGACGGACCATCCAATCTAGACAAGATACTGGATCGGCCCTGCCAGATTCATGGCACCCCCGATAAACCAACTACTCACACTAACAGAAGCTGCTGGGTCTTCAAACAAGCCGGCAAGCTTAATGCCGAACACACGGGGAAGAGGCCGCCCAGCGACAGCGATGACGAAGAGACTCGCCCGCCGAATACCGGGGTTCAAAAGCAATTTCCCCCAAAGTGAAAACCGTAAACATGGTATACGTGACTCACACCCCTATAGAGGAGCGTAGGTGCGCACCACAGGACGCATAGACCATGGGGCTGGTCCCCCCAAAATTTAGTCATATTCGTCCCGAAGGTTTGGCAGCTCTGATCATCGATCCAATTATCAATGGGTTCCATCTCACGAAACTCCTTATGGACGGTGGCAGTCGCCTTAATCTACACTACCAAGACACTGTCCGCAAAATGGGCATTGATCCTTCAAGAATCAAGCCCACCACAACTATCCTCAAGGGAGCAATACCTGGCGTAGAAGCTCGCTGCACGGGCTCCATCACACTGGAAGTCGTTTTCGGTTCGCCGAACAACTTCCAAAGCGAGGGCTTGACCTTTGATATTGCCCTGTTCCACAGTAGCTACCATGCACTTCTGGGGCATACCGCTTTTGCTCGTTTTAATGCGGTCCCGCTCTACGCCCGTGCAAAACTTAATATGCCCGGTCCACGTGGCGTCATAACAGTAAATGGAAATACGGAACACTCCCTCCGTTCAGAAGACCATACTACGGATATTACGGTCGAAGTACAAAGCGGCCTCATCAAGCCGCATAACTCAGCGACCACACAATACGGACAAACCTGCAAGCATTCCCATTTGATCCTTTTCTTTTCTAACCGTTTCTTATATCTTATCACAGGTGGCTCAAACACTGGTCATCTCACGGACTCTTTCGGAGTTCGGCTTCATACACTCACCCAAAGGTTATTCCTGTTAAGGAATCCTTTCACCGAGGCAAGGCGATGCAGACGTGCGACAGGAGGTCCAAATAATTTTGTGTAGACCGCACTCTTTATTTCGAGCCTGTAAAGTGCCTTCCCCCTCAGCCTTAGACCACTGGCATGTCAAATAGCCTGGGTCGCGGCGTTATTATTTGTAAAATGGCAATTGACATATCAATCAGGTTCCAGTGAACATAATCCGTATCCAGTATTCACTTTTTCTAAAGAGCTACATTTTTCCGGTTGTTTCACACTCGCACCTTGGCACAGATTGCCAGGGGCTCGATATGGGAACAAATGAGTTGCCGACAAAGTCCGAATAGCTTTATAGCACACTTCGGCGTTACGAGATGCACCAGCTCTGAATCATGTCTTTGGTCAATAGTTGGGTTGCCCGGATCCTGTGCTTACTACCTTACGTTCTGCTATATCGGCTACGGTAGTAAAGGGAGAACTACTGCGATTGTGTCCTGGTTTATCCGGACGAGCACCTCAGTAGAGAAAGCCGAAAACTGACTGTCATGATGCAGCGAGAGCTGGTCAACCACTCGTTGACTTACAAGAATCTTTCGCGATTCTTTCCGTTTTACACGAAGGGCCGTTCTTAAGGTCACCCATGTCACGCACCGTATTCGGATAACTGCGTACATACCAGGGGCTATATCGTAGACCCACCATCGAACTCATATGGCTAAGTGAAAGTGTTAAAGCACTATAGTCTAATTGCCTAGTTTGCCGCATTGACACCTCCTTCATGGACCAAGATGTTGGGTCAAGAGTGATCAAGTGCTTTTCCGAACTCCCCCGTATTTTATGCGAGGGGGCTGAAGTCGACGACTGGAAAACTTTCAAATTATACAAAAAACGGCCGCACAGGAGGAGCCAAAAAATTTAGGCATAGCCTTAAAATATCATAATATTGTTTTTACAATCCCAATACATTTCACTCGAATATCATATGTTTCAAACACTGACCCTCTATCAAGCGGGCATCCTCTAAGACATCCTCGAAATAATGCTCTGGCATGTCATGCTCCTTGCCCTTAGGTGGACTTTTCGCTGCAATATCGGTGGCCTTCATCTTCGCCCAGTACGTCTTGACGTGGGCAAAGGCCATCCGTGCACCTTCAATGCACGTTGACCGCTTAACGGCGTCGATACACGGCACCGCATCGACAAGTCGCCGCACCAAACCAAAATAACTATTCAGAATTGGCTCAGTCGGCCACAGCCGAACCACGACATCCTTCATGGCAGAACCGGATATCTTGTGGAGTTCGGCCCACTGGGCCATATGTTCGTTCAGCAACATCGGGCGCTTTGGTGTGCCGAATTGTGACCAGAAAAGCTTCTCCGTTGCATGCCCTTCTTGTGCTTCATAAAACTGTGCCGCATCGGAGGCGCTCTTCGGCAAGTCCAAGAATGCGTCTGGAGAGCTCCACATTTGATTAAGCGGGGAATACTTTGGATCGCCGAATTTAGTCTGTAATAAGAAAGGCTTACCGGCCGCTATCTCCCCAGCTTGCCAGATCTCTTCCCGAACCGCTCTAGACTCAGATCGTGCCCCTCTCGCCTCTTGTAAGGCCTTGTCGAGATCGGCCGCTTTGGCTTTGTTAACCCTCTCGAGGAATTCGCACCGGACATGTTGGGGAACATAGCAATTTCAAAAAATATCCTACGCACATGCAAGATCATGGTGATGCATAGCAACGAGAGGGGAGAGTGTTGTCCACGTACCCTCGTAGACCAAAAGCGGAAGCGTTATGACAACGCGGATGATGTAGTCGTACGTCTTCATGATCCGACCGATCCAAGTACCGAACGCACGGCACCTCCGAGTTCAGCACACGTTCAGCTCGATGACGTCCCACGAACTCTGATCCAGCAGAGCTTTGCGGGAGAGTTTCGTCAGCACGATGGCGTGATGACGGTGATGATGTTGCTACCGACGCAGGGCTTCGCCTAATCACGGCTTTAATATGACCAAGGTGGATTATGGTGGAGGGGGGCACCGCACACGGCTAAAAGATCAATTGATCAACTTGTGTGTCTATGGGGTGCCCCCCTCCCCTTATATAAAGGAGTGGAGGAGGGCGGAGGGCCGGCCCTCTATGGCGCGCCCTGGAGGAGTCCTACTCCCACCGGGAGTAGGATTCCCCCCCCCCCCTTCCCTAGTTGGACTAGGAGAGAAGGAAGGGGGAGAGAGGGAGGAAGGAAAGGGGGGGCGCCGCCCCCCTCCTAGTCCAATTAGGACCAGAGGGGGAGGAGCGCGCGGCCTGCCCTGGCCTCCTCTCTCTCTCCACTATGGCCCAATAAGGCCCATACACTTACCGGGGGGTTCCGGTAACCTCCCGGTACTCCGGTAAAATCCTGATTTCACCCGGAACTATTCCGATGTCCAAATATATGCTTCCAATATATCTATCTTTATGTCTCGACCATTTCGAGACTCCTCGTCATGTCCGTGATCATATCCGGGACTCCGAACTACCTTCTGTACATCAAAACACATAAACTCATAATATCGATCGTCACCGAACGTTAAGCGTGCGGACCCTACGGGTTCGAGAACTATGTAGACATGACCGAGACACGTCTCCGGTCAATAACCAAAAGTGGAACCTGGATGCTCATATTGGCTCCTGCATACTCTACGAAGATCTTTACCGGTCAAACCGCATAACAACATACGTTGTTCCCTTTGTCATCGGTATGTTACTTGCCCGAGATTCGATCGTCGGTATCTCAATAACTAGTTCAATCTCGTTACTGCCAAGAGTCTTTACTAGTTCCGTCATTCATCATCCCGCAACTAAATCATTAGTCACATTGCTTGCAAGGCTTATAGTGATGTGCATTACCGATAGGGCCCAGAGATACCTCTCCAACAATCGGAGTGACAAATCCTAATCTCGATCTATGCCAACTCAACAAGTACCATCGGAGACACCTGTAGAGCACCTTTATAATCACCCAGTTACGTTGTGACATTTGGTAGCACACAGAGTGTTCCTATGGTATTCGGGAGTTGCGTAATCTCATAGTCATAGGAACATGTATAAGTCATGAAGAAAGCAATAGCAATATAGTAAATGATCAAATACTAAGCTAACGGAATGGGTCAAGTCAATCACATCATTCTAAAATGATGTGATCCCGTTAATCAAATGACAACTCATGTCAATGGCTAGGAAACTTAACCATCTTTGATTCAACGAGCTAGTCAAGTAGAGGCATACTAGTGACACTTTGTTTGTCTATGTATTCACACATGAACTAAATTTCCGGTTAATACAATTCTAGCATGAATAATAAACATTTATCATGATATAAGGAAATATAAATAACAACTTTATTATTGCCTCTAGGGCATATTTCCTTCAGTCTCCCACTTGCACTAGAGTCAATAATCTAGTTCACATCGCCATGTGATTTAACACCAATAGTTCACATCACTATGTGATTAATATCCATAGTTCACATCGCCATGTGGCCAACACTCAAAGGGTTTACTAGAGTCAGTAATCTATTTCACATCGCTATGTGATTAACACCCAAAGAGTACTAAGGTGTGATCATGTTTTGCTTGTGAGAGAAGTTTAGTCAACGGGTCTGCCAAATTCAGATCCGTATGTATTTTGAAAATTTCTATGTCTACAATGCTCTGCACGGATCTACTTTAGCTAATTGCTCCCACTTTCAATATGTATCCAGATTGATACTTAGAGTCATCTGGATCAGTGTCAAAACTTGCATCGACGTAACCCTTTACGACGAACCTTTTGTCACCTCCATAATCGAGAAACATATCCGTATTCCACTAAGGATAATTTTGACCGTTGTTCAGTGATCTACTCCTAGATCACTATTGTACTCCCTTGCCAAACTCAGTGTAGGGTATACAATAGATCTGGTACACATCATGGCATACTTTATAGAACCTATGGCTGAGGCATAGGAAATGACTTTCATTCTCTTTCTATCTTCTACCGTGGTCGGGCTTTGAGTCTTACTCAATTTCACACCTTGTAACATAGGCAAGAACTCTTTCTTTGACTGTTCCATTTTGAACTACTTCAAAATCTTGTCAAGGTATGTACTCATTGAAAAAACTTATCAAGCGTCTTGATCTATCTCTATAGATCTTGATGCTCAATATGTAAGCAGCTTCACTGAGGTCTTTCATTGAAAAACTTTTATTCAAGTATCCCTTTATGCTATCCAGAAATTCTATATCATTTCCAATCAACAATATGTCATCCACATATAATATTGGAAATGCTGCAGAGCTCCCACTCACTTTCTTGTAAATATAGACTTCTCCAAAAGTCTGTATAAAACCATATGCTTTGATCACACTATCAAAACGTTTATTCCAACTCTGAGATGCTTGCACGAGTCCATAGATGGATCGCTGGAGCTTGCACACTTTGTTAGCACCCTTTGGATCGATAAAACCTTCAGGTTGCACCATATACAACTCTTCTTCCAGAAATCCATTCAGGAATGCAGTCTTTACATCCATTTGCCAAATTTCATAATCATAAAATGCGGCAATTGCTAACATGATTCGGACAGACTTAAGCATCGCTACGGGTGAGAAAGTCTCATCGTAGTCAACTCCTTGAGCTTGTCGAAAACCTTTCGCAACAAGTCGAGCTTTGTAGACAGTAACATTACCGTCGGCGTCAGCCTTCTTCTTGAAGATCCATTTATTCTCGATGGTTTGCCGATCATCGGGCAAGTCAACCAAAGTCCACACTTTGTTCTCACACATGGATCCCATCTCAGATTTCATGGCCTCAAGCCATTTCGCGGAATCTGGGCTCATCATCGCTTCCTCATAGTTCGTAGGTTCGTCATGGTCAAGTAACATGACCTCCAGAACAGGATTACCGTACCACTCTGGTGCGGATCTTACTTTGGTTGACCTACGAGGTTCGGTAGTAACTTAATCTGAAGTTACATGATCATCATCATTAGCTTCCTCACTAATTGGTGTAGGAGTCATAGGAACAGATTTCTGTGATGAACTACTTTCCAATAAGGGAGCAGGTACAGTTACCTCATCAAGTTCTACTTTCCTCCCACTCACTTCTTTCGAGAGAAACTCCTTCTCTAGAAAGGATCCATTCTTAGCAACGAATGTCTTGCCTTCGGATCTGTGATAGAAGGTGTACCCAACAGTCTCCTTTGGGTATCCTATGAAGACATATTTCTCCGATTTGGGTTCGAGCTTATCAGGTTGAAGCTTTTTCACATAAGCATCGTAGCCCCAAACTTTAAGGAACGACAACTTTGGTTTCTTGCCAAACCACAGTTCATAAGGCGTTGTCTCAACGGATTTAGATGGTGCTCTATTTAACGTGAATGCAGCTGTCTCTAATGCATAACCCCAAAACGATAGTGGTAAATCGGTAAGAGACATCATAGATTGCACCATATCTAAAAAAGTACGGTTACGATGTTCGGACACACCATTACGCTGTGGTGTTCCAAGTGGCGTGAGTTGCAAAAACTATTCCGCATTGTTTCAAATGAAGACCAAACTCGTAACTCAAATATTCTCCTCCACGATCAGATCGTAGAAACTTTATTTTCTTGTTACGATGATTTTCCACTTCACTCTGAAATTATATGAACTTTTCAAATGTTTTAGACTTATGTTTCATCAAGTAGATATACCCATATCTTCTCAAATCATCTATGAAGGTCAGAAAATAACGATACCCGCCGCGAGCCTCAACACTTATCAGATCACATACATCAATATGTATTATTTCCAATAAGTCAGTTGCTCGCTCCATTGTTCCGGAGAACGGAGTCTTAGTCATCTTGTCCATAAGGCATGGTTCGCAAGCATCAAGTGATTCCAAAATCCCATCAGCATGGAGTTTCTTCATGCGTTTTTGTAGCGACCCGACCTCAAACGGTCAAGCCTCTGTGTATTTGTGCCATCCCTGGATCGGTATGCTGGCACACACAGTACATCGATGTATATATCAAAGTGCAATCACATGTATAAATAACGTAAAACTGACATATACCTCATAAGTCTCAGTGGAAACAATCGAATGGGTGTGGAGTCCCATCAACGCCAACGGCAAGTTGAGTGTAGACCATAACCCTACAACGTAACTCTTACTCGTCGTAGAAATTCCTGCAACATAAGACATTGCAGCCCTGTAGGTCAGTACGTTGAATGTACTGGCAAGTCACATCATAAGAATAATGAACCTATTTGTACATTCAATTTGGCTAGTGGAAAGCTCTAAGTTTGGTTTTGCATAAAGCTAGGTTTTCCCTAGAATAAAAGATATTATTCTACCACTACTGTATAGCATAGGATGAGTTGGTAAACCCAACTCAATCCATTCCCAAAGTTTCATTTAATACCCAAATGTTTAATTAAGAGTGATGAGATCTCCCAGCATTTCCACTACTAGATGCTCAAGTTGTCCGTAACCGGGGACACGGCTAATCGATTAGGTTTTAACACTCTGCAGAGGTTTGCGCACTTTTCCCCACAAGACTCGATCGCCTCCCTTGAAATTCTCGCACTGCCTGGTGTTTGAGAACAGGATGACCGAGACATAGTCTTTCGAAAGTATTTCCCCTTAACCCACGGATAGGCCGGTACACCTACTCCTTCTACATCTGCTAGCAATCCCGAAAGGGGTCACACTAACTACTCAACTAAGCCAGAGCCCATATTGGCTTGTGGCTGCACACGTAAGCTTCTAGACATCAGAATATGATTGATCTCTTTGAGCCTGGGCGGCCGACCACTAGTGGTGCACCATCATGGATTAACCATGCATGCTCCCACTGTACTTCGCCACCATTCAAACCAAAATACCACCCAAGTAGTTCATTTACAAGTCTTGGTCCTGCTTACTACTTTGTCACTCATGTCTCACCATGTTCGCTTCCCAAACCAAGTCTGCGTTTAGCGAGCCAAAAATAAACTTACACGGTGGTGACAAGGATGTATAGATCAGACCTACCTCAAATGAACTACTAGGTAACGGCATAGCCATCTGGCAACAATAAATCCTACCATGCAATCCTACCACAAAAGGACTAAGTGCATAATATAAAACATAGGTAATTGAAGGAATGATCAAATGTGAACTTGCCTTGATACTGGTAGTTGAATTCTAGAGATCGATAGTACTCGGCTTCGCACTCCGGACAGTCTATCGTCAAAGTAAAATAACATACATAAGCAATCATTCCAGAGAGCAATAACATGCAACACAAAAGATTCAGAAAACCAAATGGAAATCCAACACACATAACTTGCATGCAAATAATTCTAGGTGCTAACAATAAGTGACATAAGGTGCAAAACCGTGATGTGATCTATCGTGCATACTTGGCATAGTAATAAAACTATCATGGGAAGATACTAATTGTGCGAAAAGTATCATGACAATGGTCCAAGTGGTAGGGTTTGGCTATGGTGACACGGTGCAAAAAGAATCACATCAATCGGAGCTACGGTTTAGGAGATATGGCCAAAAGGAGTTTGAATTTGAATTTAACACAAATTCAAAATTTAAATCTACCAAAGTTTGCAAAGATGGGTTATCTGGATAGAGCATTTCGAGACGAACATTTTGCCACTGGAGTCATCGAATTTGGATCTACGGTTAAAATTTTGTAGCTAGTTGAAGTTCAGGGACTAATCTGTAATTAAAACTATAGCAACTAGGTCCATGGCCACATGTCGGCTCGTGGCTGACCAAGCAGCTTTCGCTACGGTGGCTATACGGTGAACGGCCACTAAATAGGAAAAACAGCTACCGCAGCTAAATAAAAAGAAAACCGGAGACTGGTTTAACTAAAACTGCGGTTAACCGAACTAAAACAAAACACACAAAAAACTAATCTAAACGAACGAAGAGGGTGGCTCGGTTTACAGCAGCGATGGCGTCGGCATCGAGCATGGTCTCGGTGTCGACGGGGCGGCGGCGTACGGCCGTCTGCGATGCTCCTCGGCGATGGGGAGAGACGAACGGGACGGGCAAGACGTGGGCGGTCTGGTGGTAACGACGGCGTGCGTCGGGGTGGCCAGGACGGGCAGAGTGAAGGGAGGTGTCTCCGTGCTCCGGCGAGGACGCAGGTCGTCGAGGCAGCGTCTTCGGTGAACCTAGGGGCAAAGCAACATGTCAACGAGATGCGGGACGGCGAGGCAAGTTGATTAACAGAGAATAAGAGGGTTCGGTTGCGCCACCAGCGACGGAAACGACGACGAGAAGCTCCGACTCTGGTGAGATGCGAAACGACGGGGCGGCGGCTACGAGTTGTAAGAGTTCTAGCGAAGTGGCTGAATGAACAGAGGGGGACTCCGGGGTTTAAATAGGCGAGGTCAGGGGCTCGGGGTCGCGGCGGATAGGCCTTATCCCGGGCAATGGCGCCGGTGGTTGCGGGAGCGCGAGCGCCTATTCTATCGGAGCGGATCGAGCGGGAGGTTGGGGGCGACCTGGGGAGCGGGCCCCACTAGCAGCAGCGGTGGGAGAGAGCGAGCGAGGGAAGAGAGGGGCGCGGGCGAGCGAGGCGTAAGTCTTCAGGTGCTGGGCGTCCTGGGGAGGCCTTTGGACAGTCGTGTGCAGGGTTGGGCCGAATGGCCGGCTGGTTCGCCCCTGGGCCGAACACTGTTTCGGTCCAGGCAGCGCTTCTTTTTTTTTTACAGGAAGAAAACTCCAACTGAGGGAAAATAAATAAAAGTTCTACATAGGCACACTATATACCAAAATGTTAAGAAAAATAGCAGAAACAAGATGAACTATTGTTCAAGTTCAAATAAATTCCATAAGAATTCATAAAAGGCAAACAGTGCTGCTGTTGCATTTAAGATCAATAAAAATCATTTTTTAAATAGCAAAATTATTTCAAATTTGTTTTCTCCTAATTTTCCATTGAAGGGAATCATTTTTCCCTTATTTCCATTTATTTGTTTTTAGGAGAAAAATAATTTGAATAGAAACCCAAATAACTCCCAACTAGATTTGAATTTGGATTTTCAAACAACTTCAAATGGAAAAAGAGTTTTAAATAACTTCAAAGTGACTTCCAAATTATTTGTTTGAAACTGCCAACTCTCTTTCTTCAAATTTGAAGAAGTCATTTTATCTTCCCTCATCAACTCATTGAGTTAGTTTCTAAGTTTGAAATATTTCAAAATGGAATTCAAATCATTTTCAAACCCATTTTCATTTCTTTAAATGGAAGATGTCATATTATCTTCACTCTAGGGTTTTGTGATGAAATGAATTTGAATTCATGGTGATCAAATGCAAGATGAAAGTTTTGTTTAAGTCCTTTTATTCCCTCTCATTCAACTTTCAAAAAGTTTTCAATTTCCAATCATTTTCACACAATCAATCTCACAACAAACAAACAAACAAACAAACAATCATAATTAATTATTTAAAATAACATTCCAAAATTTGGAATTTTGGGATGTTACAAACTACCATCCTTAAAATGAATCTCGTCCTCGAGATTCGGAGAGGCTAGAAAGAAGGTTAGGTTTGGGGGGTCTCCTTGAAAATCCATTCATCAACACAAGGTATGGGGTGCTACCACCCTTAGAAGCATGGTTACGGTTCCAGCAAAACTCATGTACTCCATCCTTTGCATTGACGATGTCGGTCTTCTCATATTCTTCGAGATAACTCCTTCACTTGTGCTCTTCCGGTAAGGGCATAACCTTTTCCTCAAAATCTGGAGTCCTTGCATCAAAATAAGATCCTTCTGAGACTTGACAGGTCTGGCGCCAATGCTAAACAACTATCGAAATCCTCATGGTGGTCGACAACTTTTTTGGTTTTTCCTGCAGGGAATGGGTCTGGGTTGAACCTCACCGTATAACCTACGGTTGGCAACGGTTGTCTGTACATGGTTTCCATCGTCCTGCCATTCTAAGGTTCTTGGCTTGTCTTGTCGACACTCTTCTAGGGTTTTAAGGCTCTCTGATTTTCCATCAACATATGATAGTTCATGATAGAAGTCTCCGGTATGGGGGCCAATCCATCCCGCACTTGAATCATTACCACATACGCAGATAGTGAATCACATATTCTAACACTTGGGCATCCTCACAAGCATTGCAGAACTTCTCTTCTCCACGAACTGGGTTCGGGTAAATCCATTGGTTCTACAAGCCAAACAAAACCTCTATCATTTCTTCACAACTCTTGGGTTTACGTAACCTCCTATGGAACGTCTGCTGATGAAATCATAGCTTCTTCCAGAATTCTTTCTGCAACAAGGTTGTGCTTGTTCCTTTTTAAATCCTGGGTCTTGTGGGTTATGGCCCACTTCAATACTTGTATAACTTCAACTCATCCTTGGAGTTACTATGGTTCCACTGAGATTACATCTCCTTTAAATCCAATAGTACTTCATACCTCCATACTCTTGGGGTAACCATCATAACTAAAACAAAACTCCAACTCATTTTGTCCAAACTCCACTCTGTGGAATACATTTTCCTTTCCATTGGTCAGGTGTTCTCATAGGGTATTACCATAAAAACAAAATGTACTGGTGCATCCATAATTCATACTCTCTTCATATCAAATCATGTATTACATCCTTAATCACTACCCAAAATTCAAATTTCAAAAGTACTCTATCACAAAAGTTGTCATCCACATAGTTTGGCATGGTCAAGCATTACTTCCATCTTTATTCATTTGCCCTACTTGAAGATGCTTCAATCTCACTAGAATTGTTCGATGTGATCCTTGAAATCATCGATCTTCTGCTTCATCATGGTGGCCATAAGCTTCATCTCCATCATCTTTGCATGCACCTCTCTCAGGTATTCCTGAGTGTGACGGAGTATTGCTTCAAGTATTTCTCCAATCTGATGTATAGCTTCCATAGCAGCTTCACGAACAGAGTCGAAGAATGTTGTTCGTGGTACTCGAGAAATGAAAAAGTATTGTCCCATAGTCTTTGGGCAAACTCCCTTCACATGGTGGAGGTGTACCTCCACATACCAAAGTTCAACTCCCTTCTCCATGAAAGTATAACCCTTGTAGACTGCATCTACTTGAAGATGAATATGCTTCATCATGTCCTTCAGGATTTTTGGGTAATCCTAATCACTAGTCAGGGTCATGATTGTTTCTGGGCCCTTCAGAAAAGACTCGTAAAGGGTTGTCATCTGCAGGTATAAGATAGAAGGGTACTTAGGATAATGTATGTATTCCCTTGGGTGAAATGTGGTTATTTTTTCGGGAAAGGTTTGGGTCAGCTTGTCCATGGGCTCAAGGTTTAAGTCTGGGCGAGATAGCGAGAGAGGTACTCACAATCAACAAATAACTCATAACATTTCACATGAGATCCCAATCATATCAACTTTTATTGCTTCACGAGCTATTACAATTCCCATTTCATAACTCAACTCAACATCCCTAACGAAAATAAAAGTGTGTTCCAACTTTATTACATGCTTCATTCCAATATCAAGATCTCAACTACTCTGCTCAAGCTTTCCTCGGTTCTGAACATTCTCTGGCAAAATGTCCTACTCCTTTGCAGCATAAACAAATGACTTCAGACAATTCCAGGGGCTTCCTGGTGGTTATCTTGGCTCCTTGGGTTCTTGGCTTCCTTGTTGGGCATTTGCTAGCGTAATGACCTAAATCCTTGCACCTGTAACAAGTGATATGACTCAGGTCCTTTCCTGCAGAAATTGGGTTGTTCTGGGGACACATGCTCCTTCTCTTCCTGGACTTCTTCTTTCCGATCAATTCTTCTAACTCTTGTGGATCAAACTCCACTTCTTCTGTTGGGAAGTCTCCCAGATACTCTTGGCTTTGCTTCATGCAATACAGTGAAAAATGTCCTTCTTCTCCACATGAATAGCACGCATTGGAGTAAAATCTGTTTAGGCCTTCTCCATTAGGGTCGTCAACATCTTCCTTCATCACAGGTTCTTTTAAACTTTCCCTGAGGGCTTCTTTCATTGCTTCCTTCTGCTGCTTGGTAATTTCTTGTACCTTGGGGTAAATATGACACTAGGCAGGGTAGTGCGTAGTTCCTTCAAACAAGTAACCTGCCTAGTTGGGCATTCTTCAGCTTGGTGATTTCCTTCACAATGATGGCATCCATCCTTGTGTTCTTCATGGGTGTGTACTATTTCTCCGCATATCTTGCAGGCACAAGATTCCTTCATCAGTTTATCATTGTGCTTCCGGATAAGATGGGATCCCAACAGAGTCTTCTTCAATTCCTCCCAAGTTTTTGCTCCATTACATCCTTGTATGGCTTGATGCATTTTCCACCAGGTTGCAGCACTTTTTGTAAAGTACTGAAGAGCGTATTGAACCTCATACTTCCTTGCAACTAAATTGCTCCCGAAGTGATTCTCCATGTTTTCAATCCATAGCTCTGCCTCCCACTGAGTGATCGGTCCAGAGAATACAAGCCCATCTTCATTCATCATCTATTGGGTCCAAGGGTTTTGGGATGAGATACGGGAGAGGGATAGAGAGAGATACACACAATACAAACAATATAGTTTTGTAAATGATTTTATTTGTTGCTGTCGGAAAACACGTACAAAATATGACAGCTCACAAATCATCGCATCTAACGTGAGTATACAACAAGGGTTTGGTCTTCTAAAGGTCATATAAATCTTGGAATTCTTCTGTGTCTTCATATTCTTCAAGTCTTCGACTGTCATAGCATTTATTCTTCTAGTGTATGGTGAAGTATGATACCTTTTCCTTCTCGGAGTGGTCTCATCAGTTGATCCTCCATGTGGTCAAAGGGAAAGGAGGTATTGTCTAACTATTTGAGGTAAGAGTGGATATTTGATAAAGTTTAGAAAAGAAGAGAGGTAAAGGATCTTTTTGAAAATAAAGTTTTAGAGAAATCCTTTCCTAAGGGCTTTCGAGTTTCTAGGGTCACGTCCTACAGTCAACATGTGCTCTGATACCATCCCTGTAGCGACCCGACCTCAAACGGTCAAGCCTCTGTGTATCTGTGCCATCCCTGGATCGGTATGCTGGCACGCACAGTACATCGATGTATATATCAAAGTGCAATCACATGTATAAATAACGTAAAACTGATATATACCTCATAAGTCTTAGCGAAAACAATCGAACGGGTGTGGAGTCCCATCAACGCCAACGGCAAGTTGAGTGTAGACCGTAACCCTACAACGTAACTCTTACTCGTCGTAGAAATTCCTGCAACATAAGACGTTGTAGCCCTGTAGGTTAGTACATTGAATGTACTGGCAAGTCACATCATAAGAATAATGAAACTATTTGTACATGCAATTTGGCTGGTGGAAAGCTCTAAGTTTGGTTTTGCATAAAGCTAGGTTTTCCCTAGAATAAAAGATATTATTCTACCACTACTGTATAGCATAGGATGAGTTGGTAAACCCAACTCAATCCATTCCCAAAGTTTCATTTAAAACCCAACTATTTAATTAAGAGTGATGAGATCTCCCAGCATTTCCACTACTAGATGCTCAAGTTGTCTGTAACCAGGGACACGGCTAATCGATTAGGTTTTAACACTCTGTAGAGGTTTGCGCACTTTTCCCCACAAGACTCGATCGCCTCCCTTGAAATTCTCGCACTGCCTGGTGTTTGAGAACAGGATGACCGAGACATAGTCTTTCAAAAGTATTTCCCCTTAACCCACGGATAGGCCGGTACACCTACTCCTTCTACATCTGCTAGCCCATCCCAGAAGGGGTCACACTAACTACTCAACTAAGCCAGAGCCCATATTGGCTTGTGGCTGCACACGTAAGCTTCTAGACATGAGAATATGATTGATCTCTTTGAGCCTGGGCGGCCGACCACTAGTGGTGCACCATCATGGATTAACCATGCATGCTCCCACTGTACTTCGCCACCATTCAAACCAAAATACCGCCCAAGTAGTTCATTTACAAGTCTTGGTCCTGCTTACTACTTTGTCACTCATGTCTCACCATGTTGGCTTCCCAAACCACGTCTACATTTAGCGAGGCAAAAATAAACTTACACGGTGGTGACAAGGATGTATAGATCAGACCTACCTCAAATGAACTACTAGGTAACGGCATAGCCATCTGGCAACAATAAATCCTACCATGCAATCCTACCACAAAAGGACTAAGTGCATAATATAAAACATAGGTAATTGAAGGAACGAACAATTGTGAACTTGCCTTGATACTGGTAGTTGAATTCTAGAGATCGATAGTACTCGGCTTCGCACTCCGGACAGTCTATCGTCAAAGTAAAATAACATACATAAGCAATCATTCTAGAGAGCAATAACATGCAACACAAAAGACTCGGAAAACCAAATGGAAATCCAACACACATAACTTGCATGCAAATAATTCTAGGTGCTAACAATAAGTGACATAAGGTGCAAAATCGTGATGTGATCTATCGTGCATACTTGGCATAGTAATAAAACTACCATGGGCGGATACTAATTGTGTGAAAAGTATCGTGACAATGGTCCAAGTGGTAGGGTTTGGCTACGGTGACACGGTGCAAAAAGAATCACATCAATCGGAGCTACGGTTTAGGAGATATGGCCAAAAGGAGTTTGAATTTGAATTTAACACAAATTCAAAATTTAAATCTACCAAGGTTTGCAAAGATGGGTTATCTGGATAGAGCATTTCGAGACGAACATTTTGCCGCTAGATTCATCGAATTTGGATCTACGGTTAAAATTTTGTAGCTAGTTGAAGTTCAGGGACTAATCTGTAATTAAAACTACAACAACTATGTCCCTGGCCACATGGCGGCTCGTGGCTGGCCGAGCAGCTTTCGCTGCGGTGGCTATACGGCGAACGGCCACTAAATAGGAAAAACAGCTACCGCGGCTAAATAAAAAGAAAACCGGAGACTGGTTTAACTAAAACTGCGGTTAACCGAACTAAAACAAAACACAAAAAAACAAAAACTAATCTAAACGAACGAAGCGGGCGGCTCGGCTTATAGCGGCGATGGCATCGGCATCGAGCAGGGTCTCGGCGTCGGCGGGGCGGCGGCCTACGGCCATCTGCGATGCTCCTCGGCGACGGGGGGCTGACGAATGGGACGGGCACGACGTGGGCTGTCCGGTGGTAACGACGGCGCGCCTCGGGGTGGCCAGGACAGGCAGAGTGAAGGGAGGTGTCTCCATGCTCCGGCGAGGACGCAGGTCGTCGAGGCAGCGTCTCCGGCGAACCTAGGGGCAAATCAACATGTCAACGAGATGCGGGACGGCGAGGCAAGTTGATTGACAAAGAATAAGAGGGTTCGGTTGCGCCACCAGCGACGGAAAAGATGACGAGAAGCTCCGGCTCTGGCGAGATGCGAAATGACGGGGCGGTGGCTACGAGTTGTGAGAGGTCTAGCGAAGTGGCTGAATGAACAGAGGGGGACTCCAGGGTTTAAATAGGCGAGGTCAGGGGCTCGGGGTCGCGGCGGATAGGCCTTATCCCGGGCAATGGCGCCGGTGGTTGCGGGAGCGCGAGCGCCTATTCTATCGGAGCGGATCGAGCGGGAGGTTGGGGGCGACCTGGGGAGCGGGCCCCACTAGCAGCAGCGGTGGGAGAGAGCGAGCGAGGAAAGAGAGGGGCGCGGGCGAGCGAGGCGTAAGTCTTCAGGTGCTGGGCGTCCTGGGGAGGCCTTTGGCCAGTCGTGCGCAGGGTTGGGCGGAATGGCTGGCTGGTTCGCCCCTGGGCCGAACACTGCTTCGGTCCAGGCGGCGCTTCTTCTTTTTTTTTACAGGAAGAAAACTCCAACTGAGGGAAAATAAATAAAAATTCTACATAGGCACACTATATACCAAAATGTTAAGAAAAATAGCAGAAACAAGATGAACTATTGTTCAAGTTCAAATAAATTCCATAAGAATTCATAAAAGGCAAACAGTGCTGCTGTTGCATTTAAGATCAATAAAAATTATTTTTAAAATAGCAAAATTATTTCAAATTTGTTTTCTCCTAATTTTCCATTGAAGGGAATCATTTTCCCCTTATTTCCATTTATTTGTTTTTAGGAGAAAAATAATTTGAATAGAAACCCAAATAACTCCCAACTAGATTTGAATTTGGATTTTCAAACAACTTCAAATGGAAAAGGAGTTTTAAATAACTTCAAAGTGACTTCCAAATTATTTGTTTGAAACTGCCAACTCTCTTTCTTCAAATTTGAAGAAGTCATTTTATCTTCCCTCATCAACTCATTGAGTTAGTTTCTAAGTTTGAAATATTTCAAAATGGAATTCAAATCATTTTCAAACCCATTTTCATTTCTTTAAATGCAAGATGTCATATTATCTTCACTCTAGGGTTTTGTGATGAAATGAATTAGAATTCATGGTGATCAAATGCAAGATGAAAGTTTTGTTTAAGTCCTTTTATTCCCTCTCATTCAACTTTCAAAAAGTTTTCAATTTCCAATCATTTTCACACAATCAATCTCGCAACAAACAAACAAACAATCATAATTAATTATTTAAAATAACATTCCAAAATTTGGAATTTTGGGATGTTACAGCTTTACACCAATATGACCTAAATGGCAGTGCCACAAATAAGTTGCACTATCATTATTAACTTTGCATCTTTTGGCTTCAATATTATGCATATGTGTATCACTACTATCGACATCCAACAAACCATTTTCATTGGGTGTATGACCATAGAAGGTTTTATTCATGTAAATAGAACAACGATTATTCTCTAACTTAAATGAATAACCGTATTGCAATAAACATGATCAAACCATATTCATGCTCAACGCAAACACCAAATAACACTAATTTAGGTTAAACACTAATCTCGAAAGTACAGGGAGTGAGCGATGATGATCATATCAATCTTGGAACTACTTCCAACACACATCGTCACCTCGCCCTTAACTAGTTTATGTTCATTCTACAACTCCCGTTTCGAGTTACTACTCTTCGCAACTGAAGCAGTATCAAATGCCGAGGGGTTGCTATAAACACTAGTAAAGTACCCATCAATAACATGTATATCCAATATACCTTTGTTCACTTTGCCATCCTTCTTATCCGCCAAGTATCTAGGGCAGTTCCACTTCCAGTGACCATTTCCTTTGTAGTAGAAGCACTCAGTTTCAGGCTTGGGTCTAGCTTTGGGCTTCTTCACGGGAGTGACAACTTGTTTGTCATTCTTTCTTGAAGTTCCCTTTCTATTCCTTTTCCCTTTTCTTGAAACTAGTGGTCTTGTCAACCATCAACACTTGATGCTTTTCTTGATTTCTACCTTCGTCGATTTCAGCATCACGAAGAGCTTGGGAATCATTTATGTTATCCCTTGCATATTATTGTTCATCATGAAGTTCTAGTAACTTGGTGATAGTGACTAGAGAACTCTGTCAATCACTATCTTATCTGGAAGATTAACACCCACTTGATTCAAGTGATTGTAGTACTCGGACATTCTGAGCACATGCTCACTAGCTGAGCTATTCTCCTCCATCCTGTAGGCAAATTACTTGTCAAAGGTCTAATACCTTTCGACATGGGCATGAGTCTGAAATACTAATTTCAACTCTTGGAACATCTCATATGCTCCGTGGCATTTCAAAAACGTTTTTGAAGCCCCGATTCTAAGCCGTAAAGCATGGTGCACTAAACTATCAAGTAGTCATCATATCGAGCTTGCCAAACGTTCATAACGTCTGCATTTGCTCCTGCAATCGATCTGTCACCTAGCAGTGCATCAAGGACATAATTCTTCTGTGCAGCAATGAGGATAATCCTCAGATCACGGATCCAATCCGCATCATTGCTACTAACATCTTTCAACTTAGTTTTCTCTAGGAACATATCAAAATAAAACAAGGGAGCTAAACGCGAGCTATTGATCTACAACATAGATATGCTAATACTACCAGGACTAAGTTCAAGATAAATTAAAGTTCAATTAATCATATTACTTAAGAACTCCCACTTAGATAGGCATCCCTCTAATCATCTAAGTGATCACGTGATCCATATCAACTAAACCATGTCCGATCATCACGTGAAGATGGAGTAGTTTTCAATGGTGACTATGTTGATCATATCTTCTATATGATTCACGCTCGACCTTTCGGTCTCCAGTGTTCCGAGGCCATATCTGCATATGCTAGGCTCGTCAAGTTTAACCTGAGTATTCTGCGTGTGCAAAATTGGCTTGCACCCGTTGTATGTGAACCTAGAGCTTATCACACCCGATCATCATGTGGTGTCTCATCACGAAGAACTATCACAACGGTGCATACTCAGGAAGAACGCTTGTACCTTCAAATTTAGTGAGAGATCATCTTATAATGCTACCGTCGAACTAAGCAAAATAAGATGCATAAAAGATAAACATCACGTGCAATCAATATAAGTGATATGATATGGACATCATCATCTTGTGCCTTTGATCTCCATCTCCAAAACACCGTCATGATCACCATCGTCACCGGCGCGACACCTTGATCTCCATCGTAGCATCGTTGTCATCTCGCCAACTATTGCTTCTACGACTATTGCTACCGTTTAGTGATAAAGTAAAGCAATTACATGGCGGTTGCATTTCATACAATAAAGCGACAACCATATGGCTCCTGCCAGTTGCCGATAACTCCGTTACAAAACATGATCATCTCATACAATAAAATTTAACATCATGTCTTGACCATATCACATCACAACATGCCCTGCAAAAACAAGTTAGACGTCCTCTACTTTGTTGTTGCAAGTTTTACGTGGCTGCTACGGGCTGAGCAAGAACCGTTCTTACCTACGCATCAAAACCACAACGATATTTTGTCAAGTATGTGTTGTTTTAACCTTCTCAAGGACCGGGCGTAGCCACACTCGATTCAACTAAAGTTGGAGAAACTGACACCCGCCAGCCACCTGTGTGCGAAGCACGTCGATAGAACCAGTCTCGCGTAAGTGTACGCGTAATGTCGGTCCGGGCCGCTTCATCCAACAATACCGCCGAATCAATGTGTGACATGCTGGTAAGCAGTATGACTTGTATCGCCCACAACTCCCTTTTGTTCTCCTCGTGCATATAACATATACACATATACCTGGCTCGGATGCCACTGTTGGGGAATGTAGTAATTTCAAAAAAAATCCTACGCACATGCAAGATCATGGTGATGCATAGCAACGAGAGGGGAGAGTGTTGTCCATGTACCCTCGTAGACCGAAAGCAGAAGCGTTATGACAACGCGGATGATGTAGTCGTACGTCTTCACGATCCGACCGATCCAAGTACCGAATGCACGGCACCTGCGAGTTCAGCACACGTTCAGCTCGATGACGTCCCACGAAGTCCGATCCAGCAGAGCTTTGCGGGAGAGTTCCGTCAGCACGACGACGTGATGACGGTGATGATGTTGCTACCGACGCAGGGCTTCGCCTAAGCACCGCTACGATATGACCGAGGTGGATTACGGTGGAGGGGGCACCGCACACGGCTAAAAGATCAACTGATCAACTTTTGTGTCTATGGGGTGCCCCCTCCCCCGTATATACAGGAGTGGAGGAGGGGGGAGGAGGGCCGGCCCTCTATGGCGCGCCCTGGAGGAGTCCTACTCCCACCGGGAGTAGAATTCCCCCCCCCCTCCTCCCTAGTTGGACTAGGAGAGAAGGAAGGGGGAGAGGGACGAAGGAAAGGGGGGCGCGGCCCCCCTCCTAGTCCAATTAGGACCAGAGGGGGAGGGGGCGCGTGGCCTGCCCTGGCCTCCTCTCTCTCTCCACTATGGCCCAATAAGGCCCATACACTTACCGGGGGGTTCCGGTAACCTCCCGGTACTCCGGTAAAATTCCGATTTCACCCGGAACTATTCCGATGTCCAAATATATGCTTCCAATATATCGATCTTTATGTCTCGACCATTTCAAGACTCCTCGTCATGTCCGTGATCATATCCGGGACTCCGAACTACCTTCGGTACATCAAAACACATAAACTCATAATATCGATCGTCACCGAACGTTAAGCGTGTGGACCCTACGGGTTCGAGAACTATGTAGACATGACCGAGACACGTCTTCGGTCAATAACCAAAAGTGGAACCTGGATGCTCATATTGGCTCCTACATACTCTACGAAGATCTTTATCGGTCGAAACGCATAACAACATACGTTGTTCCCTTTGTCATCGGTATGTTACTTGCCCGAGATTCGATCGTCGGTATCTCAATAACTAGTTCAATCTCGTTACCGGCAAGTCTCTTTACTTGTTCCGTCATGCATCATCCCGCAACTAAATCATTAGTCACATTGCTTGCAAGGCTTATAGTGATGTGCATTACCGAGAGGGCCTAGAGATACCTCTCCAACAATCGGAGTGACAAATCCTAATCTCGATCTATGCCAACTCAAAAAGTACCATCGGAGACACCTGTAGAGCACCTTTATAATCACCCAGTTACGTTGTGACATTTGGTAGCACACAAAGTGTTCCTATGGTATTCGGTAGTTGCATAATCTCATAGTCATAGGAACATGTATAAGTCATGAAGAAAGCAATAGCAATATAGTAAATGATCAAATGCTAAGCTAATGGAATGGACTCAAGTCAATCACATCATTCTCCAATGATGTGATCCCGTTAATCAAATGACAACTCATGTCAATGGCTGGGAAACTTAACCATCTTTGATTCAACGAGCTAGTCAAGTAGAGGCATACTAGTGACACTTTGTTTGTCTATGTATTCACACATGAAATAAATTTCCGGTTAATACAATTCTAGCATGAATAATAAAGATTTATCATGATATAAGGAAATATAAATAACAACTTTATTATTGCCTCTAGGGCATATTTCCTTCAGTCTCCCACTTGCACTAGAGTCAATAATCTAGTTCACATCGCCATGTGATTTAACACCAATAGTTCACATCACTATGTGATTAATATCCATAGTTCACATCGCCATGTGGCCAACACTCAAAGGGTTTACTAGAGTCAGTAATCTATTTCACAACGCTATGTGATTAACCCCCAAAGAGTACTAAGCTGTGATCATGTTTTGCTTGTGAGAGAAGTTTAGTCAACGGGTCTGCCAAATTCAGATCCGTATGTATTTTGCAAATTTCTATGTCTACAATGCTCTGCACGGATCTACTTTAGCTAATTGCTCCCACTTTCAATATGTATCCAGATTGATACTTAGAGTCATCTGGATCAGTGTCAAAACTTGCATCGACGTAACCCTTTACGACGAACCTTTTGTCACCTCCATAATCGAGAAACATATCCTTATTCCACTAAGGATAATTTTGACCGTTGTTTAGTGATCTACTCCTAGATCACTATTGTACTCCCTTGCCAAACTCAGTGTAGGGTATACAATAGATCTGGTACACAGCATGGCATACTTTATAGAACCTATGGCTGAGGCATAGGAAATGACTTTCATTCTCTTTCTATCTTCTACCGTGGTCGGGCTTTGAGTCTTACTCAATTTCACACCTTGTAACATAGGCAAGAACTCTTTCTTTGACTGTTCCATTTTGAACTACTTCAAAATCTTGTCAAGGTATGTACTCATTGAAAAAACTTATCAAGCGTCTTGATCTATCTCTATAGATCTTGATGCTCAATATGTAAGCAGCTTCACCGAGGTCTTTCATTGAAAAACTTTTATTCAAGTATCCCTTTATGCTATCAAGAAATTCTATATCATTTCCAATCAACAATATGTCATCCACATATAATATTAGAAATGCTACAGAGCTCCCACTCACTTTCTTGTAAATACAGGCTTCTCCAAAAGTATGTATAAAACCATATGCTTTGATCACACTATCAAAATGTTTATTCCAACTCTGAGATGCTTGCACCAGTCCATAGATGGATCGCTGGAGCTTGCACACTTTGTTAGCACCCTTTGGATCGATAAAACCTTCAGGTTGCACCATATACAACTCTTCTTCCAGAAATCCATTCAGGAATGCAGTCTTTACATCCATTTGCCAAATTTCATAATCATAAAATGCGGCAATTGCTAACATGATTTGGACAGACTTAAGCATCGCTACGGGTGAGAAAGTCTCATCGTAGTCAACTCCTTGAACTTGTCGAAAACCTTTCGCAACAAGTCGAGCTTTGTAGACAGTAACATTACCGTCAGCGTCAGTCTTCTTCTTGAAGATCCGTTTATTCTCAATGGCTTGCCGATCATCGGGAAAGTCAACCAAAGTCCATACTTTGTTCTCATACATGGATCCCATATCAGATTTCTTGGCCTCAAGCCATTTCGCGGAATCTGGGCTCATCATCACTTCCTCATAGTTCGTAGGCTCTCATGGTCAAGTAACATGACCTCCAGAACAGGGTTACTGTACCACTCTGGTGCGGATCTTACTCTGGTTGACCTACGAGGTTCGGTAGTAACTTGATCTGAAGTTACATGATCATCATCATTAGCTTCCTCACTAATTGGTGTAGGAGTCACAGGAACAGATTTCTGTGATGAACTACTTTCCAATAAGGGAGCAGGTACAGTTACCTCATCAAGTTCCACTTTCCTCCCACTCACTTCTTTCGAGAGAAACTCCTTCTCTAGAAAGGATCCATTCTTAGCAACGAATGTCTTGCCTTTGGATCTGTGATAGAAGGTGTACCCAACAGTCTCCTTTGGGTATCCTATGAAGACACATTTCTCCGATTTGGGTTCGAGCATATGAAGTTGAAGCTTTTTCACATAAGCATCATAGCCCCAAACTTTAAGAAATGACAACTTTGGTTTCTTGCCAAACCACTGTTCATAAGGCGTCGTCTCAACGGATTTAGATGGTGCTCTATTTAACGTGAATGCAGCTGTCTCTAATGCATAACCCCAAAACGATAGTGGTAAATCGGTAAGAGACATCATAGATTGCAGCATATATAATAAAGTACGGTTACGATGTTTGGACACACCATTACGCTGTGGTGTTCCAGGTGGCGTGAGTTGCAAAAACTATTCCGCATTGTTTCAAATGAAGACCAAACTCGTAACTCAAATATTCTCCTCCGCGATCAGATCGTAGAAACTTTATTTTCTTGTTACGGTGATTTTCCACTTCACTCTGAAATTATATGAACTTTTCAAATGTTTTAGACTTATGTTTCATCAAGTAGATATACCCATATGTTCTCAAATCATCTGTGAAGGTCAGAAAATAACGATACCCGCCGCGAACCTCAACACTTATCAGATCACATACATCAGTATGTATTATTTCCAATAAGTCAGTTGCTCGCTCCATTGTTCCGGAGAACGGAGTCTTAGTCATCTTGTCCATAAGGCATGGTTCGCAAGCATCAAGTGATTCATAATCAAGTGATTCCAAAATCCCATCAGCATGGAGTTTCTTTATGCCCTTTACACCAATATGACCTAAACGGCAGTGCCACAAATAAGTTGCACTCTCATTATTAACTTTGCATCTTTTGGCTTCAATATGATGAATATGTGTATCACTACTATCGAGATCCAACAAACCATTTTCATTGTGTGTATGACCATAGAAGGTTTTATTCATGTAAACAGAACAACAATTATTCTCTAACTTAAATGAATAACCATATTGCAATAAACATGATCAAACCATATTCATGCTCAACGCAAACACCAAATAACACTTATTTAGGTTCAACACTAATCCCGAAAGTACAGGGAGTGTGCGATGATGATCATATCAATCTTGGAACTACTTCCAACACACATCGTCACCTCGCCCTTAACTAGTTTATGTTCATTCCACAACTCCCGTTTCGAGTTACTACTCTTAGCAACTGAACCAGTATCAAATGCCGAGGGGTTGCTATAAACACTAGTAAAGTACACATCAATAACATGTATATCCAATATATCTTTGTTCACTTTGTCATCCTTCTTATCTGCCAAGTATCTAGGGTAGTTCCACTTCCAGTGACCATTTCCTTTGTAGTAGAAGCACTCAGTTTCAGGCTTGGATCTAGCTTTGGGCTTCTTCACGGGAGTGACAACTTGTTTGTCATTCTTTCTTGAAGTTCCCTTTCTATTCCTTTGCCCTTTTCTTGAAACTAGTGGTCATGTCAACCATCAACACTTGATGCTTTTCTTGATTTCTACCTTCGTTGATTTCAGCATCACGAAGAGCTTGGGAATCATTTCTGTTATCCCTTCCATATTATAGTTCATCACGAAGTTCTAGTAACTTGGTGATAGTGACTAGAGAACTCTGTCAATCACTATCTTATCTGGAAAATTAACTCCCACTTGATTCAAGTGATTGTAGTACTCAGACATTCTGAGCACATGCTCACTAGCTGAGCTATTCTCCTCCATCCTGTAGGCAAATTACTTGTCAAATGTCTCATACCTTTCGACATGGGCATGAGTCTGAAATACTAATTTCAAATCTTGAAACATCTCATATGCTCCGTGACGTTTCAAAAACGTTTTTGAAGCCCCGATTCTAAGCCGTAAAGCATGGTGCACTAAACTATCAAGTAGTCATCATATCGAGCTTGCCAAACGTTCATAATGTCTGCATTTGCTCCTGCAATCGATTTGTCACCTAGCGGTGCATCAAGGACATAATTCTTCTGTGCAGCAATGAGGATAATCCTCAGATCACGGATCCAATCTGCATCATTGCTACTAACATCTTTCAACTTAGTTTTCTCTAGGAACATATCAAAATAAAACAAGGGAGCTAAACGCGAGCTATAGATCTACAACATAGATATGCTAATACTACCAGGACTAAGTTCATGATAAATTAAAGTTCAATTAATCATATTACTTAAGAACTCCCACTTAGATAGACATCCCTCTAATCATCTAAGTGATCATGTGATCCATATCAACTAAACCATGTCCGATCATCACGTGAGATGGAGTAGTTTTCAATGGTGACTATGTTGATCATATCTTCTATATGATTCATGCTCGACCTTTCGGTCTCCAGTGTTCCGAGGCCATATCTGCATATGCTAGGCTCGTCAAGTTTAACCCGAGTATTCTGCGTGTGCAAAACTGGCTTGCACCCGTTGTATGTGAACGTAGAGCTTATCACACCCGATCATCACGTGTGTCTCAGCACGAAGAACTGTCGCAACGGTGCATACTCAGGGAGAACGCTTGTACCTTGAAATTTAGTGAGAGATCATCTTATAATGCTACTGTCGAACTAAGCAAAATAAGATGCATAAAAGATAAACATCACATGCAATCAATATAAGTGATATGATATGGACATCATCATCTTGTGCCTTTGATCTCCATCTCCAAAACACCGTCATGATCACCATCGTCACCGGTGCGACACCTTGATCTCCATCGTAGCATCGTTGTCGTCTCGCCAACTATTGCTTCTACGACTATTGCTACCGTTTAGTGATAAAGTAAAGCAATTACATGGCGGTTGCATTTCATACAATAAAGCGACAACCATATGGCTCCTGCCAGTTGCCGATAACTCCGTTACAAAACATGATCATTTCATACAATAAAATTTAACATCATGTCTTGACCATATCACATCACAACATGCCCTGCAAAAACAAGTTAGACGTCCTCTACTTTGTTGTTGCAAGTTTTACGTGGCTGCTACGGGCTGAGCAAGAACCGTTCTTATCTACGCATCAAAACCACAACGATATTTTGTCTAGTATGTGTTGTTTTAACCTTCTCAAGGACCGGGCGTAGCCACACTCGATTCAACTAAAGTTGGAGAAACTGACACCCGCCAGCCACCTGTGTGCGAAGCATGTCGATAGAACCAGTCTCTCGTAAGTGTACGCGTAATGTCGGTCCGGGCCGCTTCATCCAACAACACCGCCGAATCGAAGTGTGACATGCTGGTAAGCAGTATGACTTGTATCGCCCACAACTCACTTGTGTTCTACTCGTGCATATAACATATACGCATAAACCTGGCTTGGATGCCACTGTTGGGGAACGTAGTAATTTCAAAAAAATCCTACGCACATGCAAGATCATGGTGATGCATAGCAATGAGAGGGGTGAGTGTTGTCCATGTACCCTCGTAGACCGAAAGTAGAAGCGTTATGACAACGCGGATGATGTAGTCGTACGTCTTCACGGTCCGACCGATCCAAGTACTGAACGCACGGCACCTCCGAGTTCAGCACACGTTCAGCTCGATGACGTCCCACGAACTCCGATCCAGCAGAGCTTTGCGGGAGAGTTCCGTCAGCGTAGGCAGTCATCATGGAGGTAACAGCATGTGTGCAAATTAATTGGATTATTTCCTGGGCGATCCTTTTTCGATCCTCTGATTGCCTCCCTTTGGATGCCAACCAAAGTCTCAGGGGCTACTATCTATACACAGGTGCATTTTGCGCATCGAGCGCAATCGAAAATATAACATTGCATACCTCGACGCCTCTTAGTAGGCTCGTGAAAGCTTCATTCAATCCGCTTTCCGCGGACAGAATCCTCTTAACCATCATACCCATCAAAGTACGATGTTCCTCTGAGACGGGCGAATATCGCAACATATCTATCAGTGTATCCGGTGCCTCCGGATTCTTGGAAGCAGCTGTGGGAGCACGGACTCCCTTTGGAAGGATATGTTCGCTTGACCCTAGATTCGTCTCCGGCTATAAGCCAGATAGTCCGGCGCCACTATTGTTAGTCCCTGTAGGGACCGCACGCCCCGCACCCCAGGCGGCCAAAGTTTCACCTTGGGGTGTTGTCTCCATTATCCTCTGTTGATCGGGCGAGATCCTCCGGGACGAGACCTCGATGTCGTCCGCCCTGTTGGGCGAGGAAGCTTGCGGAGGCGTCTCGCTTTCCATCATCTCCGGAAGAAGATCCCCCGAAGAGGAGGATTGTTGAGGAAGACTGTGTGCCGGACTGCAAAAACATGTATTCTAGATGTCACCCTGGTAATAGGAAAAGGAACGGGATATGTTTAAAACATCCTTGTTCACTTACGATTCGGCTGAAGGCTTGTCCTTATGGAGGAACTATGCGACAACGTCGCCTTCCGTGCCCGAACCGCCTGACAGGGGCGTCTTGCCTCGCTTAGGAGCCTTTACCTCCCAATCTTCGGAGGCGGCCCTTTTCTTACCATGAGGACAAAGGATGTCGGCTTCTCCTTCTCTTTTGTCTTCGGAAGAGGGAGCCTTAATCTCCCCGGACACAGTGTCTGGTGTACCTTTGAGGCTACCTTTGGCTCCCCCGCTCTCCTTATTGTCCTCTTTCACCAGCGCCTGGCATGGCGCCGGGACCAGCATCCTTGTTAGCACGGGACTAGCTACGTCTTCAGGGAGGGGGACTGAACACCTGATTCGCTCTGCCTTCTTTATCCAGCCCTGGAAGGAGGTGGTCTCCTCAGTATCTTATTATGAGATGTTTAACTAAGCTGTGTTCGGGAGACGAATGCTTACCGAGGTATCCGGATGGTTGCAGTCAAGGCCGATGTCCTCTGTAGTATCCGGCCATTGTTTTCGTGTCCCAAAAATAACTTCCACATTCCTCTGTGCGTCGCGCCGAAGAAGTGCTGAAGGGTTTGTGGTCCTTCCGGATTGAACTCCCACATACGGAGTGGTCGTCGCTGGCACGGGAGGACCCGGCGGACTAGCATTGCTTGAATCACGTCGATGAGTTCGGTGTTCTTCTCAAGGAGACTCCGTATACGGCTCTGTAGAGTCTGCACTTCATCAATTGATCCCCAGTCCAACCTCTTATTGACCCATGATGCGAGCTGAATTGGGGGGCCAGATCGAAACGCGGGTGTAGCTGCCCAATTGGTACCACGGGGTTCAGTGATGTAAAACCACTCCCGCTGCCATAAGTCGGAAGATTCTGTGAAGGATCCTTTTAGCCAAGGAGCGTTGATGAGTTTGCTCACTGTAGCACCACCGCACTCCGCTTGTTTCCTGTCGACTACCTTCGGCTTCACATTAAAGGTCTTAAGCCACAAGCCGAAGTGTGTGGGAATACGGAGGAAGGCCTCGCACGTGATAATGAACGCCGAGACGTGAAGAAAGGAGTCCGGAGTTAGATCATGAAAATCTATCCCGTAATAGAACATGAGCCCTCGAACAAAGGGGTGGAGAGCGAACCCTAGCCCTCGGAGGAAGTGGGAGATGAATACGACCCTCTCGTTGGATATGGGAGTAGGAATAACCTGCCCTTGAGCAGGAAGCCTGTGGGGATTTCCGCGGTCAGGTATCTTGCCGCCCGGAGCTTCGCGATATCCTCCTTTGTGATAGAGGATGGCACCCACCGACCTTGAAGGTTGGGACCGGACATGACTGGGAAGCTCGAAGCAATTGAACCTTGGGCGCTGGAGCTCGAGGTTGGAGAGGCTGAGGAAAGGGTTGGTGTAAAAAAGCAAGACAGGCCTTGGTCCCTTTATAAAGACAATGAATATCGAACGCCTCCTCCTCGGCCTTAAAACCTGCCTATTCTTAAGGAATCATGCCAACCGGACGGTTGGAATACCCACGCCTGTGTTGATGATGATCCCGTAATAAGGGGACACGATCTCTGCTGCGACAAGACGTGCCAATGAAACCGCGTCTCGGAACATGGAGCGACAGGCTAAAAAGGGTTCGATATAAACACCGGGCGGTGACGTGACGTCACGCTACAAAAAGTTGTCAGCGGATTGGACTCGTGAAATATTATGCTCTCTGCGGTGGTGTGTGGTATTTGTTTTGTAGAGCCGGACACGTTCGTTGAGTCCAAAGACTGTGCTGGAGTATTCGGAGAAGGAACCTGCCTTGCAATGTCGAAGACAATTAGCGCGCCGGACACATCGTCATTGAAGCCTGGTTCAGGGGCTACTGAGGGAGTCCTGGATTAAGGGGTCCTCGGGCGTCCGGACTATAGTACGTGGGTCGGACTGATGATCTGTGAAGATACAAGACCGAAGACTCTCACCCGTGTCCGGATGGGACTCTCCTTGGCGTGGAAGGCAAGCTTGGCGTCCTGATACGAAGATTCCTTTCTCTGTAACCGACTTTGTATAACCCTAGTCCCCTCCGGTGTCTATATAAACCGGAGGGCTTAGTCCGTAGAGGGCAGAAGAATCATAATCATACAGGCTAGGCTTCTAGGGTTTTAGCCATTACGATCTCGTGGTAGATCAACTCTTGTAATATTCATATTCATCAAGATCAATCAAGCAGGAATAGGGTATTACCTCCATAGAGAAGGCCCAAACCTGGGTAAACATCGTGTCCCCTGTCT
The DNA here is from genome assembly GCF_018294505.1 of Triticum aestivum. NCBI lineage: Eukaryota > Viridiplantae > Streptophyta > Magnoliopsida > Poales > Poaceae > Triticum > Triticum aestivum. Next base: position 361,207,058 of record NC_057811.1, on the reverse strand, counting down.
CCTATTACCATCGACCTTAGACGCACAGTTCGGGACCCCCTACCCGAGATCCGCCGGTTTTGACACCGACAGTGAACTACTCACGCACCATCGAAAGACAGCAAGGATGATGTAGAAGCCCTCCGTGATTGACTCCCCCTCCGACAGAGTACCGAAAAAGGCGTCCAGATGGGATCGCGGGAGAACAGAAGTTTGCGGCGGCGAAAAAAGTGTTTCGGGTGGGTCTCTGTTGGTTTCTGAATATATGTGAATTTATAGGTTATGAATTAGGTCAAACGGAGTTGCGTATGAGCCCACGAGCTCAAGGGGCGCACCTACCCCCCCCCCCACAGGGGGCACGCCCTGTGAGATCATGGAGCTCCCGTAGGTCTTCTGGCCTCCTCCCGAAACTTCTATAGTCCGTTCTGGTCTAGAAAAATCACTGTAAAGTTTCATCGTGTTTGGACTTCGTTTGGTATTAATTTTATGAAAAGCCAAAAACAAGCAAAAACAGGAACTGGCACTGTGCACTTGGTTAATAGGTAGTCCCAAAAATGGTATAAAATAGTATGAAAATGCACATAAAGCATCCAAGATTGATAATATAATAGCATGAAACAATAAAAAATTATAGATACGTTGGAGACGTATCACTTCACCGTCTCCAGTTCCACCTCGGCGCTCTACAGCTCCGCCTCCATAGCCCCGAGAAGTGAAGTTGTCCGCCTCCACATCGCCGCCAATTGACTAATCGGACGACGATGTTGAGCCCACCAAGCTTAGGTCGACGGGAGGGGAGGAGCGGTGGCCTTCCTGGGACACGAGTGGCGGCGACCTACCGTGCACTACTCTTCCTCGCGGCCATCGGCGCCGCGTGGACGTGTCGGCTTCGTGGTCGTCGTGGTAGGGCGCAGACTCAGCGGTGTCCTCCTCCTCGTCGTTGGTCTCGCTGAACACCGCCTTGCCCGTGTCGCCGCTCTCCTTGTAGGCGGCCGCCACCTTCGCCACCTGCTGGCGGTACCGCAAGTGGGCGAGGTGGATCTCACGGGTGGAGCGGTAGGACTTGCCATGTCCGCGTCTGGCGGGACAGCCTTGCCGGCGGCGAGCTGCTCCTCCGCCTACACGTGCTCCAGTAGGAGGTGGTTGTTATAGGCGGCGCCGGCCTGCCCCTCCCAGAACTGCTCCTCCCGCACCATGTCCATATAATGGCCACGGGCTTCGCTGATGGACATGGTGCAATGCACTGGCGAGGGTGGTGCGGAGGAGGAGGATGGCGCTGATTCGTCGTTGGCATCGTCCTCCATTAGGACATCGTCGTCCTCCGGGTGCCTGTCCATCTCCTTCTTCTGGTCCGACGTCAGCCCGTCCTAGAGAGCTTTGCGCGCGCGTAGGGGGGTCCATGGTGGGAGTGGTGCGGAGAGGGATCGGAGGTGGATGACCGCAGCTATGACTGGGGCAACGAATTATATAGCAATGGTGCGCGACAAGAGGGACAGACAGGTGGCGCCGGAGGAGATGCCTCGACAAGCGTGTGCCATCGATGTGGGCAGCAGACGGACAGAGGGTGACCATCGTGTCGTTTGAACGTGTGGCAGTCGCCTGCATGGGAAGCGGCGGGGGGGCGGTGCTCTCTCGATCGGCGCGACGCTTCAATGTCAGCGGCAGTGCGCAGTCGCGTTCACTCTGGCCGGGCATGAATGCGGGCGCTGACGCTCTGGAGCGGCGCTGACTGAAAACACGCGGGAGGGGGTGGGGTTTTTGGTGGGCCAGGGCAGTCACAACAGTGCTTGGAAACAGTCCGGACTCCTGCAAAGCCCCACGTTTGTCTCCGGTTTGCTGAAGAAATCACGTCCGGACCATGCCACGGACCGATACAGACCCGTGTTGGATAGTTTCCGCTGTCCGGACAACGCAATCCGGATGCATGCGGGAGGTTTGCGGATCGACATTGGAGATGCACAAATATGATATTCTTATATGAAAAGTCGGATTCAAGCGGGCATCAATTCAGTTGGATATTTTGTAGTAGGACTTTTCAAGCCGTTGAACCACACTGGCTGCACTTGATCGATGCCTGTGTGGATATCGGCAGAGTAGAGACGGACACTGCGCAGGTGAAGGACCACGGACGGTGGCGGTACCAAGCGACCAACGGATCAATCAGTGCACGCTCATAGTCGTTTTGCAGTGGGAGAACTGAGTACTGACTATTGGGTAGGATACCAGCTAAAAGTTGATTAACTAACATGCTTTTAGTCCGTTGTCAGGACAGTTCTTTGGGTTAATTGTGTGCATTTGGTGTTGTAGTTGTCTACCCGAAAAAGATGAACCACTGGGGAAAGGACAGCGCGTTATACTCCGCTCTCCATTTCCGTGAGACCGGAGAGGGCAGGGGCACCTTTCTGCGTGCACGTGCATGTACGATGATTTGTCATCGAACGGTAGGTCGTGGGTTGTCCGTCGTGACATGACCAGCCGCGAGGACGAGATACTTGGATTCAGAACACGTTAGATTCCGCAACCCTGTCCTGCACATGGGGCTAGTGCCGTCAGCCTTTGTTCTTGTCGCGAGCGCCTCTTCGAATATGTTCTCCTACACATCTGTACAGTGCGGGCATGGTGGATTGGAGTTTCCCCAATGGGTCTCAGGTCCCATTCCACCCGAATTGGATTTTTTAGAAACCTTAAAGAGTAAAAAAATCCAGAAACTTTTGACATCATTATGAACGAAGGTACCATGAACAATATCCGTAGTACGGTGAACAATATTCGTAGTAAGATAGTTTATGCTTGTCTTGTAAGTGTATCATAGGTAGCTATGTTGATGGAGGTCATCGTCATGCGAACCATCTGTGTTCTGTATGGTTCTTGTGGTTTGTAATAATAATACAAGAGCACACTCTATTTACAAGTATGCAACATTAAAAATATTGTCGGAGTAAATGACCACGGGTAGCCTAACCAACTCCCCCTGACTCTCTGAAAAATTATCATGGCGATTGGGCCTTCAAGTATCCAAAACACAGGGCCGCCTTCCCCTGGTCGGCTATCTCACAGGCCGACTACCGGAAGGCGACCCGACCTCCAAAAAACCTTCCCGAAGATAACCATAAGATGGCCGACTCCCAGAAGCCGGCCATAAGTAGACCGACTCCCAGAAGCCGGCCACAAGAAGACCGACTCCCAGAAGACGGCCGCAAGAAGACCGACTCCCGGAAGCCGGCCAAGACTGCACCCACCAGGGCTGCGCCCACATAACGGTGATGAGACGGGGCGTGGCCACAGTACAGCCTGCCACCCTCGAATCCCGGAGCATGCATGGCCACAGTGCGCCGTACGGGTCAGCCATCCCCCGTCCGGCGCGGCACTGTTGCCATGTTGACCGTGACGTCACCCACGACAGGCGCCAGTACGGCCCGCGGGCGACGGGCCCCTTCAGCCACAGAAACGCTCGAAGGCGGCCCGGCCTCCCCTAGTCGGCCTGAGGCGTAGCTGGCTCCCAATAGCCGGCTACCTCCCTCCCTCGAAGTATGTGCATTATTAAGGAGACAAGACGAGGTGAGGCTACAGTGAGAGCCCGCCAGGCGGCGGCACTGTAGCCACGCTTACCTCGACAAAGCCCTCGTCATCAGGGGCGAGGCAACAGTAACCAGCCGCCGACAAAGCCCCCGGGCGGTAGGGCCGGCCTGTCAACCAAGAGGCCGGCAGCCGGCGGGACCCACCAGTCGGCGGAGAAGCCGGCGAGCACAGACACTGACGGCTGGGACCCGCACCCAGCCGGATTACCATTGTATCCCTGGGGGTAGGCCTATATAAACCCCCCAGGGCACACATGCAAAGGGTTTGATCTCTAAGATAGTTTTAGCTACCACGTAGAGGAAAGAGGAGAGCTAGCCTTGCCTTTCTTCCTCCTCTAGCCAAACAGCTCAAGGAGCACTTGTAGCTACTTGTGTTGATCTAGTGATCAAGCGGAGACCCCGCAGAGCAGGACTAGGGGTGTTATTTCCACGGAGAGCCCCGAACCTGGGTAAGATTCGTCGGCGTGCATGTCTTCGCCTTATCCCGTTTCCAGGCACCGGGGATGTCTTACTGGCTCCCACAATGATAAGCCACCCGTTGGCATATGTCGCACCTACCACCCGATATTTGGCGCCCACCGTGGGGCCAGGTGCACCGTCGTCCGGAGACCTGTTCTGGACGGGAACCCTTTTCCTCCCCCGCGAGCGTAGCCAGCCCGCTACGCCCGATGGCGCTTGCCCTGACGCGCTGCAAGGCGTCAACGATGCCTGCGCGGCGAGCTGCCTCGCCGATCTTCTTGGCAAGGCTCGCATCTCCGACGAGCCTGCGTCGGGCACAGACTGCCCCGAGAGCCGCCTCGTCAGCCTCCTCGACCAGCTTCACGTCTCCAGCGAGCTTGCTGTGGACTTGGAGTCGGTCGGCTCCACCGACCCGATGCTTGTCGACTCCGACACGGCATCGCTTGACGCCTTCCCCACCAACGTGGTGATCATCGACGACCCTCTCCCTCGAGCCGACAGTGGCAGCAGCGCTGTCACTGAGGTGCTGGTCATCAGCCACGGCGCCGTCTCGGGCGAGAACGCCCACGACGCCCTACAAGCGGCGCTGCACGACTTGTCCGTCCCATCCCGGCCGACGCCGACGCCGAGACTCTGGAGGCACGCCGCCTCGCCCTCATCGCGGAGGGCCAGAAGATAGCATCCATGAGACGCCTCACTGAGGCTCACCAGCGCGAAGTCGACCGCGCCGCCTTTGGTACGCCGCCTCCTGGCGGGCCGAGCCGAGCCGGCCTCGTCAAGAAGCGCGGCGCGGCCATCGCCAGCATGCTGGGAGCAGACCGCCCAGTCTACGCTACGCCACTCGAGAACCTGCGTGCCGCTCAGGCGGCCGTAGACGAGCTGAACGGGCTGGGGGCTGATGAGCTCCCCTACATGACTAGACGCATCCAGCAGCTAATCGACGCGGCCGCAGAACGACATGAAGTCGGCGCCCGCGCTGAGAGTCCTCCCCCACGCTGAGAGCACGCCGCGACATCCCGGACGCCGACTGCAAGCGGCGCCCGCGCAAGAAAAGACAAGGAGTCGGCTGCTAGCCGCAGTCGGACTCGGATCACCATTGAGCGCGACGCAGAAGGCCGCCCCCGAGCGGTGGAACGACAAGGCAATTCGCCCCCCCCGCCTCGTGGGAGAGATATCCCACCCCGCCGTCTGTCACGCATCCGACTCTCGGCGGCCGACTAGGCCACCGCGAAGGAGTCGGCGAGAATGATGCCCGCCACCGGATCGACCGCCTAGCGCAATCCCTGGCGCTAGAAGAAGAAGATGATGTCGGCCCGCCTTGTTTTGGCCCCCGCATCCGCGACGAGCCCTTCCCCAAAGGGTTCTCACTCCCAAGAGACACGCCAAAATACAACGGCTCCATGAAGCCGGAAGATTGGTTGATCGACTACTCTACCGCAGTCAGCATAACAAACGGCAACAGGTGCGTTGCCGTGAAGTACGTCCCTCTCATGCTTCAAGGCACGGCACGCACCTGGCTGAACAGCCTCAAGCCCTACAGCGTCAATAGCTGGCTAGACTTCATGGAAGTCTTCGTCCGCAACTTCACCAGCACATACAAGCGGCCTCCCAAGCCCCGCCAGCTCTCCTTATGCGTCCAAGGGCCCAGCGAATCGACTCGCGACTACCTCACGCGTTGGGCCGAGCTCCGCAACTCCTGCGAGGGGGTGCACCAGGTTCAAGCCATAGAGTACTTCACCGCCGGGTGCCGAGAGGGCACCCTCCTCAAGCACCGACTCCTCTGCGACGAGCCGACTACCCTCGACGAGCTGCTGATCATAGCAGACAAGTACGCCACGGCCGACTCCTCAATGAAGACCGAGCTCCGAGTGGACGCCTCTGGAAAGGTGCTCGCTCCGGCTCCCAAGACGCCGGCTGGTGACTCCAACCGACGCCCCTACCAGAACGACCACAAGCGCAAGGCCCCTATGCCGCCTTCCACCAGTCGGCAAGTAGCCACCGTCGAAGACGAACAGCCCGAAGAGCGGCCCGCGCCCAAGAAGAAGGGCGGCAGGCCGGCTTGGCAGCCGGCCTTCTCCTACGAGCAAACTCTTGATGCCCCCTGCAAGTTCCACAGCGGCGCGAAGCCGTCCAACCACACGACCCGGAAGTGCCATTGGCTCACGCGGATCTCCAAGGGCGAGGGGCTGCTGCCGCCTCCACCTCCTGGCCCGCCGCCTCCAGCCCCTCAGCAGCCGGCTGTTCGACCAGCAGTCGGAGCCATTCAAGATGAGTTCCCAGATGAGCACGCCGCCTACGTCGTCTTCACGAGCCAAATTGAAGACAAGCGCAGTCGGCGCCGACAGCACCAAGAAGTCAACGCGGTCGCCTCCAGCAACCCCGAGTTCATGCATTGGTCTGAGAAGCCTATCAGCTGGAGCCGGGCCGATCACCCAGAGGTGATGCCGTCTCCCGGCTCTTATGCATTGGTGTTGGACGCCACCCTCGCGACAGAAAGGCGAGCTGCCCATTTCTCCCGTGTGCTGATTGATGGTGGAAGCAGCATCAACATACTGTACCGCGACACCATGGAGAAGTTGAACATCAAGGCGAAGCAACTCATGCCAAGCCGGACTGTGTTCCATGGCATCGTACCCGGCTTGTCCTGTTCCCCAATCGGCAAGATCAAGATGGATGTTCTCTTCGGAGACAAGGATCACTTTCGCCGAGAAGCGATCTGGTTTGAAGTAGTGGATCTAGAGAGCCCTTACCACGCCTTGCTTGACCGACCTGCCCTGGCCAAGTTCATGGTTGTGCCCCACTACGCCTACCTCAAGATGAAGATGCCGAGTTCAAAGGGGATCATCACCATAGTCGGAGACTACAAGAAGTCCACCGAGTGCGCTGCGACCAGCAGCCGACTGGCCGAGTCCCTCGTGATTGCTGAAGAGAAGAAGATGCTGGACCGAGTCGTGGCCATGGCCGGCAAGCAGCCGGCCCTGTCCCCCAACCCCAAGGAATATGATGCTCAGGGCTCCTTCCAGCCGGCCAAGGAAACAAAGAAGATACCTCTCGACCCGGAGAACCCGGAGAGGTTTGCTGTCATTGGTGCAAACCTGGACAGCAAATAGGAAGGCGAGCTCGTCGACTTCCTCCGTGAGAATCGGGACATCTTTGCATGGTCCCCAAAGGACATGCCGGGTGTTCCGAAGGATTTCGCCGAGCACAAGCTACACGTCCGAGCGGACGCAAAACCAGTCAAGCAGCCTCTCCGCCGACTGTCGGAGGAGAAGAGAAGGATCGTAGGAGAAGAGATAGCCCGGCTCCTGGCAGCCGGCTTCATTATGGAGGTGTTTTTTCCAGAGTGGCTTGCCAACCCGGTCTTGGTGTTGAAGAAGAACAATAAATGGCGTATGTGTATAGATTACACCAGCCTCAACAAAGCCTGCCCCAAAGATCCGTTTGCCCTACCACGGATCGATCAAGTGATAGACTCCACAGCCGGATGCGAGCTGTTGAGTTTCTTGGATGCTTACTCAGGCTACCACCAGATCAAGTTGGACCCAGCCGACCGCCTGAAGACCGCCTTCATCACACCATTCGGAGCTTTCTGCTACCTGACTATGACATTCGGCTTGAGAAATGCCGGTGCCACTTTTCAGCGTTGCATGCAGAAATGCCTCCTCAAGCAACTCGGCAGAAATGCCCACGTCTATGTAGACGATATTGTGGTGAAGACGGAGAAGCGCGGCACCCTGCTGGAAGACCTCAGAGAAACATTTGCCAACTTGCGCCGATTTCAGATCAAGCTCAACCCTGAGAAATGCGTGTTCGGAGTACCAGCCGGCCAGCTTCTAGGCTTTTTGGTCTCCGAACGCGGCATTGAGTGCAACCCAGTGAAGATCAAGGCCATAGAGAGAATGGAGATTCCTACCAAGCTGCGAGACGTTCAGAAGTTTACCGGGTGCCTGGCCTCCCTAAACCGCTTTATCAGCCGGCTAGGGGAGAAGGCTCTCCCCCTGTACCGACTCATGAAGAAGTCCACCCACTTCGAGTGGAACGACCAAGCAGACCAAGCTTTCCACGAGTTGAAGAAGATGCTGACCACACCGCCTGTCCTGGCAGCGCCGACTGAGAAAGAGCCCATGCTCCTTTACATTGCTGCGACTAGCCGAGTGGTCAGTACAGTCATCGTGGTCCAACGCCCAGAAGAAGGCCGAGCTCAGTTAGTCCAGAGGCCGGTATATTATTTGAGCGAAGTACTGTCCACCTCGAAGCAAAACTACCCGCATTACCAGAAGATGTGCTATGGAGTGTACTTCGCCGCCAAGAAGCTGAAGCCCTACTTTCAAGAGCATCCCATCACGGTCGTATGCACTGCCCCGCTTGCCGAGATCATAGGCAGCCGGGATGCATCCGGCCGGGTGGCTAAGTGGGCCATTGCGCTGGCTCCTTACACGATCTTCTACCAGCCCCGCACCGCCATCAAGTCCCAAGCATTGGCCGACTTCCTTGTCGACTGGGCCGAGACCCAGTACCTACCGCCGGCTCCCGACTCCACTCATTGGCGGATGCACTTCGACGGATCCAAGATGCGCACCGGCTTGGGAGCCGGCATCGTCCTCACCTCTCCCAAGGGCGACAAGCTCAGATACACATTGCAAATTCATTTTGCCGCCTCCAACAATGTGGCCGAGTACGAGGCGCTCATACACGGGCTCCGGCTAGCCAAAGAACTCGGCATACGCCGGATCCTGTGTTATGGCGACTCGGATTTGGTGGTCCAGCAGTCATCTGGCGACTGGGACGCCAAGGACGCAAACATGGCGAGCTATCGATTCCTCGTCCAGCAAATCAGCGGATACTTTGAAGGGTGCGAGTTCCTCCACGTGCCACGGGCCGACAACGAGCAAGCAGATGCCCTGGCACGGATCGGCTCCACCCGACAAGCTATACCAACCGGCGTCTCTCTCCAACGCCTCCTCAAACCGTCTGTCAAGCCGTCTCCAGAATCGGACTCCATTTTCATACCGCCTGCCCCTGATGCAGTCGGATCCGACTTGGGGAACCCAGCAGGCGGCTCGGGGACTTCGACAAGCGGCCCGGGGACTGCCGTAGTCGCACCTGGCTCGGAGACTTCAGAACCCGGCCCGGGGACTGCAGCAGTCGGCCCGGGGACTGCAATGACACAACAGGCGGTGGCCGACTCCAACTCTTCACCACCCAACCCACCCACCCGGGTCACAGTAGCCGTACTGACAACAGAAGAAGTCACAGCTCCATCATGGGCCCAGCCCATCCTCAACTTCCTAGTAAACAGAGAGCTGCCGACTGATGAGATCTCGGCAAGACTAGTTCAATGCCGAGCCGGAGCATACACAATAATAAACAGAGAACTTGTTAAGCATAGCGTCACTGGAGTCTTCCAGCGTTGCGTCGAGCCAGAGAGGGGCATGGCAATCCTCAAGAATATCCACCAAGGCGAATGCGGCCACCACGCGGCCTCAAGATCACTTGTCGCCAAAGCTTTCTGCCATGGTTTCTTTTGGCCGACTGCTTTGGAAGACGCCAAGGAATTAGTCAAATGCTGCAAACGATGCCAAGTCTTCAGCTCCAAGCAACACCTGCCGTCTTCTGCACTCAAGACCATCCCCCTCACCTGGCCCTTTGCCGTTTGGGGGCTGGACATGGTGGGCCCATTCAAGACAGCCCACGGCGGCATGACACATCTGCTTGTCGCCATGGACAAATTCACCAAGTGGATTGAAGTGAAGCCAATCAAGAAGCTGAACGGGCCGACTGCCGTGACATTCATCGCAGATATCACCACTCGGTATGGTATACCACACAGCATCATCACCGAAAATGGCACGAATTTTGCCAAGGGAGCACTGGCACGTTTCTGTGCGACACAGGGCATCCGACTGGACTTAGCGTCCGTTGCCCACCCGCAGTCAAACGCCCAGGTCGAGCGAGCAAACGGCCTCATCCTCTCCGGCATCAAGCCCCGACTGGTCGTACCACTGGAGCGTTCGGCCGGCTGCTGGCTCGATGAGCTGCCGGCTGTCCTCTAGAGTCTGCGTACTACCCCGAACAAGTCAACCGGCTTCACTCCTTTCTTCCTTGTATATGGTGCCGAGGCTGTCATCCCAACTAACATAGAGTTTGACTCGCCTCGGATCACCATGTACATGGAGGCGGAGGCCAAGGAAGCGCGAGAAGACGGTGTCGACCTGCTGGAAGAGGGTCGGCTGTTAGCACTCAGCCGGTCCGCCATCTACCAGCAGGGTTTGCGCCGTTACCACAACCGAAAGGTCAAGCCAAGATCCTTCCAAGAAGGCGATCTTGTGCTCCGGCTGATCCAGCGAACAGCCGGCCAGCACAAGCTCTCAGCCCCTTGGGATGGCCCATTCGTCATCAGCAAGGCCCTAGGCAACGACTCCTACTACCTGATCGACGCACAGAAGCCGAAGGCATGCAAGAGGGATGATTCCGGCAAGGAGTCGGAACGACCATGGAACACCAATCTCCTGAGAAGATTTTACAGTTAAAAGCAGTATGTATCACGCTACCTTTTTGTATTAAGTACAAGACAACGGGCCCCCGAGGCGCACTCGGGGACTACCCTCTTTTATCTATGAATGATGAGTGTCATACCCATGAATGTACTATTACATTTGATTTTCTATCTGGCACCGGGTTCGACTAGTCGGCCCGGGGACTGGCCGCCTTGAGTTATATTAAAAGTTCTACCTGAAGTTAGACAAGTAGTGTGCCGGCACCCGAGACCTCTCTTATTGAAAGTCGCAGCTCGAAGAACCGATTGTCCAACTGGCAAGAGCCAAAGGCAGGAAAGGATGCCCACATGAAAAAAGGCTAAGGACTAACGAACCTATATAACACAAGCCGGCCTCCCACCACACCTACTGGCTGTCAGAACAGCCGGCTTGCCGACTTCCCAGTCACTTTGCTACAATCCAAGAAAGCTAGAGTACTTGCCCTCCCAACCGGCCAAGCACTTCTCCAGCCACAGACTGCAGAGCAGCTGCCCGGCTGGGAAGGCGGCAACCAAGAGAGGGCGGCAAAGGAAACAACCAAAGGATGAAAAGCAAGAACAATGGGAAGCCAAACACACGCATGATTATATTTACACATAAGGCCTTCAACAGGCCGGCAGTCAACATAATTTGAATACACCCCCAGTGGGTGGAACTGCGAAAACTTAACAAAATATTGTTCGAAGAGCAATAAACAGGAAAGCAAAGATGGCGGATCAGACTAAGGGCGCAATAGGCGAGCCGGGCTGGTCGGTGGAGACGGCAGTGCTGGCTGGAGGAGTGGCCGGCTGGCGAGTCGCGGCTTGATCATCGCCGGCCGGCGCATTCGCACGCGCCTCGTTGCTGGAGGCACGATCAAGTTGAGGCTGGCCGGTTGCTCCACCATCTGGCACGACGTCTTCACCATCCTCTCCCTCCTTCTCTTCGCCCTCGTCGCTGGAGTCGATCTCCTCCGCCGAGTCCTCACCATCCGCTGGGTTCAGCCCGAACCACTCCTCCGGCTGAGCAATGCCATTATCATCCATCTCAGGAGCAAAGGCACTGGTGTCGGTGTAGTTGGCGATTGCCGAAGCGCACTGGATGATAGCCGGCCGCACCGCCTCCAACTCTTCGTCAGCCTCCTACCGCCAGGTGGCCAGCTGGTCCAAGCTCAACTCGGGATACCAGGCTTTAACGAACTCCAGCGCCCGCCTGGCGCCTGACCGAGCTGCAGAAGCCTTCCAGGCCTCGAAGCGGCCAACCGCTACCTCCAGCCGGTCGGCAGTCCGACTGGGGGTACGGGGAACCGCCTCGCCAGGCCAGAGGGCGGCCAGCACTTACGCCCCAACGCGCTGAAGACGGCGGAGCATGCGGTGAGCCGGCTGGAGGCGGGCTTGGATCGCCAGAAGATGCTCCTCAAGCGACCGACGAGCATTCGGCGCGATCTCCACACCGGCTTGCCTTCGTGCCTCGCGGTGGGCCTCGACAACCTGGTTGGCGGCGGTAGAGTAACCAGGGAAGTACTCTGCACAAGAAAGAAAGAGAAAAACACAAAGTCAGAGAATGGACTAAATGGCAAGCAGCAAGCAAGAAACGAAGAAGAGGGCGGCCTACCATCGACCAAGTCTTCGATCTGGCCGTAGCCGCTGATCAGCGACTGCCTTGCCTCAGCCCAGCTCGCCGCCTGGGTCTCGTACTCGGCTTGAAGGGCGGCCTCGCTGTCCTGCACCGCCTTCAGGGCCGACTTGTGGCTCTCCTCCTGGTCGGCCAGCCTCTTGATCAGGCGGTCACGCTCCTGAACCAAGGCGTCAAACTCGGCTTCCTTGGCGCGAACGGCGGTCTGGGTCCCACCCAGCTGCTCACTCAGGCTAGCATTGGCCTCTGCAGATATGGCAAAGAAGAAAAAAGCAATAAGAAAGAAGTCGTCAGGAAAGATCCGACCCGATTGCTCAGCTGTCGGCCCGAATCTCGGGGACTACACCCAGTGGGTGCGCTGACGCGCCCCCACGTGAGATAAAAGATGAACCACTTACTCCGGCTCTCGGTTAGATCAGCAGTCTTCTGGGTCAGCTCCCGAGCCTGGGAGTTGAAGGCGGCCGCACGGAGGTTGTGGTAGTCCTGCAAGTCGGACAGAGAAGCGAACAAGAGCAAGATAAGCAATCAAAGTCTACTAAGAAGTTCCAAGCCGCCTGCTCAGCAGCCGACTCAGAACTCGGGGACTACACCCAGTGGGTGCGCTGATGCGCCCCCACGGAAGAGAGCAAGATCAAGAAACAAAAAAGCAGGAAGGCTCACCCGAATGGCCGCCCGTGTCGCGAGGAACTCATCATTGTACTGCCTCAGCACGGCGGCCTGGGACTGAAGCCTGTTCCGGACTTCTTGCGCCGCCACGTTCACCACGGCCGTACCGCCACCCGGCGTCCACCCCGAGCTGGCGCTGGCTGTCTCCAGATCCTGGGTCGACGAGCTAGAGCCCGCGCCGAAGTCGCCTTCCCCGCGCGCTGGCGTGATGACGATCGGACCATCAGGTCCGTCTTCGCAGCCGGCTCACCTCCAGCCGGCCGCACGGGCGGCGCGTCAAGTCGGCCGCCTCGGTCCGCCCCAGTCGGCAATGGCGGTGCCGCCTCCCTCTCCCGGACGACGACGTCGTCCTCCTCCCTCTCCATCCCCGGCAGGTCGCCGCCGGCTTCCTCCGGCGGGGGCTCCGGGATCTCGGGCGCCGCGACACGCAGGGGGGTGACAAGCAAGGCCCCCTCCGCTGCCGCTACGGCTGCAGCCTCCGCCTGGGCCCTGGCCGCCGCGTCGGCTTGTGCCTTCGCCGACTCCTCCGCCATCTCCTGCGCCGCCTTGGCAGCGGCCGCCCTCAGCTCCTCCGCCTCCCGCTCCTCCCGCACATTCCGCTCCGTTGCCGCCTGAAGCGCGGCACGAGGGTCCATGCGGCGGGTATTTGCGGATCCTCCAGACGATCCAATTACGGAGGCGGCAGCGATCCGCTCAAGAGAGAGCGAAGCCCTGTTTGATGAGACAAGACAAGGATTCAGAAATCGACAAGAAAAGAAGAAGGAATATGCAAGAGAATCTACACTTACGCCGAAACCGTTTGCGGCTGCTTCATGACCTTGCAGAGGCGGGCCACCTTCGCGACCGCCTCATCCCGCCTGGTCGCCGCTGCCCCGCTCTTGGGCTTCTTCGGCCAGCTGCCGAACAAGCCCGACGCGGCCCGGCGCTTCTGCGCGCCGCCTCGAGCAGGCGGCGCGGGACGATTTCCGCCTCGTCGTCCTCCGGCCAGTCGTCGAAGCTGGCTCCAAGCCCGGAGCCGCCTGCTTCGCCGCCTCCTGCCTCGGTGTTATCGTCCATGGTGGCCGCCCCCAAGTCGGGGTCCTCCAAGTCATGCTCCGCCTGGTCGGGGAGAAATTGGCGATCCGCCCCCGCCGTCCCGGCCGCAGGTCGAAGGAGAGGGCTCTGCCAAGACGTGCCGACTGGTCAGAGTCGGCCAAGAAAAACTTGGTGACAAAACTAAAAGAAGAGAAGATAAAGAAAGCATACCATAGGCGGGGGATTGGCACGGGAGTACGGCTCCTTGCCAAACTGCCACTCTGCGGAGAGCTTGCAGTTCGCGAGATAGTTCACCATATGAGCCACCTCGTCATGAGGCATCTCCTCCGCACCGCGATGAAGGCGCCGCTCTGAGCCGGCACGCCCTGCATACGGGTGCCAAGCTTGGATTGGAAGAATTCCCCCCAGAGCTCGAGGGTGGGAAGGACGCCGAGGAAGCCCTCGCACAGAGGGACGAAGGCGGACGGCAGCACCACCGTGTTTGGAGTGAGGTGGTGCGGCTGGAGCTGATAAAATTCGAGGAAGGAGCGGAAGAAGGCGCTCGCAGGCAGGCCGAGGCCACGCAGGAAGTGCGAGCGAAAGATTACCCGCTCGCCTTCCTCCGGCGCCGGCGTGATCTCCTTCTTCGGCGCAAGACGGACCCGCACCTGGTCCTCGCCGGACATCCGCCGCGTCTTGCGGAGGAAGTCGATGTGGTCCGCGTGGACGTTGGAGCCATCCCAGTCTCCGCCGTGCTGCATGACGGCAAGAAGCTGGCGAGAAAGGGCGCGGCGACGGCGAAATCACGGCCCCGCGGCGGCGAAGCTGCGGGGTAGTGCGAAGACTAGAGGGACGGCGCGGCGGCGAAGGGCTGCTGCGGCGGAGAAGGAAGAAAATGGCGGAGCGAGGGGAGCGTGCGAGCGCCTGCCGTTCCCCCTCCTCCCCCTACTTATAGCCTCGTGCGGCGAAGCCGAGGAGGCGAGGCGTGGGGGGGCGTGGGATTAACTGCGTCCACTCCCCCACGTTCCACGATTACTGCGCCCTAACGACGTGCAGAAACTGCCGCCGGAAGGCGTGCGGCCCGCTTTGGGCCACAGAGAATCCGCGCCTAGGCCTAGGCGTGGGAGTGATGGGCCCCCGGCCCGCGGCGACGTCCCGTCGCGCGCGTGGGTTGGCAGGCTTTTTTTCAGCCGGAGGGTGCCACAAGGTACGCGGGCGGCGAGCGGCCGGCCCGCAACCCGGCGTGCACCCCAACCGACTCCCGCCTTCAGACTTCAAAATCTCGCCAAGACGGCGTACCCAACCGAAGCCGGCTCCTAGCTGCTGGCTCTTCAAGATAGGAAGCTGACCGAGCTTCTCGTCCTCTTCTCAGCCTCGAAGCCAAACCAGCTTCGGGGACTACTGTCGGAGTAAATGGCCACGGGTAGCCTAACCGACTCCCCCTGGCTCTCTGAAAAATTATCAGGGCGATTGGGCCTTCAAGTATCCAAAACACAGGGCCGCCTTCCCCTGGTCGGCTATCTCACAGGCCGACTACCGGAAGGCGACCCGACCTCCAAAAAACCTTTCCGAAGATAACCATAAGATGGCCGACTCCCAGAAGCCGGCCATAAGTAGACTGACTCCCAGAAGGCGGCCACAAGAAGACCGACTCTCAGAAGCCGGCCGCAAGAAGACCGACTCCCGGAAGCCAGCCAAGACTGCACCCACCAGGGCTGCACCCACATAACGGTGATGAGACGGGGTGTGGCCACAGTACAGCCTGCCACCCCCGAATCCCGGAGCATGCATGGCCACAGTGCGCCGTACGGGTCAGCCATCCCCTGTCCGGCGCGGCACCGTTGCCATGTTGACCGTGACGTCACCCACGACAGGCGCCAGTACGGCCCGCGGGCGGCGGGCCCCTTCAGCCACAGAAACGCTCGAAGGCGGCCCGGCCTCCCCTAGTCGGCCTGAGGCGTAGCTGGCTCCCAATAGCCGGCTACCTCCCTCCCTCGAAGTATGTGCATTATTAAGGAGACAAGACGAGGTGAGGCTACAGTGAGAGCCCGCCAGGCGGCGGCACTGTAGCCACGCTTACCTCGACAAAGCCCTCGTCATCAGGGGCGAGGCAACAGTAACCAGCTGCCGACAAAGCCCCCGGGCGGTGGGGCCGGCCTGTCAACCAAGAGGCCGGCAGCCGGCGGGACCCACCAGTCGGCGGGCCCCAACGGCCGGCGAAGAAGCCGGCGAGCATAGACACTGACGGCTGGGACCCGCACCCAGCCGGATTACCATTGTATCCCTGGGGGTAGGCCTATATAAACCCCCCAGGGCACCCATGCAAAGGGTTGATCTTTAAGATAGTTTTAGCCACCACGTAGAGGGAAGAGGAGAGCTAGCCTTGCCTTTCCTCCTCCTCTAGCCAAACAGCTCAAGGAGCACTTGTAGCTACTTGTGTTGATCTAGTGATCAAGCGGAGACCCCGCAGAGCAGGACTAGGGGTGTTATCTCCACGGAGAGCCCCGAACCTGGGTAAGATTCACCGGCGTGCATGTCTTTGCCTTATCCCGTTTGCAAGCACCGGCGATGTCTTACTGGCTCCCACAATGATAAGCCACCCGTTGGCATATGTCGCACCTACCACCCGACAAATAGTCATTGAATTGCCTGTATGCTAGCTATGAATTGTCTATATTGTTGTAATTTTTCTTCGCAAAATGGTCATTCAATTGCCAAGCAATGTAAAAAAATGGCTTTGTGGTCAATTAGCATATAAACATATTCGTTTAGGTCCTGGGGCATTATAGACAATTCACAGTAAAATCAACACTTCCATAGTTGTTTCATCCAAACAACTTTCAACTTTTCCACAGTTCTCTGCTCACATCAACTTTTTCACAGCTCACGACTGACAACAACTTTTTCAGAATGCACAACCCAACCAAACACACCCTTAGTATCCAAGCCATATTTAGTTTGTAGCCTAAGGTTGCCACGTCTAGTCTTAACAGGCCACAAAATCTTAGAGCAACTCTAACATAGTCGCCATAACTTCGATCACCATTCGTCGTATGGATTATGTTTCATATGGATACGAAGACTGCTGAGGCCAAGCGCAAACACAGAGCCGTCATATGCGGTCTCCATATCTTTTATTTTCAGTTTTTTTGTCAGATTAATTTAAAAATTCACAGACACAATTTCAGGGATTGAAAACTAATCAGAGATAAAATTGCCTTACAAAGTAGTTACATAGGGTAGAAAAGTCGATTTGCGACTTCGTTTTACTAAACTGATGACTTTTTACTGCTTAGGAGAAGCACTAGTTGTTCCCCACCATGCTGATGTTGAATGTAGTGCATGGGGCACATGCACATGCGATGAGTCACCTCGTCGTCTAGGCAAGGCGGTGTGACAGTCCACGACCTCGCCTTCGTCCCGTTCCTGCGCGTCGTCGTCGAAGTCGGGAAGACACAATATGTCATGACCTGTATCGGTCAAGGACGCCATATCCACGTCAATTTTGCGCCATCTGTTGCACTCCCTCTCCTACACCATGTCCGCCTGCTTCTCATCGTAATGGACCAGACGACGTGTTCCCTCTTGGCCCGCAACGCCTTGTTGACGACGGTATGCTCGAAAATTTCGCCAGGGCGGACGACAGAGGCGAAGGCCCCATAGTGCTATCCCAATTATCCAACACCATTGATAACAATTTCTCAAGTGGATGATTTATGAATCACGTCCCAGGATTTGTAAATAATTGTCTCGATGAATTCATATTCAAATGAATAAAAAGAAGAAGCGCATGTATATCTGATAGAAAAGGAAAATATATTTTTTTGCGGGGAAAAGGAAAAGATATTGACGAGAGTAGGTTTATGAATCATGTTCCTGATTTTTGTAAAAATATTGCATCGGTGAATTCATATTCAAGGGAATACAAAAAAAAATAAGTGAATGCATATCCGAGAGAAAAGAAAAATATGTTTTAACCAGAGTGGAATTTGAACCCTCATAGTGCTATCCCAATTATCCAACACCACTGGTAACAATGTCTCAAGTGGATGGTTTATGAATCATGTTCCGAGAGATTTGTAAATAATTGCATCAGTGAGTTCATATTCAAATGAATAAAAAGAAGCGAATGTATATCCGACACAAAAGGAAAAGATATTGACCAGAGTAGATTTACGAATCAAGTTCCTGATACTTTGTAAAATATTGCATCGATGAATTCATATTCAAGGGAATAAAAAAACAAGTGAATGTATATCCGACAGAAAAGGAAAAGATATTGACCTGAGTAGATTTACGAAACAAGTTCGTGATACTTTGTAAAATATTGCATCGGTGAAATTTCATATTCAAGGGAATAAAAAAACAAGTGAATGCATATCCGAGAGAAAAGAAAAATATTGACCAGAGTAGATTTACTAATCAAGTTCCTGATACTTTGTAAAATATTGCATCGATGAATTCATATTCAAGGGAATAAAAAAACAAGTGAACGTATATCTGACAGAAAAGGAAAAAATATTGATCAGAGTAGATTTACGAATCAAGTTCTTGATAGTTTGTAAAATATTGCATCGGTGAATTTTCATATTCAAGGGAATAAAAAAACAAGTGAATGTATATCCGACAGAAAAGAAAAAGGTATTGACCATAGTAGATTTACGAATTAAGTTCTTGATTCTTTGTAAAATATTGCATTGGTGAATTTTCATATTCAAGGGAATAAAAAAAAGTAAGTGAATGCATATCCGAGAGAAAATATAAATATATTTTGACCAGAGTGGGATTTGATCCCACGCCCTTTCGGACCAGAGCCTTAATCTGGCGCCTTAGACCAACTCGGTCATATGATCTTTTTGCTTCAAAAATGCGTACTAGGCTTTGTAGCATTGGTAGCTGAACTATTCGAGAGCAAAAGGCAAACATAATAATGACCAGAGTGGGATTTGAACCCACGCCCTTTCGGACCAGAGCCTTAATCTGGCGCCTTAGACCAAATCGGCCATCTGATCAGTTGATAATAGGGACACAAACCATTTAAACGTCGGAATAATGCGCAAAAACTTTTGCCGTACAAGCGAGCTGGCTCTGGTCAACATTCAGATTCTCCCTTAACTAGCATCTACCTGCGCTTACGCCTCTTCTCGCGATGTTGCTATCTTCACCGAATCATTGCTTCCTCTGCTCTTTGTTCTTTTTTCTACATTTATCGTATATCAATAATTGTGCTAGCCATCGATCTGCCCTTCAGCACTCACCTATTGCTTGTCGTCTGACATCAACATGTACTAAATCTACGACAATTAATTTTGATCCGAGCGACTATTACTTTTACAGAGAGATATTTTTTCTTTGATAGCCAAGCATCGGCCACATGCTAGTTTTTGCTACATCGACTAAAAAGAAAATGGTTGCTCGGTAATGGAAAACGCGGAAAGTCGGTACTACAAACAAACTCCTTGCACAGACTGCCTATCCTTGGTGCACACGATTCATTCTTCAACGACTGATCATTACACTACTGGTGCAGTAGTTTCTGTTATTAAAATTGCAGCTAGTAGCTCCAGGCCCCCTGTTAGGGAGAGTGGTCGTTTAGCTGAGCGTTTTTTTTTTTGCTGAGGCAGCGTGCTGTGCTGTGCTCCGCGGGCTGTAATGGGATATGCTTGTCACACTGGTTTCGTTGTTTGCAAATGGAACCGGGACTGTGTGGTGTGCCCTTTTGCTCAAAAAAAAAAAAGTTGCAGCTAGTGCCTTTAATTCGGTGATCTTCAAACACATCCATTATTGAGTATAGACAGTAACTGAACTTAGGTACAGATGAACCCGTCTTTTAAAAAATGCATTTTAAACGTGTTTTTAACAAAATTTTATACATACATCTTTGTAGAATATGTGTGGGGCAAAAGTTTTTGCGAATAAATGTCTTTTTATTTTGCCTCTGCACGTTTCATGACACATTTCTTTTATCTTTTTTGTGCATGCCAAAAGAAAGTTGCTTTTCGGCAAAACTTTTTGAGCGCACATAGAGCACAGAGATGTACGCATGCAACTTTTTTAGATTTTTTTTGACATTTAGAAATGCGTTTTCCGAAGCGGGCTCACGTGTACCCGCGTTCATACATATATGTTCCATCCATTTGTCATTTGAATATTGTTGCTCATTTGTTAGCTAGAGTTCGTATGTATTCAAGTTTCCTATTCCCTCTGTTCCTACATATTTGTCTTTTTAGAGATTTCAAATGGACTACCACATACGGATGCATAAAGACACAGTTTAGAATGTTGATTCACTCATTTTGTTTTCTATGTAATCACTTGTTGAAATCTCTAGAAAGATAAATATTTAGGAACGGAAGGAGTATTATTTTGTCCTGGATTGCATACGGGAAACTCTCGGTCATGTTGTTGAGCAATCAATAAAGCTGACGTTCTCTCGCTGTAAAAATGGGAAAAACTCCCGACAAAAGTATCACACGAACTCGTATCGAGAAGTAACTGAACACTCCTTCGTCTTTGTGTAACTGATCCTCTCTCTCCGTCTCACGCCCCCGCGCCCGAAGTTCCCCCAATGCCGCCGCCACCGCCGCCGCCGACCTCGCTCTCGCCATCCTACCCCACGCCTGCAACCGCATCATCCCCAACCCCGCGCCAGATCGCCGCCCTCGTGCTTAACTACCCGTCGTCCAACCTCACCACCGCATCGGCCCGCTCCCTCTCGGCGTCCCTCCTCGCCGTCGCCCCGGCCCTCCCGACGCCCGTGGCCAACCGCGTCCTCAAGCTCCTCTGGCACCACGCGCCGCGCGCGCTCCTCTTCTTCCACTCGCTCCTCCACCTCCCCGCCCGCGCGCACGCCGTCTCCCCCTGCACCATCGACCTCGCACTCGACCTCTCCGCGCGCCTCCGCCACCCCCGCCAGCTCACCAACTCCATCCTCGCGCTCTTCCCGCGCCTCCGCCTGCCCTTCACCCCGCGCACTTTCCCCATCCTCTTCGAGCGCTTCGCGGCGTCGCAGCGCCGGCCCGACATCGCCGTCCGCCTCTTCCTCTCGCTCCACCGCTCCCACCGCGTCGTGCAGGATCTCCCCCTCTTCAACTCCCTCCTCGACGCGCTCGGGAAGTCGCGCCATGCCAGCAAGGCCGCCTCCCTCGTCCGCGCTCTCGAGCGGCGCTTCCCCCCGGACGTTGTCACGTACAACACCCTCGCTGACGGATGGTGCCGCGTCAAGGACACGTCCCGCGCGCTCGACTTGCTGCGGCAGATGGCCGAGTCCGGCATCACGCCCACGAAGACAACCTATAATATCATCCTCAAAGGCTTCTTCCGTGCTGGGCAGATACAGCACGCATGGAACTTCTTCCTCCAAATGAAGAAGAGGGGGGCCAAGGACGAGAGCTGTAAGCCGGACATCATATCGTACACTACCATCATTCATGGGCTGGGTGTTGCTGGGCAGCTAGACAAAGCTCGCAAACTGTTCGATGAAATGTCTAAAGAAGGTTGCACGCCGTCAGTGGCAACTTACAATGCGCTTATCCAGGTGATATGTAAGAAGGGAAATGTGGAGGATGCAGTCACAGTGTTTGATGATATGGTTCGACAGGATTACGTCCCAAATGTGGTCACCTATACCGTCTTGATTCGAGGTCTCTGCCATGCTGGGAAAATTGACCGGGCTATGAAGCTCATGGAGAGAATGAAAGATGAAGGCTGTGAGCCAGTCGTTCAGACATACAATGTTCTAATAAGATATTCATTTGAGGAAGGGGAGATCGAGAAGGCCTTGTGTTTGTTTGAGAGGATGAGTAAAGGAGAGGACTGCCTGCCTAACCAAGATACATACAATATCATAATAAGTGCAATGTTTGTGCGCAAGAGGGCTGAGGACATGGCAACGGCGGCGAGGATGGTAATGGAGATGGTGGAGAGAGGCTACTTACCTAGAAGGTTCATGCTCAACCGTGTTCTGAATGGGTTGATGTTGACAGGGAATCAGCAAATTTCTAGAGATCTGTTGAGAATGCAAGAGAAATATAGACGCCTGCGACGAGAAATAAGATTGTGATTGCCATTTGAGTTCTACAATGGCATAAGGATACAATGTTTTGCGCATCTTGAGGCTTGGGTACAGAAGTATGGTGCAACCCTCGTGCCTAGCAGTTCATACTTGATACTCCTGTGGTGGTGTTATGATCAGTCTGATGTTTCAGGGACACTTGATTATTGGTATGTGTTCTGAACATGTCCATGGAGTTTGCTCTGTTGTCTGTGCATATCTGATTAGCAGTTTTAAGTAGTTTTGTTTTGAGCTTGTGTTTTAACTCTTTTGTTAACTGCATGTTCTATTTGTAATTGCGAAGGATCAAACTGCAAAGGTATGCCGATCACTATCCATTGTCTTGTTGTAATGTGGTATATAGTTACTAGGATCTGCAGTAGTAGTATGCTGCAAGTGTTTCTCTAGAAGTAAGGTAAGGTCTGCTCATGCTTTACGCTACTAATCAATGATACTCTTAGATGCCAAACACATCACGAAGCTATGAGACTCTTAGTCACCAGATTGTGCATGGAGGGAGACTGTATTAATAACCCAAATACTCGCAACAAGAAACAAAGCTAGTGGTGACTTTTAGTTGTATTGTGTCAGAGGCAACTTTTGAGTTGTGCTTGAAATTTCTCATTGTTAAAAAGAGTTTGTGGTATGCTGTGTGGAATCTGTACTGTTGGTTTTTGGTAAATGTTATGGGTTGAATATGGATGGCGCAAACACAAATAATAAGTATTTTTTTTATTTCTTCTTTACAGGTTTTGCGGGTGCTGGATATCTAGCAAAGCAGTGTTGTCTTTATTAACCTGACTGTGTGAGCGAACATACTGCCAGACGCCAAGAAGGTAGGTTCTCTGTTGTTCAAGATAAACATACTTATTTTGGTGTTTTCTCCATAGTTCTAGTGTCGGGCTTTCACATATATGTGTGCTGATTCATTCTAGCTGTCGCGAGCAATAAATTCCTTTCTAGAGCTAGTTTGATGGCTAGTCTCATGTAGTTGTGTGTACTACTATTCTGGCTGTAAGAAGTGACAAGCAGTATTGATTTGTGACTCTTATCGTATTCTTTAGACTAAGTCAGAAGCAAACATATCATGGGCAGATAAACGTTGATGTTCGTATCAACTATCAAGAGAGGGTACATGACCTTTGGTCCGTCCTCCAACATAACATTTCCACATGAGTGCAATGCCTGCAATATACACAAGCCTTATAAAAGATGACATACATTCATTTTCTGGTTTACTAGCAGTATCGGGAGATTTGATACACGGAATTTATGGAAAGAATATACTGAAATCTTCTTTGATTTCCTTCCGATGGGCGATCTTAGTTTACCACCAATGTATTTAGCAGGAGTCCCTGAACTCTTGTTTGCCATTCTTCTCTCGCGCCCATTGGTAGCTTGGTACACATTTTCTATTAAATTCTCTTTCCTGCCTTTTTGTGCATCCAAAACCTTCGCTTCCAGACATTGTGAGAAACCTACAATGCAAAGACTCTTGGACCCTTGCATGACGAGTAGATTGAACTATGCATGTGTTAAAAGAACTAGCGAGCGACTCAGGCTCACCTGCTTTTAGCTCGGATCATGAAAGTAGAGAGCCAGAGCTGAGCAACCTTTTCAACTCTGTACATTAAAGAGCCAAGTTCGAGCAGCCTTTGAATTTTCATTAGCTTGCTAAGGGTCAATTTATACTAGAAAAATACCAGTCCGCAAATAATATTATTACAGTTGACAACCTAATAACTATGCAAGGCTTTGTTGGACCATGTCCATGCCGAAAGGCCGTACCTGACTTATGTGCATATTTATTTGACTCTGGAATTTGTACAAGGTTGGTCTACAAATTGTTGGCCATGGGTTGTCTGATAATTTCCAGTGGTTTTGCTGGTTCTTAGTCGCATGAGGTTTTCTTATATCTAAGTCGATTTCTGAAAAGTGCAATTTCTGTTTAGTGCAAAGTGCAACTTGCACCTTTTTAGAGAAGATTTTTGAATAAAAGTGCAATTAATATTATTTCTGAACTGAAGCTGTACTTTTCATAATCGACTTAGACGTAAGAGTCTCAGTTTACTTATTTATAAATGGATCAGAGCATCTCTAGATCCTTTAAAACGCGGTAATGCAAATTTCGTTTAAGGGATCCCGTAAATGGTTTTGCAGTACCGCGGAAGACACGACAGAGCAGATCCTGTATACAATACTATGTAATTGAAACTTGGACTTCGCACCACCATAGTTCACCGGAGTTCATCACACATTCAAACACACGAACTTAAAAACATAGTAGATAAACCTAATCTAAACTACTCTAGGGCTTGACATTGGGATAGTAGTCGGCCGCGGAGTTGGAGAGAGTACACGAGCTGGTACTCCTCTTTGGCCGCCTCGAGCCGCGCGGCGGCACCTTCTTCCGGCCACGACCGACTTGCTTGGTGGTCGGCCTAAGGATGTCCCCGATCTCGTAGAACTTCCTCCACGCCCTCCGGCTGCTGCTGCGGGAGAGGGCGTTGAGCTCCCTCGCCTGCTTGGAGCGCCATTCCTCGACCGGGGGGCGGATGGAGCTGCCGGCCTCATCGTCGTGGTGGGCCCGCTTGTGCGGCGGTGAGCCGCCACGGCCACCATGCCCGCGACCTCCGCTCGACATGGATCTACTCGGAAATGGCCTCTGCGCGCTAGAAACGGTCGCCAAAGAGGGTGGATTTGTCGCCGGAGCAGGCGGCGTGGGGGGGGGG
Source organism: Triticum aestivum (assembly GCF_018294505.1). Taxonomy (NCBI): domain Eukaryota; kingdom Viridiplantae; phylum Streptophyta; class Magnoliopsida; order Poales; family Poaceae; genus Triticum; species Triticum aestivum. The sequence goes on along the minus strand of NC_057811.1, from coordinate 361,182,427 downwards.
GGTTGCGGCGGAGGCGGGCACGGGATATGCTGGATAGGAACCCTAAATCGGCCGGGATCCGGTATATCTTTTACGGGCCGTACTTTATTTACCAGATCTGCTCGGGCGAAATTTTACCTTTTCCTGTAAATCGGCCGGAATTATAAGGGCCGGCGAGCTTATACAGGATCTGCTAGAGATGCTCTCAAATCTCTAGAATGTATGCTGTAGCACAAATAGTATTCATACTCATTGTGTACATTTACGACATCTTTGCTGCCTACATCGATTCCTTAACCAAGCTTGGGTTGGGATACACCGATTCCCCACCCTGGTCGGCTTAGGCCCTTTAGGTTGTCTGCATCAAATTGTCTCTGATCACCTCTTTTCGTGGGTGGTGAGTCTACCTATGAAGTGATACTCCAATTTATCCAAGTCTCTAGCTCCACTTTCTCAAGAAAATCAGCAGAAAGCCTAAATTGTCTGTCATACGGCATCACGGCATCACAAATTGAACTAAGCTATACATGTGACTGTTAAGCAATAAGCTTCATGCACTAGCCAACGCAACCAAAAGTCCGAATTGATGGAATGGGCTAGGCAATCCACATATACATTTCAATACCCCCTCTCACGTGTGATGCGGAAAGCCAACACGTAGACACAAAGGGGGCAACATCAATTTTTAGATAAATTGCGAAAGCCAGGACTTGAACTCAAGACCTTAGCTCTGATACATTGGGACAGAAAATATACTAAACTTCCCTTCACTCACCAATTGTCCAGAGCTTGCACAATATTCATCCAATACCTGTCTCAATGAGGTTGCATTATTCATATCTGCTTTCATAAGGATTAAGGAATCAACAGAGAATAATACATGAGAGACTAATGGTGCATTTCTGCACACCCGAACACCTTCAATGCCATGAACCTCCTCTTTATGAGCCAAAGCACTAGATAAACCCTTTGCACACATAAGAAATAAATATGGTGATAAGGGGTCCCCTTGTCGGAGCCCCCTTTAGGGTTAAATCCTTCTGTTTCTCGATCATTATACTTCACTTTGTATTTTACAGAAGTAACACCAGTCATTAAAAGCTCCACAAACTCAGTTTGAAAACCCAATTTTTCCATCATCCTCTCCAAGAATTTCCATTCCATGGTCATAAGCTTTATGCACATCAAACTTTACAACACAATACCCCTCTTTGCCTTTCCTTTTATTTTTATTGTATGAATGCATTCATAGGCTAATAAGATATTATCCGTAATAAGTCGGCTTGCAACAAAAGCACTTTGAACCGGTGAAATAATTTTATCAAGGCAAAGTTTAAGACGAGAAGCTACCATTTTAGATATCACCTTATACAACACATTACAAAGACTTATTCGCATGTATTGGGTAATTCTTCCCGGGTTCTCCACCTTTGGAAAGGACGATGACCATGTTATTCCATCCTTCTGGAATAGCTTTGTTATTGATAGCATTCAGAACTTCAGAAATTAGAACATCACCCAAGATCAAGTCAACATTTCTTAAAGAAGATAGCATGTAACCCGTCCATACCCGGAGCTTTCATATCACCAATGGAGAAGGTTTCTTCTTTACCTCTCTTGGAGTATATGGTTTCACTAAGCTTTGTTCATTTGTACCGTCATCCTCGGCTTAACCTTTTCAATCGAACTTGGGTCCGGTTCATCTATCTCTGTAGAGAAAATACCTGCAAAACAATCATTTTTTTCGCGGATACGCAAAGCTTGACGGCTGCCGTCGCATCCCTTCCTGCAAAATAATCATATACGAGGGGATTTAGATATGTAGTACCCTCCCACCATACGACTTGATCATCTTGTAACTTGTTTATACGGTTCTTTAGTCTACGAGCTGAAGCAAACTTTTGGAAATATGACGTATTCTTGTCAATTTATCCGGCTTCTTTGGGCCCAATGAATCTCCTCTATCTACAGCAATTGTTCCAGCTCATCCGCAAGTTCTCTCTGCCTAGTAACGTTTTCCTGAGATAGCACATCTCTAACACTTCCTCTAGTTCTCTATGCACTTTCTTATTTTTCTTTGATGATTTTTCAGAACCGTCTTGTCCCACCAATGGAGTTGTTCATGAACACATGCTAGTCTGCCTGCCAGCCCAGTGTTCTGAACATCCGGCCGTGAGGGATGCCAAGTTTCTTCGACCACGTCTCGGAATATCTGCTCCCTTAGCAGTGTGCCTCAAACCGGAGAACCGACTGCCCAACGATTCCTAGGCCACTTCCTCATGCAAGCACATAAGTATTGGTCTATGATCCGATTTGTTATAAAGTGTTCCAGAATAGCGCTAGGGAACATCAGATTCCATCTATCATTTATCAGAACTCGATCTAATCTCTCTTTGATCAAAGCTCTATGCCACCTAAATTTGTCCCCCGATAAAACCATGGTCAGATAAGTTACTGTCTTCTCTGGAAGCCATCCACGACACACCATTCAAGGTGTCAACAAGTATTATGGTGTGTATTCACAAAGGAACCGATGGCCAAGTGACATGGCACTCCAAGAGCTCATAAGTTTTGCTTCGTATTGCTCTATTTGTTGGTCAAATGATTATTTTGCTCTGTTATGCAACTTGTTGATCATGTCAATGTATTCCTTTGCTAGTCTGGTTGGATGTTCGCGTTGTACCACAAGAAAGAGGGCAAGCCACTGAAGATGCTCAATTGTTGGTGCAAGTCTGATCCTGGATTTATCTTTCACAACATAATACTTTATCTCTATTGTTTCGGCAGCATTACTCGACTTGTTGTTGTGAGCATAGAATACTGCGGGCTGGTTGTCACAATACATCTTTAGTGGTTTGTCAATACAATCTACCACTTTCAAGTCAGGTATAAATTTCTTTAACCATATCGCCTGCCCCGTGGCCTCATAACATGCTATAAATTCTGCATACATCATGGACGATGCAACTATTGACTGTTTGGAGCTTTTCCACGAAATAGCCCCTCCAGCGAGAGTGAACATGTATCTTGACGTGGATTTTCTATCATCTTTGTCTACCGCAAAATCTGCGTCTGAATACCCTCTTATCTCTAGGGAATCAGATCTCCTGTATGTTAGCATGTGGTCCTTCATGCCTCGCGCATAATGCAATGCTTTCTTTACCATCTTCCAGTGCTCTGTGCCTGGATTCTCTTGATATCTACCGAGTAGCCCGGTGATAAAAGCTAAGTCAGGGCGAGTGCACACGTGTGCATACTGTAAACTTCAAACAGCCGAAGCATATGGTACTGCTTTCATTTGATCGATCTTGTACTGGTTCTTGAGACATTGGAATTTTCCAAATTTGTCGCCCTTGACTATAGGAGCAGGTGTGGCTTTACTCGTATGCATATTATACTTTTTAAGAACCTTTTCTAAATATGCCTTCTGCGATAGTCCTAAAACTTTATTTTTCCTATCTCGGTGAATTTCTATGCCCAAAACATATGATGCTTCACCAAGATCTCTTATATCAAATTTTGAGGACAAGAACTTCTTTGTTTCTCGTAGCAGACTAACATCACTGCTAGCAAGCAAGATATCATCCACACACAAGATTAGGAAAATATATTTCCCTTTTTAAACTTTGCATAAACGCAATTATCCTCAACATTCTCTTTAAATCCAAATCTTTTAATTGTTTCATTAAACTTTAGATACCACTGTCTAGAGGCTTGCCTTAATCCATAAATGGATTTCTTCAGGCGGCATCCCATATCTTCCTTGCCTTCCATGATAAAACCCTTTGGTTGTTTCATGTAAACATTTTCTTTTAAATCCCCGTTTAGAAATGTCGTCTTTACATCCATTTGATGTAGCTCTAAATCAAAATGTGCAACTAATGCCGTTATGATTCTGAAGGATCCTTACATGAAACTGGGGAGAATGTCTCATTGTAATCTACCTCTTCTCTTTGTGTAAATCCTTTTGCCACAAGTCGTGCTTTATACTTTTCTACATTCCCGTTAGAGTCATACTTAGTTTTGTAGACCCATTTATAGCCTACTGTTTTGGCTCCTTTAGGAATATTCTCTAAGTCCCAAACATCTTTGGAACCCATCGATTTCATCTCGTCTTCCATTGCCTCCAGCCACTTCGATGAGTGAGGGTTTCTCATGGCTTCTTCATATGAAGTGGGATCACCTTCCATATGAACCATTTTTGTGTTATAAACTTTTTAATCAGTAGAAATAGTTGATCTTTTAGACCTTCTAAGGCCCTCATTCGCTGGCACATTATGTGCCTCAACTTCCTGCTCATCTTCTAAAAATGGCTGCTGCGCCTCCCCCTCATGCTCAACAACGGGTTTAGTCGGCTCCTGACGGCCAGGTTGCGAATCTTCTCCCATAGTTTTCATGGATGGAGTTACAACAGGTACTTGCACCGCAACCTCAGGTATAACAGGTAGTGAGAAAAATGGCTCGTGAATCATCGGATTAGGTGCATGCACCCTCTTCTCCTCAAGATCAATTTTTCGAGCAACCATGCTCCCCCTCATCACTTCGTCCTCTAAGAAGACCGCATGTCTTGTTTCTACAAACTTTGTGTATCTCTTTGGATAGTAGAAACGAAAACCTTTTGATCTATCAGGATAGCCAATGAAGTGGCGACTGACTGTTTTGGGATCTAACTTTGCAATATTTGGATTAAACACTTTGGCCTCAGTTGGGCTCCCCTACACCCTTAAGTGTTGTAGGGAGGGCACTCTTCCTGTCCACAACTCGTCTGGTGTTTGGGCACCGACTTGCTTGGTACTCTATTGAGAATGTGTATGGCGGTTTTAAGCAACTCCATCCATAATCCCAATGGCAAGGTGGAGTAACTCATCATGCTGCGCACCATATCCATAAGTGTACGGTTATGCCTTTCAGCTACTCCATTTTGCTGAGGCTCGCCCCACATTGAATACTGGGCCACTATGCCAGTCTCCTGTAAGAACCTTGCAAAGGGTCTAGGGACTTGGCCATATGGAGTGTGCCGACCGTAGTACTCCCCCCACGGTCAGATCTTACTATCTTTATTCTTTTTCATGCTGATTTTCAACTTCAGCTTTGACTATCTTAAATTTATCCAACGCTTCAGATCTTTCTTTGATTGGATAAATATAATCATATCGGGAGTAATCATCTGTGAATGTTATGAACGAGTCATAGCCATCCACACTTTTCACAGGAAATGGTCCACAAGTGTCAGTGTGAATGATTTCTAGTGTTCCCGTGCTACGGTTTGCACCCTTTTTTATTTGTTTTACATACTTTCCTTTAATGCAATCTATGCATTGGTCTAAGTCTGAGAACTCTAATGCATGAAGAATTTTATTTTTAACTAGTCTTTATATTCTCCCCTTCGAAATATGGCCCAAGCAACAGTGCCATAATTTCGATGAGTCACGAGTTCTGTTTCTTTTCTTTTGTTCTTTATCCGACACAGAAACATGCTCATTCACATTACACACAGAATGCACTTTTTCACGTAGTGATAATAAATAAAGTTCATTGTGAAGGAAAGCAATACCCACATGAGTATTATTAAACCATATGGCACACTTGCTATGTCCAAAATGACATTCATAATGATCTTTATCCAAAGATGAAACACTAACCAAGTTTGAATCTGTAAGCAGAAGCTTGAATCCATCAGCTAACTCCAGGGAGATGTCGCTGACAGCTTCAACTTCTGCTTGAACTCCATTTGCAACTTCAATGCATCTTTCGCTTCTTTGCGTAGTCCGCGTCGAATGGAATCCCTGTAATGAATTTACAAAGGATGAACAGTTGCTCCCGAGTCAATCCATCAAGTAGATTTCGAAAACTGTGTATACAAGGATTCATTTACAAAGGAAACAATGTTGTTACCTCTCTTTGCCATTATTGACTTTAGCCAAACAAGGCAATCTTTTTTGTAGTGCCCAGTCTACTTACAATGGAGACATGTGTCTTTGTCCACTTGAAAAGACTTTTGCTGATGCTGATATTGCGTGGGAGCTTTGTGGCTTTGAAGGGGAACCTGTGCTACTTTGATTGTAATTCTTTTTCTTATTATCCTTCACATAGTTCATAGAACCACTATGTGAGGTCCTAAGTCTTTCCTCTTCTTGCACATACATGGCTATAGTCTTTTCAATGTCCCATTTTTCAGGCGACATGTTGTACTTGACAACAAAAGTGTCAAACTCTTTTGGCAGTGAAGCCATAACTAGGTGAATAAGGAGTGCAGGTTTGAGGTCCAAATCCAAATCCATGGGTTTAAGCTTAGCTGCCATGTTGCTCATCCTGAGGATGTGCTCTCTTATGTCATGTCCAACGCTTATGTACTTTTCTGTCACCAGCTGCTTTAGCAACTGGGTAGCATATATCTTTGAAGAACCAGTGAACTGGCTCTTTATCTTTGCAAGAAACTCCCCTACGGAAGTACACTATGCAATTGAGCCCACAATGGCGTTCTCAATTGTGTTCTTTATGAAAGCCATGCACTTTTTATTGGCGGTGAGCCACTTTTGGTTGTCGATGAAATATGACATCTCCACTGGAGCATGATCCCTCTTCTTTTTGTTCCAAGCAGCATCTCCATTGGCAGTGAACTGGCTCTGTTGGTTTGACTGGCTGTGGAGTGTCCACAACCCAGTCCACCTCAGCACAAATGAAAGCCAAGTCGACCTTCTTTCTCCATTCAGTGTAGTTGTCACCTCTGAGGGTTGGAGCATCCTTGATGGAGCTCATCAAGTGAGATCATAACAACATTGCATGCATTAATCCAACGTTGGTCAAAACTAAAACATACAACTGTTTGTGCAGTTGAAACTATATGACTGTTGGGCAGAAGATAGAAATAAATGCACATATAACAATAATATTTTTTTTGAAACGAGGCAAAAGACTTGCCATTTTCATTGATTGAGAAGAAGAGAATTGTCCGGTTAATTGACGGAAAACCGGGCTAAAACCGATACAACACTGCCCACATGACATGGGCACCACCGGCCAACCTGGCCACCGACATGGAACAAAAGCCACGACGACACATGCCAACAGATGGCCACACGCGCAAGCAACTGACAGCTCCGACTTTGATGATGAGCAACGCAAGGGAAATATGCAGGTCTTGCGCCGACCGTGCCCCCGCAAACGACCACCGAATGCCTGTCATCGTCACCACCTGGACTCGCTCCAACGCAGCTCCGACTTCAAAGCAACCAGCAACCACGGAAGAGCACCTCGGACACGCCGGGAAGAACCGACTACCGAAGACCATGCCGTGACCCAAGCTTCGATTGACGCAATCATCGTTGCCAAACAGAAATCAGCGCCCCACCTCAGCAAACCACGCGGCGAAGATGCCGCCCTCGACGGCGAAGATGCCGTCATCCACCAGTCTCACAGTCGTAGCCTGCTCCGAGACGATGCCCCCAAGGAGGAGAAAGACGCGAAGACGCCTCCATCGCCCGATCCAGCGGATCTGAGGTTTCCCTCCGGAGCCAAAGCCGTGGGGAGGAGCAAGAGCACCTCCACGACGACACTTCCAAGAAAGACCGCGGCACCCGCGGGCGCCGCCGTCGCCGGCTCCGATGAAGACCTGAGCAAGGATTTCTCCTGGAGTTGTGCCGACCACCAGCCGCCACCGCCCACCGCCCACCAACCACCACCCCTGCTGAGAGCAACCTCACTCCAGCCGCAGGATCCCTTGATCCACCGCGACCAGACACGCACCACCTCCTCGGCCGTAGCCGCCGCCCACCACCGCAGCACCACCGCGACCACCACCACCGCAGCACCCATGCCACATCACGAGAGGAAGCAAGAAGATCTGAGACACGCCGATCCAGATTGAAGCCACTCTCTCGAAGCAGAAGAACAGAGGAGGAGCAGGGGCACCCGCAGCACACCACGTGCTCCAGAGAAGCCGCCTGCCACGCCATGCGGGTCGCCGCGCCCAGCCTGCATGAGCCGCCACCACACCCAGCCGTCGATCCACGCCCCACGCGCGCATCCAGCGTCGAGCGCCGCCGCGACCAACGCGCGCAGCCACAGCCGTGCGTTGCCGCGCACGCAGTCCACTCCCAGGCCGTGTCGATAGCCCGGGCCGAGGCCGCCGCCTCAGCACCCCACAGCTCGAAGCCGTGCCCAAGCGCACGCGCGCCGCCGCCCACGGACAGCCGGAGCCGCGCTAGTCACCAGCCCGCGCCTGAGCCGCGCCTGCGTGCCCGACCTAGCCCGTCGCGCCAGATGCGCCCTCGCGCCTCGCAGAGAGATGCCCCGCCGCCACCCTCCCTGGAGCCAGACCGGGTTTCGCCGGCGGTCTCCTCAGGCGGCGGCGAGGTGAGGGGGTGGAGGGAGGAGGGAAGGTGGCGGCGCCGGCGGGGTTCCCCCCGTGTCGCCAGAGAGAGGCGACGCGGGGGTGGGGATAAGTTGATAGAAAGACGTATAAGTAGTGGATATATAACAATAATAAATCATGATTATGTTATTAACAACGTTGGTCATAAAATAACAGAATCATAATTGTTTCAATTATCACTTTAACATGCTCTTAAAAATTAACTCTCACTTTAGTTCTGTTTACCTTTTAAAATAACACTTTTATTTATTTGCAGTGGAAAACATGAATAAAATTCATGAACTTTATACTTTATAGACGCATTTCCCTTACTTTTCTATTTTCTAAACAGAATTTTCGTTGGATAATTTTGAATAGAAAAGAAAATCTTTATGAAATTTGCCCAAAAAATGGACAAATAAAAAAACAAATAAAACATGCTTCTGAACAAAGGGTGACAGAGAAATCAAAAGGAAGCGGCAATGTAGGTGTGCGAGTCCTTTCCGGTACCAAGCATAAAACCTTCATGTGCTTTCGGTGCAAATTTAGCATTGTGATGAGGATCTCTAATCCAACATTTAGCACCGAAGACTTTGAAATAACTCACATTGGGTTTCTTGTCAGTGAGGAGTTCATAGGCAGTCTTCTTGAAGAATTTATGAAGATATACCCTGTTGATGATGTGGCACGCAGTATAAATTGCCTCAATCCAGAAGTGACGAGGCGTCTTGTACTCATCAAGCATAGTGCGAGCCATCTCAACAAGAGTTCTGTTCTTGCGCTCCACGACGCCATTCTGCTGAGGAGTGTAAGGAGCAGATAACTCATGAGTAATACCAAGTTCATCAAGATAGTCATCAAGACCAGAATTCTTGAACTCAGTTCCATTGTCACTTCTGATGTGCTTGATCTTCACACCAAACTTGGTTGAAGCCCTCGAGGAAAATCGTTTGAAGACTTCCTGCACTTCATGTTTGTAAGTAACAATGTGTACCCATGTGTATCGAGAGTAATCATCAACAATAACAAAGCCATAGAGAGATGCATCATTTGTGACAGTTGAGCAATGATTAGGACCAAAGAGGTCCATGTGAAGCAATTCGAATGGTCGAGTAGTGGTCATGATAGTCTTCGCTGGATGCTTAGCCTTGGTCATCTTTCGAGCTTCACAAGCTCCACACAAGTGATCCTTGAGAAATTTGACATTCTCAATGCCAATGACATGCTTCTTCTTCGCAAGCGTGTGCAAATTCCTCATCCCTGCATGACCAAGTCGTCGATGCCATAGCCAGCCTTCTGAAGCTTTTGCAAGTAGGCACACGGTTGGTTGCGGTCCTGTAGAGAAATCAACAATATACAAGTCTCCTCTCCTAAAGCCTTCGAAGACTTTGGAATTGTCAGCTTCCATAACCACAACACAACGATACTTGCCAAAAACAACAACCATATCAAGATCACAAAGCATTGAGACAGACATGAGGTTGTATCCTAAGGACTCGACAAGCATGACTTTGTCCATGTGTCGATCCTTTGTGATCGCAACCTTACCTAGACCCAATACCTGACTTTTGCCTTTGTCAGCAAAGATGATATGCTTCAGATGCGATGGTGATAAGGGAGCATCCATCAATAGATTCTTGTCACCAGTCATATGATTTGTACATCCACTATCAAGGACCCACTCAGTGGCTTTGGGTTGATCATCCTGCAGATGAATTAGTGCAGCTTACGGACTCCATATACTTCATCAGTGAAGAATATGACATCACAATATCAGACCAATTTCATCAAGCAATGCAACAGTTAAAACAGTATGAGGACGTGAGAAATGAAAGTTCATTTCTTCATGATTAGCCTGCGTCCTTTCAGGCACTTTTCAGGTCTCCAGCAAATTCTTCAGACGTTTAAGTACGTCTGGAGACCTGACCCTGCATAAAAGATTAGTTCTTTTTCTTCACCACCCACATCTGAAGGGGTGGCAAAGAGTTCATCATTCTGCGAGCTCCATACGAGAAAGGTGGCATAGAAGCCAGTCCATTTCGCTTCACATAAGAGGAGTTAGGGTAAGCATATGAATAAGCAGAGAAATTCTTCGAGGACTTATGAACATAATGATTAGAAGAATAATGCTCATATTCATAGCCCTTAGCTCTTCCCTGCGAAACAGAGTTGTTAGCACGATGATGTTCATATGAGGACTTTGATCCTTTTGAGGAATTTGATCCATGTGAGGAATTTGATCTGGGGTTCCTATTCTTCACAGGTGGTGTCATGAGGACATTCACCTGAAGACTTTCAAGGCACCTTTTGGGAACCCAGATTTTCTTCATAGGAGAACCGTTCCTGCAGTTAGTGCCAACATATCTAACAAATACTTCACCATTCTGATTTTTAAAAAGTTTATAGTTGGAGTCAAATGACTCATCAGAAGAATGAGAAGATTCACATGTAAAGCCAGATAAATTAGATGGATCAACTGGAGGTCCCTTTGCAGCATCCCATGAGGTTTTGGGGTACTGCTCAGGCTTCCAATATGTACCATCAGCATTGAGTTTCCTCTCAAAGGCAATACCCTCTTTCCTAGGGTTCCTGTTGAGGATATGCTTTTTAAGCACATCACAAAGAGTCTGATGCCCTTTGAGGCTTTTGTACATGCTTGTCATGTACAATTCCTTCAGCCCTACATCGTCAGTGATACTAGCAATGTCCTTAGATGAGGAATTAGTGATAGCAGAGACAATTGAAGAATTTGTAGCATTAGAAGCATTTGAACATTCAGGTGAAGAATTAGCAGATTCACGTTCAATGCATTTCAAACATGGAGGAAGAAATTCTTCCTGAGCAGCGCTGATTTGTTGAGCAAGTAATGAATCGCGCTCCTTCTGAAGATCTTCATAACTCACTCTTAGCTTCTCAAGATCATGCTTTCTTTGAAGAAATTCATAAGAAAGCTTCTCATGATCAGACAAGAGAGTGTTATGATGACCTTGAAGGTTGTCAAACCTAGTCTGAAGTCTCTGAAGATTTTCAGTCAAGGTTTTAGTGCGATCCATTTCTTCACCCAACATATCATCACTTTTGTCTAGCATGTTTTGAACCTTTTCAAAAGCCATTTGTTGTTTCACAGCAATCTTAGCAAGTTTAGAGTAGCTGAGCTTGAGGTTTTCATCAGATTCATTCTCACTAGATTCAGAGGAGGTATATTTGAGTACCTTGGCACCCTTTGCCATGAAGCAATAGGTGGGAGCGTAGTCATCATTGCCTTCATCAGCCTTGTTGGTGAAGCCATTTTCTTCAGAGTTGAAGATAGACTTGCTGACGAATGCAGTAGCGAGAGCTAGACTCGCTACTCCAGACTCGGACTCCTCAGATGCCTCCTCTTCCTCATGTTCCTCAGATTCAGCTTCAGAGTCCATTTCCTTGCCAATGAATGCCCGAGCCTTCTTGGAGCTGCTCTTCTTGTGAGATGAAGACTTTGAGGATTTTGATGATGAAGATTTTGAGGATTTCTTCTTTTTCTTCGCATCATCAGAACCGCAATCCTTGTATTTCTTCTTCTTTGATTCCTTTTCCCACTGAGGACAATCTTGAATGTAGTGTCCAGGTTTCTTGCATTTGTGACAAAGTCTCTTCTTGTAGTCACTGGATGAGGAATCATTGCTCCTTGAGGATCTTCCAAAACGACCACGTCTTGAGAACTTTTGAAATTTCTTCACGAGCAGTGCTAGCTCCTGGCTTAGTTCTTCAGGATCACCAAGGCTGCTGCCAGAGTCTTCATCTTCAGACTCAGAAACTGCCTTGGCCTTTAGTGCACGTGATCTGCCATAGCTCGAACCATAGAGGTCTCTCTTTTCAGCAAGCTGGAACTCATGAGTATTTAGCCTTTCGAGGATATCAGCGGGGTCAAGTGACTTGTAATCAGCACGTTCTTGTATCATCAATGCAGAGTATCAAATGAGGAATCAAGCGATCTCAATAATTTCTTCACCATCTCATGGTCGGTGATGTTAGTGGCACCAAGCGCTTGAAGCTCATTTGAGATGTCAGTGAAGCGATCGAAGGTTTGTTGAACATTTTCATTGTCGAGTCTTTTGAAGCGGTTGAAGAGATTGCGAAGGACATCAACTCGAGAGTCACGCTGAGTTGAGACTCCTTCATTCACTTTGGACAGCCTATCCCAGATAAGCTTAGCAGTTTTCAAAGCACTCACTCTTCCATACTGTCCTTTGCTCAGATGGCCACATATGATATTCTTCGCTTGAGAATCGAGTTGCTTGAATCTCTTCACATCGGTAGCGTTCAGTGAGGGTGAGACAGAAGGAACACCATTTTCCACAACATACCAGAGTTCGTTATCAATTGCCTCAAGATGCATTCGCATCTTATTCTTCTAGTAGGGGTAGTCCGTCCCATCGAAGGTAGGACACCCAGCAGAGACCTTGATCATACCTGCGGTCGACATAACTAAAACTCCAGGCAGTTAAACCAAAATCACACAAAACAAGGGAGTACCTTGCTCTGATACCAATTAAAAGTGCGTTATATCGACTAGAGGGGGGTGAATAGGCGATTTTTATGAATTCTTCACCGAGGAATTTGCCAGTGAGGAAATTCCTTAGCGAAGAACTACTTGCAGCGGAATAAGTACTCAAAAGTATGCATAGCAGAACACAAGCATGGTCATCATGATGAAATGAAGACAAGCACAGAGTACAGAAAGCGTAAACACAGGATGAAGACAAACAGACTGAAGAAATTGAACTGAGGAAATTGAGAAAGTCTTCAGTCGAAGTCTTCAAACACAGATATGAACTAGTTATGAGGAAATGAAAGAGTTGAGGAAATAGAACTAGTAAGTTTGGTGAAGACAATGATTTGGTAGACCAGTTCCAACTGCTGTCTCAGTTGTACGTCTGGTTGGAGCGGCTAGGTATTTAAACCTGAGGACACACAGTCCCGGACACACAGTCCTCACCGTATTCTCCTTGAGCTAAGGTCACACAGACCTCGCCCAATCACTCGTGGTAAGTCTTCAGGTGACTTCCGAACCTTCACAAACTCGGTCACTCGGCGATCCACAATTTCCTCTTGGATGCTCTAGACCATGACGCCTAACCGTCTGGAAGAAGCACAGTCTTCAAAGGTAACAAACGTCGGATCCACGCAGGATCAATCTCTTCAGTGATGCTCAATCACTTTGGGTTTGTAGGTGTTTGGGTTTGGGTTTTCCTCACTTGATGATTTTCGCTCAAAGTCCTCGGAGGATGGGATGCTCTCGAATGACAAGTGTCAGTTTCTCTCGGAGCAGCCAACCAGCTAGTGGTTGTAGGGGGCAGCTATTTATAGCCTAGGAAGCAGCCCGACATGATAAGACATAAATGCCCTTCAATGATATTACCGTTAGGTGGGTAGATATTTTGGGACAGCTGGCGCATAGCACAGCAACGGTCGGAAATTTGAGTATCAAATTCCTCAGGGCTATCATGTTCCTCACTGTGTAGGCAATCCGCACTGGCGAATTCCTAACTCCTCAGTCAGAACAAATTCCTCAGAGATCAGAAGAACTTCGTCTCTGTCACTGAAGAATATGACTGAACTGTATGAGATTTCCAATGGCTTAACTCGAAGGGATTGGTAGGTGTAGGATTTTGAGTTGAGCATCACATGGAAATTTTTCCTTTGTATTTCCTCGACCCCCTTTAACAGTACGGTGTTTCCTATGACTCAAGAAAGAGAAAATGAAACTACGAAAACAAAAGTCTTCACGCTTCATGTTCCTCAAATGAATACCAAGTCTTCAAGGTCACACCAATTTCTTCACTTTCAAAGTCTTCAGAAAGTCTTCAGAAATACAAAGTCTTCAGTCAAAGAACTTCATTTTTAGGGGTCGACTTTCTCTGTAAATATCAAACTCCTCATAGACTTATAGACCTGTGTACACTCATAAACACATTAGTCCCTTAACCTATAAGTCTTCAATACACCAAAATCACTAAGGGGCACTAGATGCACTTACCGAGTTCATCGTTGTTCGTCCAATTTCATCCAAGTTCATCCATCCTCTGTCTAGAAGTCGCATTTCAATCCAAGAACAGGGTAGGACTAGGGCGGTAGCAGTTTTAGTCCTTATTTTGCATCTTGGATAGCTCCCTTCCTTTTCACAACCAACACACAACTTGCCAGTTCTTCCACATGTACGCTCTAGGTTTAGCAATTATCCATCTTTTCTGAACTCTTGTAGATCTGTGAATATAACTACAACCTGCGAAACCTGTTTGTCCCATTCTTAGCAAAATTTCAACAATCTCGGATCCGTAGATAATTGACCCGCCCTTCATTGTTCGGGCGGCTTAACAATGAACTTGTAACTCGCCAATAGTTCCAAAAACTGCTTCTTTTAATTAACCCACCAATACGTTGCCGGCTTATATTTCCATAATTTAACCCGCCATATTCTCATAGTCTGATAGTTATTCTACTCCATGGTTAGGGCGGCTCATAATTCTTTAATGGTTCATCGTAATTTGTAATCTTTAACAGCAACTGACTCATTATTGTTGAAACATCATATAATCACTTGGGCGGCTTATCATTGCAATTTTAACCCGCCATACCTTTATTCCTTGGTCACATCTTTTTAACCCGGCCCATCATGACTAAGACTCCCACTTCGTGCGACTGGGTTGCCTCCAGAGTCTCTGAGCTCTCATTGAACGAGTATGTAGACATGGGGGTCTTGCTGGCTAAAGAGGTTATCCACTGGCGGGTTCCTGGCCCTGAAACTACCCCTCAACCCGGAGAGGGTGAAGTTGTCATTTTTACGGATCACCTCCTCCGTGGCTTTTCACCGCCCGGGTCAAAATTCTTCTGGGATGCTCTGCATTTTTACAACCTTCACCCCCAAGACATCGGTCCCAACTCCGTCTCCAACCTATATCATTTTCAAGTGTTCTGCGAAGTGCATCTTCAAGAAGAGCCCACTGTTGACCTCTTCCGAGATTACTTTTATATCAACCGCCAGACTGAAATGTCAGATGGGCCTAGTCTTGAGCTTGGAGGCGTTTCCATCCAGAGGCGGAGAAATCTAACTTTTCCCTCAGTTGCACTGCCCAGCCACCCCAAGGACTGGAACTACACCTGGTTCTATTGCAGGGACACCTCCCCAGCTGGAGAAACTCCCTTGACGGGTTACCGCCCCTACCGGCTCACCACCAGTGGCGTGCTTCCAGGTCGATTGACTGCCACAGAGCACGCCCAATATGCCTCCACTTTTTAAAAGATAAGGGCTTTGATTGCCAATGGCTTAACTGGAGTTGATCTGGTCCGCTGCTGGGTTGCATGGAGGATTTTACCGCTGAGCCGGCGCGATGGCTTAATGTGCCAATACACCGGTGACACAAAGGACCCGCAACGTTACAACCAAACCCGTTTGACTGATAAGGAGATCAATGACAGAGTTAAGACACTACATGGGGAGTCTCTAGAAAACTGCAGTAAAGTGGGATTGAACCCTTTCTGCACTCTTAACCCGGCTTCTGCTGTAAGTGTTTTGAGCTGATCTTCATCATGTTTATCTATCTCTTGTGCTCCATACCCTCTTAACTATTGCTTATGCTCATATGTATATAGGCCGACTATCCTTTCTGGAAGAGGAAAATAACAGTCGCCCCGCCCACTAAGAAGACTAAAGCAGGGAAGTCTCGTGGCACGGGGCATCGTAAGAAACAAACGGCAGAAGAACTACTTGAGCTAGATGAGTCGGCGGTAGAACTTGACTCCCTTGGCCTTTTCTTTATGCAACTTTCCTCTTAGGACGAAGTGGAGACGAGCCACGCCGATGCAGTAGAGGTATTCCTGCCTCCTCCGACTCAGAACCTTTGCCAAGAAAGAAAACGTGACGGGTCATCCAGAAAGTAAGATTTTCTCATCTCTTTTTTTTGAGGGAAAAGATTTTCTCATCTCTTGCTCATTTGGATCCCAATTTTCTTTTGAAGAAGCAGCAACATGAGTCAAAGCGCTTGACCCGGAGTGGCGGCTCTGAAGATCTTGTAGCCGGTTTATCCAACACGCTGGCTCACCGGAAACGTCGCAATGAGGTGCCTCATAGCCCAACTCTATCCCATCCAAAGGCCGGTCTCATGCGTCAACCTCTTAATCCTTCTGACTCAAACTATCAGGGAACACCTCCATCATCCGGCGACTCTACTAGAACCCAGCTTCCTGCGTTCATTGATGCCCACGGGTAAGTGTTTTCATTTGTTGATAAGATTTTGTTGTCACATACTCATAAGCTTGTATACTCTTGCCACAGGGCCAAGGCCAAGACTGGCAAAAAACAGAAGGTGGGCGGTTCTTCCAAGGCCCCCGAGGCTTCTGAGCCGGAGAAGCAGGTGCTGGAGACCCTTGAGGTCCCAATCCGGAATCCCGAAGATCCTACCGACCAACCAGATGACCCGCCTCCATAGACTGACGTTGGAACTTTCGAGCTTATGGACACTGATGTCAACCCGGCGGCCAGTCATGACCCGCCAAGTCCTAAACCTACCTCTCCTGCCAAATCAACTGATAAGAGCCCGACTCATGGCAATGTTGACGAGGTTGCTGTTATCGGGTCAGCTTTTAAGGTCTCCGAAGATTCCAGAGTACTAGCCAACCACTTATCTAAGGAAGAAACACCTTCATTGGAGAAAGGCAAGGCTAAACTGGATTTGGAAAACTATTCATCTTTCAGTGCAAGTGTCACGCCCAATATGCGATCCTATCTGAGAGGAACTCGAAGGTCCCACCAAGGATAGAGCCGCATATTGAAACGCTTTTGCAAGGTGGATATCATTACATCGTACCATGACATAATAGTTGGGGATACATACAAAGGGCATACAAATGCTACAAGAATACATCAAACATCATACATGAGAACAACCTCCGACTACGGATGAAACACAAACAGAAACTCAAACGACATCCACTCCCAGGCTGCCGACCAGGAACCTATCCCCTGAACAAAGGAGAAGCAGAACAAGAACTCCAAAACAAGTAAACAACGCTCTCGCATCAAGATCATGGCATTACCTGTAGCAACTGTGGTTGTAGCACTCTGTGAGCCACGAGGACTCAGCAATCCCATTACCATGGGTATCAATACTAGCAAAGCTTAATGGGTATGGAATGGATAAGTGGTGAGGTTGCAGCAGCACTAAGCATTATATGGTGGCTAACTTATGAGTACAAGAATAAGATGAGAAACTACGCAAGCGGTCACAAACTAGTAATGATCAAGAAGTGATCCTGAACTACTTACGTTCAAACATAACCCCACCGTGTTCTCTTCTCGAACGCACCCGAAAAGAGACAATCATGGTTACGCACGCGGTTGGTGTATTTTATTTTGGGTCTGGTGTCAAGTTCTCTACAACCGGATATAAAAAATTCCCATCTGCCACATAACCGCGGGCACGGCTCTCGAAAGTTTAAACCCTGCAAAGGTGTCGCAACTTAGCCCATGACAAGCTCACGATCCACGAAGACAATCCTCCATCTCGAGACCCTCCGACCAGACTCGGAATCCCGGTGCACAAGACATTTCGACAATGGTAAAACCAATCCAGCAAGACCTCCCGGCGTGTCGACACCCTGATAGTAGCCGCGCGTATCTCGTCTCAGGCCACGCCCGGATGAGCAGTACGTACGGCAACCGAAAACCCCGGGTGAAGGGGCGGCACCGCAAGTGGCTCTGTTTGGGACCAACACCATCAGCACTGGCCCACCTGTTTATGTGGAATAAAGAATCCTCGGGTTCATGACGCCCTATGAGTTAATTAATTAATTCAGTATTATTATGTTGGCAAATGTTAAAACCAATGTTGGGCCTTTCTGGAAGAGTTTTATTCAAAGCGAACTGTCAAGAGGGGCCCATAAACCCTCACCGTGTTAGGGACGCAAAATCAAGGAACATAACACCGGTATGACGGAAACTAGGGTGGCAAGAGTGGAACAAAACACCAGGCATAAGACCGAGCCGTCCACCCTTTACCAAGTATATAGATGCATTAATTAAATAAGAGATATTGTGATATCCCATGATATCCATGTCCCAACATGGAACAACCTGCAACTGCACCTGCAACTAGCAACGCTATAAGAGGGGCTGAGCAAAGCGGTAACATAGCCAAACAATGATTTGCTAGGATGGTGGAAAAGGTTAGAGGCTATCATGGCAATTTGGGAGGCTTGATAAACAAGTGGTAGGTAGCGCGACATAGCGATAACATCAAGACAACTAGCATAGCAAAGATAGTAGTGAGATCTAAGGTGACGGTCATCTTGCCTGAAATCCCGCTAAGAATAAGATCGAGTCCATGAAGAAGACAAACGGGCGTAGTCGAACGAATCCTCACGGTCGCAACGAAACAGGAACTATCGAGAAGGAGCACAACCGGAAAGAAGCAAATAACATGGTAAACACACAACACATAAACATGACATGATGCTCAACCAAGTATGATGCATGACAAGGCTAAATGATGCTACTCATGGCAAGGGATGATGAATATAAAAACAACACATCAAAGCAAGTTTAAATGAGGCCGGAAACAACATATAACAATTCCGGAAACTCCCCATATGCAGATTTCGAAATTGGTCCAGATCTGAATAACACATTATGTTGAAGTTGTTAAACAACAAATTAAAGTGCACCATGATGATCTACGCATCTTTCTAGTCAAGTTACATATAAGGTTCATTTAATTCGAAGCTACGGCCTAGAAGATATGATCAAAACAAGTTAAACATGGCATTGATGCAAAATGCATTCAAACATCAAGCACACATGCTCAAACCAACGATGCAACAAGGCAAGATGAAACTACATGCAAAACCAAACAAGTTTCATGTAGAGCATGCTCCAAACAGAGCCACGGTTCAACACATACGCTCAATACAAGTTTCAAACACAACCTGCCCAAAACAGCAACTAGGCACTTTGCAAGCATGATAACAACATGCTACAAGAACAAGATAGGCACAAACATGATATGCGCTTAAAGTACATATTACATGCTTCAAATAACAACGAGATTCATGTTCATAGGCATCAGGATTAATCCAATGAGATCAATGCAAAAAGCAACTTTATAACACAGATTAAGACTTGGTGAAAAACATGGCATACATGTGAGTAGAAATAACATATTGACATGTTGGAGGCATGAAACAATGATGCTAGGATGCAAGAACAAGGTAAACAAAATCATGTCATTAAAGTACATGTTAAACAAGGCAAAACATGGTTAATAAGCATCTCCATATAACATCTAGATCAATGTCATTCATCAAAACAAGATTGCAAGTCATAACAGATTCCCAGACGGTGAAAAACAGAGAAAGGCTGAGAAAAGATTCACGATGCACGATTTGAGACAGCAAAAGTATATGATCTGTCGTGGAATTGTCACGGCAGATGTCCTTAGTGTCAGGACTTAGTCGCGAGGCCAACGCATCTATGTGGTAGCTTGAGAGGGGTTGAGCGGAATCGAGAGACGCAACACAAGACAAGGATTTAGACAGCTTCGGGCCCCGGGAAACATCATCCGGTAACAACCCTACATGCTGTTTGAGGCTAGGTCTCATTATGATCACGGGAGAGTCGTCGGGAACCGGCTCTCGGTGTCTAGCCCTAGAGATTGTTTCTTGTTCCTTGTCTGTCCCTCTTGGGGAGCCCTGCCCCTCCTTATATAAGTTAAAGGGGCGGGTTACATGTGGAGTCCTAGTAGGACTAGGACTAGTCTATCTTTTCTTACAAGTTGAATACAAGTCCGGGTCTTGCTTCCTTTGTAGGAGAATATTCCTTATGCCTTTCCTCTTAAGCCGGCCCACCATAACATGAGCCGGCCTTCTCGACCTTGGGCCTAGTCCTCTATCTGACCGCCGTCTGGGCCATCAGCGAGTCGCCAGGCTCGTGATTCGTCAGACCAGTAAGCCGCCAGACTCGTGAGTTGCCAATCCTCCGGCGGGCTACCAATGAAACGCCAAGTCCCAGCCGGGTCATACATCCGGCCGGGTCATACCGCGGGGTATATCCCCGTCATTAGCCCCCAAGTTTAATTTGGATTTATCCATGTTAAACTGATCTACAACATAAACACAAGAACAAATTGACAGGTTGTACTCCGGGTTAAATATTCTTGTAAGTCGGCACTTGATCATCCTTAAGTCCTTGTCATCTCCTCCTTCTGGAAAATCCGGGTCAATAGACCAACTTCATAATATATTGGATTGTAGAAAAAATATTGTAAATAAAGCATCCATTTGAGTCGGCCTTCAATGCTCTGACTTGACAAAAATATTGGTCTTGAAATATTCAACAGATATTCAGCCGGCTTGAGAATGTAGAACTTGCCGATTTATGATTGCCAAAATTGCCGGGTTATAAATAAATGATGCCGGGTCATGATTGTTGCAGACACCGGGTTAATCTGGTCTACTCCAAACTGAGAATTTGAAGATTTTTCTCCCTTATATGCATATCACCTGTAGCCCCCAAGTGCCGGGTTGTCATGCTTGCAGCAACCTGGGACTTGTAATTGCCTTATGCTCATGAAAACTTCAACCAGTGTAGCCCCCAAGGGCCGGGTCATTATGCAATAATGAGCAGGGACTTTGTAGATATAACCATGTAAACTTGAACAGCAACGTGTAGCCCCCAAGGGCCGGCTTAGTAAGATAATACTGAGCTGGGACTTTGTATATAATTTATTGATAATAACATCATATAATATAATCTCCACCATGGGGCTTGAACCCACATCCACAAGGTTAAGAGCTTTGTACTCTACCAACTGAATAGTGGACCGTTCAATATAATGGATTAATGCTTGTGTACCTTGAACTTTTGACAGGACCAATTGGTAGCCCCCAAGGGCTGGCTCATTTAGAATGTGATGAGTCGGGTCTTCAATAAGTTGAGCAAAATTGACTTTGCATTAGCCCCCAAGTGCCATGGTATATGCTGGCAGTAACATGGGACTTGCATATTCGATATAATATCAATTTGAATAATGTAGCCCCCAAGTGCCGGGTCGTAAGCCTGCAGCGACTCGGGACTATTCCTTCCATTGTATAATAAATCATATCCATTGATGAAATAATAGCCAGTGCGCCAAAGCGACTTTGAATACCTCATCTGTTGATAAGTAAATCCGGAGCTTAAATACTCGGCGGCTCCTGGCCGATGGCAATTTAATACGCCTCCATTGTAAGCCGGAACTTTTATAACCCGGCGGCTTATAGCCTTTGAGAAAATCAAGAATTGATAACCCTTTTGAGACACCAATTTCAATCTTTGATGATGGGCTTGAACTTAATCATTTATGTAAGTCATAGCTCTGTAAATCCTGCACAGAGTTTAAACAACATATGTCCTGGCGACTTAACGTCAAAAGCCAGGACGGGTAACCACCCAAATGTAGTCTTATCCTGCACACAAGTAGATCACAAAATCCCTTGACGGTTTACCGCAGGGCGGGTCATAATATCTCACATATAACTATTGTGATATTGAATTTGTACTGCCGGTTTACATGACCTGTGCAGTAAGGGTGATAACCCAATCTTTAGAAATCAAGACTTCCAAATGTTTATGTTTGTCATATGATGGCGACTTATCATCCAAAGTCAAACCGGGTTAAATAGCAACCACTCATATACACTTTAGATATGATCAAAAGAGCTTCAAATAAAATCCAAAAACTGTTTGCAAAAAGAGACTTCAAAAATTTTAGGCTTCTGATTCGAATACGATCAGAAAACCGTCTCAAATGGGTTAAGCTAATATTCGAATACGATCATATAGCCCCTAGTGGCTTTGGCGTTGCCGATCAAGAGGGTACCGACAGCTATGTTCTCTTTGGTTCGAATACAACCTATGTTTGAACAGGAAGCCCCCAAATGACCTTGAGAGTTGTTTAACGACACTGATTCGAATACGATCCACGTCGGTTCCCAAAAGGGGTTGAGCTATGATTCGAATACGATCAAGAAGCCCCCTAGTGAGCTCGGCAGTGTGCCAATCAAAAGGGTACCGACAGCTATGTTCTCTTTGGTTCGAATACGACCTATGTTTGAACAGGAAGCCCCCTAGTGATCATGAGAATATTTAATGACTCTGATTCGAATACGATCAGGGTCACACCAAAGGGTTAAGCTAAATTCGAATACAATCAGCTCCCAATGGTCATTAAAGCAGGGTACCTATGTTTAGGTTGTGCTTTGTAACAGACTCTTTTTGGTCCCTTTAATTTTTCCTGAGAACTCAAACTTTTGTGAGAGATAAATTCTTTTTGAACCGGAAAAACCGGATATTGAAAGTTTCAAAGCTTTGTGATAAACAAATTTACCTTGAACCGGACGGATTTGAGAGCTTCAAAACTTTGTGGCAGATAAATTTCCCTTGAACCGGATTTTAAACCGGATATTTAAGAGCTTCAGTGCTTTGTGGGAGATGTCAAGTCTCTTGAGCCGGATTTTAACTGGAATCTTTGATTTGACCCGGCAATTTTCTGACGGCCTTTAAATTTTCATCAATATGGCAGTGGCCTCCGGAACCGGGTTATCCTTCCCGCCAATGACCCGGAGTTCCCGAGTCATGTCATTGTAGCCCCCGAGTCTCAAGACGACTCGAGGAGTTGGCTTGAGATTCTTCATATTTAACCATGATGTAAACCGGCATGAGTTATCCAATAACTTAGTGATATAATAATCCCTTTTTGTAGTGGACAATTTGTCCCGCTTTGGAAAACTTGCAAGCCAGAGTAATTGCTCTTTTAAAGAAAGCAATATATAATATAAAAATATACTGGATGGATTTCACCTGATATGTTAAGCCAGAATTTATCCGCTGCGGAGTTGATGATCACTATGGTGAAGTTAAAACCAATCACGAGCGAGTCGGCTACGGATGTAGACAAATGAGTCGGCTGAGGTTTTGTAAACCGGTGCGGACGAGCAAGTTGTCCTCCGCGTTGTAAGCTGGTGCAGACGCGTGAACCGGCAAGTCAGCCGACGCGTTGATGTAAATTGGGCCGCAGAGGCGGCGGCTTGCACGCGTGTTCGTCGAGCAACATGACACGGCCATCGCTCTTGCAGTGAACCATTGCCCTGCATAAACGATATTGCCGACCAAGGCAAAGATAAACTGCTCTTTTTGACAAATATAATATGTGCTAATAAGAAACATTGAATGGATATCACATGATTTGTTCGGATGACGGATGATCCGTTCAACGCGACAGAGACGGCTCAGACAGACCGACGACTCAATATAGCCCCCCAGTGGCTCAACATGGCAGAAGTGGCTTTGCTCTTCAACGGACCGTCTTGACAGAAACGGGCGCAGCTGCGGTTCTAGAACAGGCGACCACGCGCAGGGGGGCAGAGTGACGGCAATTTGAAGTAGCAGAGGGCCGCGGCGTTGGAGACCGTAAGTGTTTAACCTGTTGTATCTGACGGAATAAAAGGATCCGGGACGGCTCGGCCGTAGGCGGCGACTCAGAGGTGGCCAGCGGCTCAGCGCACAGCACAGAGCCGGCCGGCGCGCTCACAACGGCGACTTGCGGGAAGCGACCGGAGGACAGCAGCGACCGGCCAAGGCGGCTTTAACAACGGAGGCACGCTGGCAGAAGAGCGCAGCTCGACGAGAGGTCCGTGCGGGGGCGGCTCTGGCCCACCTTTTGACAGCAATCTTCATATTAGTAGCCATCAATTAGTGCTCCTGTAAACCCACTGTGTCTTATTCATGTGACTCTGATTAATACCCATGTATTCACTTTGGCCAAGTAGTACTTTGGTCCCTCACGTGATTCCGAGTTTTGAAAATCATGCAACTGCTGCTAGAAGAGAACAACCAGTACTGTATTTTAATAGGAGTACTAGTCCCACGATCATCTCACGATGATTGCGTCCTGTATTTTGCAGGATAACCAAAAGAATGATCTGGGTGTATAACTTGTAACGCTTGAGTCCCATGCATGGCGGCTCCTGTGATCAATACTTTGCCACCACGGGGCTGTACTACGGACAGCAAGTGCAGAAGCCGGCCTCAGGATTCGTGGCACGCGCGGACAGCGTCACGTCAGAATTGGCTGTTCGATTGCTATCCGGCTGTCCGTACGACGGTTGGGCAGCGAATTCAACTTTTTCCTTCGAGTGGCTGCTCCTTTTCTTGACCGGTTTGTTCAAAGCACATCACGTGGACTCCTTGTAGGATTCGTGCGTGAGTACCGCCACATGGCAGATCACGATAACAATCACGTGTTCTTCTTCCTCCGAGTGGGAGCCGGCAACTTTTGACGAATCACATGAGGTGACGCACAGACGAAATCGATCCCCTGTCGGTCTTGATGGATTGTAGATCGAAGCGGCGGTACACAGACCCAACCCTAA
Source organism: Triticum aestivum (assembly GCF_018294505.1). Taxonomy (NCBI): domain Eukaryota; kingdom Viridiplantae; phylum Streptophyta; class Magnoliopsida; order Poales; family Poaceae; genus Triticum; species Triticum aestivum. The sequence goes on along the minus strand of NC_057811.1, from coordinate 361,157,655 downwards.
TTTCTTTGATCTTAGTCTCTTATACGTCGGGTTATCCTGAGTGATTGCTCCACGCCGGCTCTTTCTTCATCCGTCTAATTGCAAGCTTCTGGATCCCTGAAGGGCTCCCTCCAAGAACTCAACACCACCGTGCGCGGGCCCCACGGTGGGCGCCAACTGTCGTGGAATTGTCACGGCAGATGTCCTTAGTGTCAGGACTTAGTCGCGAGGCCAACACATCTATGTGGTAGCTTGAGAGGGGTTGAGCGGAATCGAGAGACGCAACACAAGACAAGGATTTAGACAGCTTCGGGCCCCGGGAAACATCATCCGGTAACAACCCTACATGTTGTTTGAGGCTAGGTCTCATTATGATCACGGGAGAGTCGCCGGGAACCGGCTCTCGGTGTCTAGCCCTAGAGATTGTTTCTTGTTCCTTGTCTGTCCCTCTTGGGGAGCCCTGCCCCTCCTTATATAAGTTAAAGGGGCGGGTTACATGTGGAATCCAAATGATAGCAGATTCACAGACTTAAGTGGAATAAACTGAACATGGCAGAAACAGCAACAAGTAGACATGTTAGCAAGCTTGGTTGACTCAACATAAAGCATATCATGGCAAGTGAATATTACCAACAACAAGATGACATATTTTTGCAGCTACTTATGGCAAGAACATGGTCATAGGATGCATAGAACACTAGCTATTCACATGGCAAAAATGAACTTACTGATAACAGACTGACAGAAACATTATTTAGCAATTTGAGAGCATGAAAACAACAAGCTAAAGCAGGCCATAATTTCAAAAAAGGGCATGGATTGATAGAGCATAACAAGGTCTACAAAACATCCTTACTGAGCATCTCCAGATTATGCATGGATTCACTTATAGCATCAAGTTAACATGGCAACATAATGTAGCAGGTTCAGACTTGGCAGAAATCAGTCACTGAAATTAGCAACAGAAAGTAGCTCACTTTGCAAGCTTGTACTGGTCACCACAGGGCACATAAAAATACATGGATTGCACCACTTTAAAGATGGCATGAATATGCTTCTAAAACATGTTGGCATGATGCTCAAAAGATAGACACACAAAATGCTATGAAAAAGACAAATCAGCAAGTTATGCTAACTTCCAGCAGATAACATCATTTAGCACTTTTGCAACGATTATTAAGGCATCAACATGAACAACAACATGCATGAAAACTATACCACCTTGTAGAGCATTCAGAGATGAACAATTGGATATATCATGCAGATAAAACGGAGCCACATGCACAAGGTTATAACATGACAAAGTTGCACTCATGAAGTTGCAGATCTGGGGACTTGGATGAAATTATACCCTCGGAGAAAAACGGGATGGAGATGTGAGGGATGAGGGGATCCGAGGCGCGGGACGACGCCGGCGAGAGCTCCGACGAGCTCTCTGGCGAGGAGCGGCGCTGACGGGGAAGGCGCGGGACGACGGAGGCGAGGGGTGGCGGCGACGGCACGGCGCGCGAGGCGGCGTGCCGCGGTGCAGCGAGCGGGCGGCGCGGAGCGGCGAGCACTACAAAAAAAGACATATCCGTGACATTTTGGGCCGAACGATTTTTTTCTGTCATACTTATGACACTTCTATGACGATAATTGTGACAAAACCCGGTATCATCATAGATGTGTGGGCTCCTACTTCTATGACAAAAAATCATGACAGGAAATGGGCTTTTCGTCTTGGGCGGGCCGGAGACGCAGCTGCATGTCATTCTTTGGGCCGTCCATGACGGAAAAAACCGTGGTAGAAGCGAGGGCGAGAAAAATATCGGGGTGTTCCCGGTTACGGTGGGTGGTCGGGGCCGAGCGATGTGCGTTTCTCTCGCACACGTACGCGCGTGTGTGCGAGGCGTTGGGCTCTAACTGAACCCGAGCGAGGCGTTCGCCTACTGAACCCGAGCGATTGCACTGCAGGCTACGCGTTACTGAACCCGAGCGACCGAGCGATGGCTGTTAACTGAACCCAATCGAGCGATTCCTTCGCTACTGCTGCTAACTGAAGCCGATCGATGCTGCCTCTGGATGAACAGTGAGCATTGCTGGGGGGTTTGGATGAACAGGACCCCGATCGATCGAGACGGTTGGGGCTGGATGAATAGGACCCCGTGGAGGGCTGGATGAACAGGCCCACCCCGTGGAGGGCTGGATGAACAGTAGATGGTGGAGGGCTGGATGAACAGTAGCCCATGGAGGGTTGGTTGAATAGGAGCCCGTGGAGAGGGCTGGTTGAACAGTAGCAGTGGAGTAGCTCGCGGTGGAGGCTGGATGAACAGGAGCCCGTGGATGAACAGTCTCAGGTGGAGGCTGGAGGAGGTCGACGGTGGATGAACAGTAGCCCGTGGAGGCTGGAGGGGGCCGACGGTGGAGATGAACAGTATCCCGTGGAGTCCCGTTTTGCGGTACGCCACACCCCTCCCGATGAACAGGACCCCCGTTTCGACCGTAGCGCTCCAACACAAGCCCGTTTCCTCCGTTTTGCAGTGCGCCACACCCCTCCCGATCAACAGGACCCCGTTTCGACCGTAGGAGGTCCGTTTCCTCCGTTTTGCGGTACGCCAGACCCCTCCCGATGAACAGGATCCCGTTTCAAACGTGGCCGGTCGGACACAAGGCCGTTTCCTCCGTTGTGCGGTACGCCAGGCCTCGTTTCCATCGACTGTTCCATCCAAACCCTCCTGATGAACACGATGACGCATTCCCATGAACACGACGATGACGCTGTTTCTCCGTTCTGACCGAGCCATGTACACGAGCCCTGGCCGTAGGTATGCGCGAGTAGGCGTTCGAGACCCCGCCCGTATGTATGTACATGGCCGTATTTTTTTCTTGCACCCTGGCCGCTGTACATACGTGTACATGCTACGTGCGCGCCTCTACTACGACACGTGCGCGTCTACATCGACCAGTATGTACTTACACGTTCGAGACCAGAATGACAACGCTACGTACGCTTCGACCAGGTGGGTCCCGACTGTCAGGCACTTCCTTGTGTGCGAAGATGTAGCTGGTGGGTCATAGCAGTCAGGGGGGCGAATCGTTTTTTTTACCCGGACGCACTTCCTTGCGTGCGAAGATGTAGCTGGTGGGTCCCAGCAGTCAGGGGGAAAACATTTTTTTGCGAAATACGGTGGCCCGTCCAGTGGGGCCCCGCTGTCAGGTGGAGGAATAATTATTTTGCGCGTAATAAGGAGGCACTTCCTTGCGGCTGCCGTGGACCCAGCTGTCAGCCTCTCCACGTACAGTACTGTTCCGATGGAAGTCGGTCGTTGGCCACATTGACCATGCCGCGCCGAGAGCACCACGGCGGTGGACGACGGCGAGGCCTAGGAAGGGGACGACGCGGAGCCGGGGAAGATGCGGCAGTGGAAGCCCGCGCAGAGAGGAGTACGAGGGTTCACTGGTTCGGCTGCGGTGTGAGGCTGCCGTCGCCGCAGAATAACAGGGGGTGTGGTTGAGTAGAGGGATGGCCTGGCCAGCGGTGGGAGTAGTAGGGGCGGTGAGGTCTCCGCGGCATCACAGCCGGCCACGGGAGGCAGGAGCACGCGACACGACCGGCGCTGCTTTGGGCGGCTGGAGCAAGAAGACCAGAGGTTGAAGAAGCACTACGGCCGTTGGCTGGACATCGTACGGTCACTGCAGCTAGAACCGTTTATATTGACTAAGTTGACAAAGCCCTTGGTACGCGTCAACTTAGTAGGCCCACAGGTCAGCCTCCGAAACGGTGCGCCCCAGATGTCAGGGGGAGGAATCATTTTTTGGGCGGCTGAAGCAAGAATATCCGAGATTGAAGAAGCACGACATCCGTTGGATGGATATCCAACGGCCACAGCTACCAGAACCGTGTGTTGTTGACAAAGCCTTGCATACGCGTCAACTTAGTTTATTTTTTAGGGGACGCGTCAACTTAGCAGGCCCACAAGTGTGTGGCAGAGAACATATAGCCCATTTGCTATTTGTAAGAATGTACAACCCATTTTTTAATTCTAATGGAATTTACTACAGCCCATTTACAGTTTGTTAAAAGTACATCCCATTTTCTAGCTAGGACAACGATTAATAATTTCAACCAACCGCTCAAAACAGAATTCAAAAAAATTTCTCACATTGTTATGGGATCCAAAATATTTTTATCCGAAATTTCTAGTCAGATTAAATATAATTTCAAAATAAAGTTGTATTACGTTAAAATCCAACGAAACATTGCTCGCGCAACAAGTAATGAAATTAAAATTTTCAAATTCCAAAAATAATATATTTTTTAAACTAATTACGCGTTTAGTGCATTTTTTATAGTTACTGCGCAGTTATTATAATTACATCCCATTTATTATTTCTTAAAGTCCATTTTCTTGTTAAGCCTAATGCATACCTCCTAGGAAAGTTTGCAGCCCAGCGGGGCGGAGAATAATAAGTTGACCCGGATATTGTGTACAACTGTCGGCCCAGTTGCATTGCTGATGTTAAAAAAAGAGGCCTGTGTAGTACAGTACAACCTAACATGGCTACTCAGCCCACATTCACCGACGCCAGAAAGGCCCAAACAAGGCTTCTGTACAACTTTTTGAAGTCACTGAGCTCAATTAATAACTTAAGAAAAAAGTTAGATTAAAGTGGAACCTAATTAAAAGCTGTCACGAGCAAAGAAATAATTCAACAGGTCCCACTTGTGCGTGTGTGCGCGCGTGTGTGTGTGAGAGAGAGAGACCCATCGGTCGATGCTCGTAAATACATCTTTCAGCCATATGCATTGCTGATGCTTAGTAAAAACTTATATAGTTGACACAATCATATAGAACATCATAGCACACTGAACTTGCATACAAAAATTTCACGCAGGCGGCACAATCAGGATGGAAGCAGTGGATAGCTACGGGTAGGGCTATGTTGAAACCAACGAACTCGTACATAACGGTTCATCGTCTTTATCAATGACGGGGAAATATCTTGAATGCTGTGCAAAGAAAACAGACAGACAACACAATAAGTTCTGCTAGCACATTAAGTTGACGTACAACCCTTTCTTAAAAAGTTCAGGTACAAAATTAGAACAGGTCACAATCAAATGTACTGGCACATCAGTGCTTCACACCCATAGCTCGGATTTAACTAGTATCTGACAAGATTCAGTTGTTACCTCAAATTAGAGCACATCCAGGCAGCCAGCCCTGCCTCTTCTCCCAAAGAAGCAGTGGCCTCCGCCGCGCGATGGAGTAGGCCCTGTGCCATCCATCATTTCGAGCAACACGGGAAAGTCTAACATTGATTCCTGTAATGGACGTCGACGGACCCTGGCACCAGCGGCAGGACTTCGATTGATGGATTGACCACTTCTTCGACATGTACGAACACTCGATACAGGTACATCCCTAACATGGTCCGCGACGGCCTTGTTGGCGACGAATAGTACAACCCCGGTTCCTGCACCGGTATCTCAACACCAATCACCTTCGGTATGGTGGACGGCTTCTTCATCCGTGCCATAACCGTCAGAGCCCAGCTGTCTGGAGGAACAAACATACTTACGAGCTCACCTCCAAGGTCGTTGATAAGCTCATTCATGGACTCGCTGTTCCAAGCACGTCGAGGCATGCCGTGGAAGGTAAGCTTTGTTAAAAACTCAAGCTTAGAGGGCACCGAGCCCCACCCCGGGTGCCACCGATCAAAGCTCACCAGCGTGCCATCGCAGAACAAACGCCGGGAAGATTCGAACACACGACTGCGTCGAAAGTTGTTCGGAACCTGATGAAGAAATCAGCCGGTGGCGGACAGACTTCGACGAGCAAGTCACTTATTTGGATGCCGTGCGCAATGCCAAGACCTTTGACAAGGTCGTCCGGCGAGATGGGAGGCCGGTCGCCGTTGATGGTTACCATCAGCACTTTGCCGGCAAACTGGTCGTCAAGCGCCGCCATGCCACTGTTGAGCGACAGCACACAGCGACCGAAGGCAGGACGGACCTCAGGATCTCTGGCTCGGAGATCCGCGTTGACCGGCGACATGATAGTGCGCTTGAGTACAGGGAGTACAGGAGGGGGATTTGGGGGAACTGGAGTAGGAATCGAGATTCCAGAGGTGGGGGAGGGGCGGGAGATTGGGGATGAAAAGGTAGCATGAATTTCGAACACGCGCCAATATGCTCTCGGCGCGCAAGCGCACGAAAACACCGGTGGCGCCCACATGTCGGCCTAAGAGTCCTTATTCTTTCTTTTTTGGAGAGCCCGGCCTTTTTTTGAGGATCTTTTGAGAGCCCGGCCTGAGAGTCATAATTGACCTGTTTGGCATTGCGTTACTACTCGGCCCATATTCAACGACACCTCACTGGCCCAAACAAGTGTACATCATCGAAAAGACACTGAGCTCAAATTATATAACTTGAAAAAAGGAGATACACTCTGAACACTGGAGAATGGTGATGCCCTCATTTAGCCCACCAGTAGTTCGAGACAATAAACAGTTCGAAACAACGATATATACAACATTCAAACACTGACTAGTGACTACTACTGACATAAACAGCAAGACATGATAGTTCATAAGAAGTCTTGCTACACCACCAAAACGCACCCATCTGCAGCGCTCAGACTCTCGTGATCCAGACGAGAATGACATTCTAAACAGAGGCAACTATTACATAGTAAGAGTGACATAGACGAGGATGACCAAATGACAAGGAATATGCATAACAAAAGAAAGAACTACCCATCCAGAACAAGCAGCAAAGACAACAAAGTCATTCGAAGAGATGATCCAACACCATCATAATTTGCAGCCCCGCTTCAGCGACCAATGATCCGGAGACACCAGTACTCCACCCTTTCGACGCAACAGCCCAATTACCTATCAACCTGAAGGCTTGAACCACATCACTGCCTGTCGTAATTGAGACATCCAAGGATCAAAGTTAATCCGGATGCCTTTGTCATTCTCACCTTCTTTTGGCTGCAGGCTGTATCGTTGACAATCAGGGGAGTTTGCTCCCGAACTCCTAGGGCTCGCCGTGTAGACACAGTTTTCCATAGCAAACAGAGCCTCTCTGCCATCAAGGTCCTTGCCAACGGTGATCTCCTGGTTAATCGGATAATTGAGTCCGAGAAAAGAGTGTGAACCAAGGCTGTTTACCCGCCTCCAACTAAAAAATCCTGAAGGCCCCAACAAGCTGGTATCCTGCTCATAGACGTAACAGCCACTGTCCGGATACTCACGTATTTCACGGTGCTTGTATACAGTGGGGTTTTTGCAATATAACTTTTCCGGCTCATGTGTCCGAATGATCATCAGTCTTTTGCCGTCGTCTGATCGAGCGAGGAACCAGTTGTGCTTCCCTGTTTTTGGCAAAGGTGGTGTGATTACAAAGGGCAGTAACTGTAGGGACACTGCATCATATCAAAAAGGACAGGCATTGTTAATGTAAGATCAGCATTGTTCAGAGTATGAGTAGGATAATGCAAGAAACAACATTGATATGTCCCTGTTGGAACTGGGAGGAAAATACAGGGAAATGTATACTGGGTTCGAAAATATAGAAGTGCCATGCATGGTTATACTCATGTTATCTCGCAATCGATTCTTCACAGGAAACTACCATGTCATGCATGTTATGTAATCATGTTCTGTCCTCACAAACAAATTCTTCAAGGTAACTAACAGACCATGCATTGTTATTACTCGTGTTCTGTGGGCAAAATTTTTGTGAGGATATTATTCTAGCCATTGATTGTTGAAGGGCGAATATAGGTATGTACACATGGTAAGCATTACAGGATTTCACTACTTCCAAATATAGAGTTCTCCATATGCACATTTACTTCCCTAATGTATGGTTAGATGAAACCAACAGTGTGGTGCATGTTTCTACATCATGAAAATGAGGAAACTAACATGGCCATTGATACACACTCATATTTAGTAGTAGTAGTATATAGATTACAGTAAAATAAGGAGAATATCCATATATTCCTAACCGTTTGATTATTCAGGGGTACAAATTGGCTATAATGACATGGTCACAATCGCATGAATTAACTCATTCCAAATATAGCTGATTTACGGCGTCTCTAATACATTGCCATAGTTCTACTCAAATTCTGCTCAAACAGGGATATGCCAATCATCACAAAAAGTTCAAACAGTGTCATGGCGTCGTCATTAACATGAGACGGAAACAACTTACACGCGCCGTCCCAGCAATACGTGGTGCCATCTGCTTTGTCGATCGCGTAGATGATGCCATTGTGTTCAATAGCATCACAGAAGTGTGTATCAGCTTTGATGATGATCCACTGCGAGCTGAGTTGTCTCCAGCTAAAGACGGCACCGGCGTAAAGATAGGCAAGTCAGCGGTCGAACAAGGCAATTAGCTTGAAGTCTGCATAATTCACATGTCGTGTGGGCACATGGCAGATTACAATCTTCTGCAAAACAAGGTCCGTCCAACTGACGTGGTAATCTAGATGACTTGGACCGCGATGGTAAAACTCTATATAATCCAACGGAGGAAGGATAATCTCATGGGAGGTCTGGAAGTTCACGAGCACCAACTTTTTACCGTCTTCTCTAAAGGCAGCCATCCAGTGGGAGTTCATGCCGACCCAGTACATACCTGCCAAGAAGTTTCGGGCGATGGTGATCGGATCAAAGTCGAGGGAAATGATGTACGGCGACCCACTACATACCTGCAAAGAAGTTTCGACTAATGGAGATCGGATTGAAGTCGAGGGGCATCATGTACGCCTCCGTATCATGGTGAGCCAATCTCGCAAGACCAGATAGAAGCAAGCAGGGTGTCTTGAAAAGCTTAGGCCTCACTTCGATGATGGCCGTGTGCATGCCCCTCGAGCATGCAGCCAGCCGCAGGGCGCTCAACATATCCATGCACGAACAACAGAGGTCGAGGACGTCACTGGGGAGATTGCTCCAATCGTGGCTCATATGGATGTTGCTCGTTTCGCGTTCGGCCATGGTGGAGTTTGGAAGGTGGGTTTTGGGGGGCTTGATTTACAAGGGAGAAGGCTGTCGGTGCTGGAGCGGCTAGCGAGGGAATAGTGGTACTGGGGGAGGCGAGCGAGGCGAGGGTACGCGGGGGCACAGTGAGATGATGAAGAGTGACCTCAGGATCTCCGGCGAGACGGAGATGGAGATGGAGTGGTTCTAGGGGAGAGGGAGACGAGGCGAGGCATGCTATACAATGGTGGTGACAGTGACTGCACAGTGCACAAGGTGAGGCTGACTTTGGTAACCCGGACACGCCGCCTGGACTGGTGTCACCTCGGGCGCAGGGTCTTGTCACTTCACTGTGAGGACCAGATGAATAATAGTATTTTGACCATCAAGTGTACCACAGTTGTACTACTACTACTAGTAGGAGTAGTAGGAACATGAGTAGTACTCCCGTGCTAGCATGCCTCTGGGTTCACTTCATCCTCCAGCTATCATCCATATTGCGAGCAAAACCAAATTCTCGTGCATGCGGAAGCGCGAAGAAGGACTTTTCTTTTTTGAGGATAACCGCATATTCCTTAACCGTAGTAGGAACATGAGTAGTACTCCCTCCGGTCCTCTTTTGTCTGCACATAACTTTTTTCAGTATTTCTCTAATTAGTCTGCGTATATACCCTTTTGCATGCTCCCATTTCCCTCCATGCCCCGCATTCACAACATTAATTAGCGTACGCATGAGCAGCTGCAGCCAGACTCCAGCCAATAAACTGCAGCATGCAAGTGGGCCATTCTGTGCGCGTGGGAGAGAGAAAAGGCAACCGAAGAGCCCGTCCAATCCATTGCATGCAGAAGTCAAACTACCGCAGCTCTCCTCATGCATGCGCATAACTTCTCCTATTTACTTCTCCATCGGGAACAGATTTTCCTCGGCTTTTTCACTACTCCTTGATCTTCATTTGCATCCAAACCACACTGCATTCACATTGTTTTAACCTCTTCACATCCTCCTGGAGTAATTCCGAAGCCCCTATATCTTCTTTAGTTAGACTAGCCATCTAATCCTAATTCTCCAAACCATAGCCCTCCGGTCCAGCGGTTCCAAATGGCGAAAGAGATCAAGATGCATGTTTTTAGCGTCCAACATGTCCTCGTCGAAGCCTCGTTGAGCATAGTTGCCACAGTCACCGACCACCCAAGGGTTGTTCGGAAGTGGATCAACAATGTATCCAACTCCTTCCAAAAGGTGGAGATGAATGTCATCGGTCTCAACGCAGAGTACACGGAGCGTGCCACTGGGAAGATCCAACGCGCCGCTATCCTTCAGCTGTGACTCGAAGATGATGTTTTGGTGTACCACATCATACACGTGCCCTCCATACCAGGTGAGCTTCATGATTTCTTGTCTCGGGAGGACATATACTTCCGTGGGGCAGCCATCGCAGGCGACAAACAGAAGTTGGAGCCGTACAACCTTGATTTGAAAAGCATCGCTGACCTACAAATCAAAATAAAAATTCCTGTAGAAGATTGTGATAAACCAACACCATCCCTATTCGACGTAGCAAATTTTGTGCTAGGAACAAATCTTCAGAAGGGTGACGAGACGCTGGCATTAAGGTCATCTGGATGGGAGAATTATCCCTTGACATACGAGCGGATAAAATATGCTGCCCTCGATGCCCGTGTGAGTTTTGAGATAGCTGCAAGGTCCAGAGAGCTTGTTGCGAAGCCGTCTCCCACAGAAAATGAGAACAAGAAGAAGAAGAAGAAGATGCTGCACCAGCAGTAGGGCATTATGGATGGATGAACTATTTCTTCTCTTGTAAAAAAACATTCCCTCTCTATGTATATTGATATAGATGGTCTATTTCAATGGTGTGCATGTCTTTGGAACAAGTAGTAGAGTGGGTCCGCTTGACTATAAGGAACTATTTATCCGCCTAGCTTTCTCTACTACTCCTTCCAGTGATCGATATGCAATGCATGTGTCCGTAGACATGACAGCTTGTCCATGGAAGTTCAACTACGGCGACCATCACGTTTCATCCACTCCCACTCGCGATTCCCACGACGCCGCTCCAACCCACGGCACCACGTCCCCCGACGTGCGCCTCACCCCTCTCGGCCGCACCGCCCCTCTGCCTTTGTGTGCATGACATGTGGGCCACCTTAAATGCGGCGAGCATCAAGTTTCTACCACAGCCACGCCACCACCGACCGGTTCATCTCGAACGAGTGAGTCGCGAACCACACCACCACCATGAGAATGACATGTGGGCCAGCCACATTGAAGGTCCGCATGTCATTGACTCATAGGCCGGGCACTAAGCCACTGAAGTTCAGTCCCGTGGGCCCCGAGAGGGAAATGTAACTCTTGCGGCAGGCCTTGTGGTGCTCCCGCAGTACGAGCTCGTGCCAAACCCGGAATTTGTTTCTTACTACTACCAACTACTAGTAAGGTACATGTGCATTGCACGCATGAGATTCTGGTGGTTTGTGCATTATGCTTCTACATGTGGAGTCTTCTAGATTCTACATGTGGCAAAATCTGGTGGAATGTAGATGATATCCAACGGCCAGTAGTGCTCGGATTTGCCATCTTTGTGCCGTCGGATTGGCTTCATCCAACGACCAACTTTCAAAGTTATTCACACACTATATAGGGGTATAGATGTTTGGTTTGCAGCCTAAGGTTGCCACGCCTAAGCTTAGGCGTGCCACAAGTGTGTTTGGTTGCATTCTCGTCTCAGCATAGTTGTTCCCTCTTCATGCATGCTCAACTCAACACCCCTCTTCATGTATGCTCTCTTCATGCATGCTTCTAGTGTATTTGTGCTAAACTAGTGTGGACTCATGCACCCTCCATACACTCTACCAAACACCCAAAAGTGGGTCGAGAAGGGAACTCTTGGGATCATGCACCCTTCATACACCCTACCAAACACACCAGGCGTGTGTTTGGTTCACTGCTACACTTGTGGCTTGCCACACTTTTCTAGCTACATGGTCCACATGTCATAGACTCAACTTCTTGCCAAATATTGCCACACTTGTGGTGGCCATTTTGTTAGCCACATTTTTTGTGGCAGACACACATTGCCTAAGCTTAGTTGTGGCAAAGTTAGTCATGAATGAAGTACAACCATGGAGTCTTCTAGATTCTACATGTGGCAGAATCTGGTGGAATGTAGATGATATCCAACGGCCAGTAGTGCTCGGATTTGCCATCTTTGTACCGTCGGATTGGCTTCATCCAACGACCAACTTTCAAAGTTATTTACACACTATATAGGGGGTATAGATATAGATGTGCTGGCCCGTTGCAATGGATCCAAAGTATATCTATTTAGTGGAGTGCACTCTAAACACATTATCTATTTATTTTTCTCTAACCTTTCGTAGCCATGCAACCAAGCCACATAAGCTTCATGGGTGCCCCCCACATCATATTATTCATACTACGTTGACTGAAAAAAAGATAAATCACCCAAAACAAGATCTTCCCGTTTTTTGTTCCTATGATGTTGTGCCATGCACGTACCTACTAGTTGTATAGTGGTAATACTAGTTGTATAGTACAAACTTGGTACTAGTAGGAGTAGAGTAGTACGGAATGCTCCAACTCTATCAACGAGCCCCATCTGACACCAAATTTCTTGGCTTCCGTGCTACAGCTAGATCTTCCCCTCATTTCTGTTTTCCAACCCGGCGGCGGGCGGGGTGCGGTTTGCCAATAGTCGGTTTGCTCAACGGCGGTCCCACATGAAAGTGAAAATGCCAGGCAACACGCCTTCCCTAAGCTATGCGTCGTGCCGGACGGGCCGTGGAGTACTCCCGATTCCCGGGCGTGTGTGGGGGGAGTGTGACGCGAACGCGGCATGCCTTTTCCTTCTACTAGCAATGTGCTCGTGCGTTGCGACGGATCCAAAGTAGTAGAATAGTAGTACTTGTTCACAAACTTGAAAGAAATCCTCTTGTTTTGATATACTCCTAATATATTACTCCCTCCGTTCCTAAATATTTGTCCTTTTAGAGATTTCAAATGGACATATTTTGAAGTGTAGATTCACTCATTTTGCTCCGTATGTAGTCACTTATTGAAATCTCTAGAAAGACAAATATTTAGGAACAGAGGGAGTACTTTTCACTCAAAATATATTTCTTAGGCTGTTTTGATGAGGTGGGGGAGGGATGTGGTTGCTTTCAAGATAATAAGGGGTTTTCTGAAAATTGGAGCAGAGAAGTGGGCTATTGTTGCAAAAATGCCACAACTTACCTCACAACCGTTAGATGCAGATCTAATGGTCAGAAACGACGGATGGCAGACACCCCACCATCACCAACTGACCCTTTTATAGGAGTAGGAGTAGAGAAACATGTATAAATTGTAACATTTGGGTTCTGCTCCTTGGCACGATCGATAGATAGAAATAACGATTGGAAACGCTAGGGCGGGGCTATTTCCGCCAGATAAGCAGGGTATGTAGTAGCTAGGTTGGCGCATCGTCGGTTTGGTCACACGCGGTCCGACATGTTCTACTGTTTCTAGCAAGATGCCCGCGCGTTGCGCGAAGTTGATGGAAAAGGTAAGCACAACTTATAAATTGACGGATGGAGTACTAGTTACAGTGAAGCATATAATTAAGCAAAGGGATCGCACTTGTCGGTATTGACTGGAACGAGAATGCAATAGCACAATAATAATTAAGGCCACGATGATGATGCAATCGCAGTGGTGGTTACAGAAGGCAAGAAGAAAGATGCATCCATCAACGTACGACCTCCTCCTCTTGAACTTAGTGCGCCGGGCCACCGATCGGCGGCTAAGGAGCGGCGGCTTTTGTGGTGAGGTCGAGGTGCTTCTCAGCAAAGGCATCCAAGGCTTCCAGCCGGTTGAGGAAGGCCAACGTCATAGTGTCCTCACTGGCCTTGTAGATACCTATGTACACGTGGATGTGTAGGTCGACGAATTCTTACCGGGCGAGGCGCCTCGAGGCGAGCGCGACCTCCAGGTGGACATTCTTCGTGGCGTCGGTGGGCAGTCGCAGGGCCACCAGTGCTTGAAAGAGGTTCCGGCCATGGAGGCCGATTAGGGTGGCAGGCAATGAGGAGCCCGGGCATGCGGGCTGGAGGAGTACGGCGATGTCGTCCGCGAGCTTCTTGAGGACGGTGAACTTGGTGGTGGCAACGATCATCTGGTCCAACTGAGAGTCGTAGTTGGCGTCGACGGCCGCCATCCACCAGCCGGTCGCCAACACCGTCTGGAGAAGATCCTCGGCGCCATGCCGCAGGCCGACGTCGTGGACCATCTGGCACAGCCGCTGGCTGCTCGCGCGCATCGTTGCCATGGGTCTGGAGTGAGCTCTTTTGCGCTTAGTGTAGGTGCTTAGGAAAATGCTTAGGTGCGTACGATGTGGTAGATGCATTGGAATGGAGGGGCGCCTTTATATGAGGGCAAACTGTGTTGCATTCACATCGTGCAGCCTCTTTTCCCGGTCCTCCTCCCATTACTTCCCTCATGCATTAATTGAAGGAGGATGCATTGGCCATTCAACATTTCGGGAACCGCTACTCCCTCCCTCGTCTGCATTAAAGCCGTATCGAGAACTGCGCTGCCCGCTGTCAAATCGAATAGTATTGCGCCGCCCGCTGCACGCCCGGCTGAACATGCCTGCTCGCCTCCATTAAACCCGCATGCAAACCGAGAAACCTACTCCGGCCACACGTCCGTTTATGAGCGGGCCCGAATTAGACGCAACACCGGCCGAGCTCCTCTCGTCCGCCCTCAGTTTAAACGAGGCCAGACGCCGGCCAAGCTCCTACCGTCCGCCCTCTATTTACATGAGGCCAGACAGACAGCGGGCAAGAATTGCACCCCTCCGCCGCTCCCCATCTCCTCCTTCACCATTTTCTCCACTCTTTCGATGGCTTTTGAGGAGCCGTTCTCCGGCATATTACCCGGCTGGGTGGCCCGCCGAGCCCTCCGGATACGGGCGAGGCCGCTCGGTGCTTCACCAACCTCGCTTGGCCCGACGGAACCAGTTGCCGCCCCAAGCAGGCGCGTGGTTCAGCAACTCGCTGCTCCAGTTCAGCTCGATGAGGAGTGGCGAGTTGCTCCACGCCGGCACGGTGGTGAGCACACTGGTACGGGCGTCGTTGCTGTCGTGTCGTACCGCGCCACCAGTTTCTGCGGTGCCGCGCCTCCCGTGTCTGTGGGCGCGCCTCTCGTGCCTGCGACAACGCCATGCAGGCAGAGACAGAAGCCGGGTGCGTGGAGAGCGACGAGTCGGTGGCCAGCTTCTCCGTGTCCGCCGCCATCATCGAGGAGAAGTAGAACACGGGAGGCCGCCGCCACTTGGTTCCCATGAAGGCCAGTACCGAGGCGACGACTACGCATTCAGGTGGTTTCTTTGCTGCTTTGTCTCTTCCGAGGACCTTCGTCGACCCCGCAAGTGTCTGCCGGACATGAGAAAGACAAAGGTATCCGTGGGCGGCCATTTAGATTATGTACTCCCTCTCCAGCTAGCGGGAAATATTTGTTCTAAGAATGGATAAATTGTATGTATCTATAGCTAAAATAAGTCTAGATACATCCATTTCTAGGACAAGTATTTCCGGACGGAGGGAGTATTAATTATACCAAGAGAGCCGGATTGGCACCGCTTAGTTCATGTAAATGTAATGAAATCCATCATGTTTATATGAAGATCCGGATTTTTTATACGAAATCCTTCGTGCTTATATGAAATCAGTCCGTGTTTGCACGAATTTCATCTGGTTGGTTTGAGTTGTGAAAATGTATGCCGCTGGCATTTGATGTCGTCCTCCGCGGAAGGAAGCGGGAGGAAATTTGCCGGCTGCCGTTGGAGATGCTCTTATGCTAGAAATAATAGAGTGACATCCAATCCATTTGAGTTAATTGCGTGTATGATTGTCCCTCTATAAAAAGTTAATTGCATGTACAGTGTACACATGACTTGCAGGGTGGCTACAGCTTCGTACAGAAAGTTAAAAAGAAACAAGTCCATCCTTAATCTTGTATTCTAAGTACTCTATGGGTTCCACTGTCAGTACAGTAGCAAAAGAAGTATATATTAAATAAGTAATATATAATATAAAAATCTAAAGTTAAAGACAGAATTCGAACTCATGTCATCGCATTGCAAGCATCCGGCGCTAACCAGTCCAGCACATTTTTGTTGTAGACCATGCTGGAGATATATCTCCATGTCTACTCTTATACTCCATCCGTTCCTAAATATTTGTCTTTTTCAGATTTCAAATGGACTACCACATACAGATGTGTATGTAGACATATTTTAGAGTGTAGATTCACTCATTTTGCTCCATATGTAGTCACTTGTTGAAATCTCTAAAAAGACAAATATTTAGGAATGGAGGGAGTAGAAAACAGAGTTGGTGATGATGGTGTGCGTGCCATCCTGCAATATAGGCCGTCGGATTTATATCTAACGGATAGGAAGGAAACTATGGCAATTTTGCAAAAATATACCCACACCCCTCTCCACGTTCGCAAATACGGCCTTCCCTCGTTCATCCTTTTCTCTCACAAGATAAACTACTCATACAAATGCATCTTGATGTTCCATGCAATGCACGGGCGTCTAGCTAGTTTCTTTTAAAATAGTTACTGCGATAATTGGGTTGAAGTGATATATTTTATGTCTTCCCCGAATGATTTCAGATTCACTAGTAGTAACAAAGGAAAGGTTGTCTTGTTAATTAACAGAAAACAGGGTGCGCACGTGAGAAGTCTACATATCGAGGGGGCTACTGAGCGAGGCACAGAGACACAATGTTCGAGAGAGAAACCAATTGACAGATTATGATTAGATGGAGTTGTCACCCTTCTGCTGTCATTGTTGGGGTGGGGGGGGGGGAGGGGGAGGGAGAGAAAGACGTATCGAGAGTGTGCGCGGTAGGCACAGAGGCACAACTAGCGAGTGTGTGTATGTGTGTGTGTGTTTGAAAGAGGAGTAGATAGATTACTATCAAGATCGAGGTGCCACCCTACTCCTTCGGTGTCGGGTAGTGTGTGTGCGTGTGTGTGTTTGAGAGAGAAGCCAGTCGATAGATTAGTATCAAGATCGAGGTGTCACCCTACTCCTTCGGTGTTGGGAAGTGTGTGTGTGTGTGGTTGTGTGGGTGTGGGTGTGTGTGTCTGGGGGGGCAGTGACACTTACATATCTCTACTCTTATAAAAAACAGAGTTGGTGATGATGGTGTTCCTGCCATCCTGCAATATAGGCCATCCGATTTATATCCGACGGATAGGAAGGAAACTGTGGCAATTTTGCAAAAAGATACCCACACCCCTCTCCGCATTTGCAAATAAGGCACTCCCTCATTCATCCTTTTCTCCCACAAGATAAACTACTCATACAAATGCATCTTGATGTTCCGTGCAACGCATGGGCATCTTGCTAGTAGGGAGAAGGAGTTTGTGTGACACATATCTAGCTATATTAAGGGATAGGTAGATAGCATTTGTGCGAGACATACTTAAAGCATCACGAAGATAAACAAAACGGTGTGCATGCAAGTGCCGGAAAAAATGAAGCGAGAAACAATGTGTGTGTGTGTGTGCGCGCGCGCGTGTGTGTGAGAGAGAGAGAAATCTCAAAACAAAAGGTGCTCTGCGGGAATCCCATTGTATGTATTCATATGGTTCCGGAACTCGAGTTAACCTTAGGCATATGTGAGAGAGACATTATTATAGTTTGAGACATTAGTGGCTGTGGGTGGGCGGAATTAAAGGGGTGGGCATGTTCGACAGAGAGAGCGTGTGTGTTTCTGTGTGAGAGACTTGTAGGACGGGGTAGAAAGACGGATTGTAACCTTAACGGAGGGAGAGAAATACACGAAGTGCGCTTTTGTGATTCCGATGCCCACACGGAAATGAGATATGTATGCGTGTGAGAGAGATTGCACAATTCATTCACGTATCACTATCTAGCTATCGTGGACGTGCATCGCTTGAACATAAATCAATATCTACTTTGTATCGTGGCCAAAGGTACAATATCGATTCAACGCTATAAAGATTGGACACTCACGTATCACATTTTTTTCTATTTAAATAAACCTTTTCAGTTGTGCATGCCAAAGTTACAGTGATGTTTCTTCAAACAACCAATGTTGCTATATTGTACATGCACCATTGTTACTCTTGCATTCAAAATCATTAGTCTTGGATGATTTAAGGTTCTATTATGAAGTAATACATGTAATATTCATATATGAATTCAACGGGTACGCAATTATGAAATGGAGGTATGTAATCATACGAGGTAACACTTTTAAGCAGCGGACTACAATATCCATTTCTTTTTGTGCGCCTCTACACTAAAACGTCAATGCATTATGTTTAAAGTAAATAACCAATTGCACTAAATTATCTGTTTACACGAGAAATACATAGGCTGAGCGTTTGATCCTTTTTTTGTGAACGCGCCACTACACCCGTACGATTGGCCGCGCCCGTGTGAACTTTCAAGTTATCGGCGCATCATCCGGAGTTATTGTCTTTTTTTTCTGGGGTGAACTTCACACCAGTTATTAACTGCTGACGCGTGCCCCGTGTACACAGTCTCGCATGACCTTCCCGCTAGCACGGTCCAAAATTAGTTGAAACTGGATACGAACGATCCCGCGGGCGGCAATATCTTCCGCCTCCTTCTAAAATTTCCGCCACCTTAGCCTTTAGCATGCGAAATTCCCCTTTTGTCCTTGGTGCACGGAGACCAACAGTTACAATACCGCCCCCATCTACATAATAGGTTGGGGCTGCTTTGGTAACTTCCGGTTCCTCCCACTACAGGCACCCCCATTTCCCTCCCCCTCCCGCAAAAACAACTAACTCCACAGCACCAGAGCATCTTACATCACGCCGTCCGTACTTCATCGACCTTTCTCCCCTCCCCTCTCGAAACCCTAGACTGCTCATCCACCGGCGTACCAGAGCCCATTCACTACCAGCGGCGTCCACCTCGCCGGATCTGCTTCTGCGGCCGCATCTACCCCTCCCACCTCCCCTAGAAACAAGTAGACTGCTCATCCACCACTATACCACAACCCATTCAGTGCCGGCCTTTTCCACGGCGCCGGATCTGCTTCGCCGATACTCTCGTCAACCGCAGCGCATCTGCAGCGGCTCATTCGTACTCCCCACCGGAGACGCTTCGTCCACACCCCCCGGAGCCGCCCCACCGACGCCCCCATCGATGACCTCTGATCCTCTTCGCCGACACCTTCCTCAACCCTACCGGAGCCGCTTCGCCGACACCATCGTCAACCCCACCGGAGTAGCTTCGCCTATACCATTCTCAACCCTACTGGGGCCGCTTTGCCAACTCACAAGTCCACGGCCTCAGATCCGCTTCCTCGCACCCTCATCCAACCTACCGGAGCAGCTTCTGACGCCCCGTCCACGGCCGCAGATCCGCATCATCGACACCATCCTTAACCCAACCACCGGAGCAGCTTCACCTACGCCCTCGTCCACAGCCACAGATCCGCTTCGCCCACACCGTAGTCCACCCTACCGGAGCCGCTCCACAAACACCCTACTCGACGGTTCTAGATCTCCTTACCGGACCCCGACAGCCAGTGCAGGTCATCACCCTTGACGTTTCTAACCTGATTCCCACCGTCTGGCAAGATGCCAAGCAACCGCCACGGCCTAGGTACTTGTCACCTTTAAACCCGTCCAGCACCACCTGCCCGATGTACTTCAAATATACTAACAGGTCGCTGTTACCTATTATGCAGCTGGCAAAAACTACAAGGACGATGTTTCTTCTGGATCTAACAGCTTGGCCAACCAAGATCCTGGACCGAGGCATTGCTATGATCTTGTAAGTGCGTCTCTCTCTCTCTTGTATTGTTCTGTGCCTGCCAGCGTGCTTTGCTAGGATTTTCGACCAGTAATCCCTTTGTGCAGACAATGATTTCTACTACTGGCTGCTAAATTAGATATGTAGATGTCATACATGATACTACCTCGTACCTCCGTTCCTAAATATAAGTCTTTCTAGAGATTCCACTATAGGCTACATACGGAGCAAAATGAGTGAATCTACACTCGAAAATGCATCTATACACATCTGTATGTGGTCCATACTGGAATCTCTACAAAGACATATATTTAGGAACAGAGGCAGTACATTACACAAAATTGTAGGTGGCATGTAGGAATTCCAGTGCACTACATTAGGCTCCCTTAGAGTGCCTGCTAGTCCAGCACACAGAGTCATGGCTAGTTTATGCTACGCACACAATCATTAATTGGTGGTTTAAATATGCGCAAGGAATATGCAATGTATTATCATGTAGAGATGTCTGAAATTAGCCATGTCAACTTGCATATAGGGTTACACAATGAGAAAGTACAAGATGTATGTGGCAATTTCATGGAACATCGCAAAAAAAGGAGAGGCAGCGGTGAGCCTATACAGTGTGCTATGGCACGTCACTCCTCCATTGCAATCATCGTGACATGTTATTTGTATGTCAGTTCTATTGGCCAAGTTTCTTAGGGACAATTATTACGAGTTATCCTAAGAAAATAAGCACCTGTGAATATAAGCTCCATGTAAGCCAACCAGTTCTTTTCATTGCGTTTTCAGCTTATCTTTGGTATGATCAGTGAAAAGTCTAGATTGCATTATATTTTTCATTTTGCTGCCCATATGAAAATTAATTTCACTTGCAAACATCACAAATTGAACCCAGTGCAGTAATTAATATGATAGGAAAACAGACCATCACTATTTGCTCAAAATGCAAATATAAAGATACCATCTACTTGGCACAATCTACTTTGGTCAATGTTTTCCATAGAGACCCCATTGCCTAATTTAAACGAAGAACGCATGACCCACATTTAAATGAAGAACAATTATTTATTGAAATTCGATGGTCCAAGTGGCTGGTTATTATCATATAGCAGCACCACCTGAAAGCATCATATAGCAGCAGCAGCTCATAGTAACTCATCATACAGCAGCAGTGTGCAATTCATCATATACCAGCAACAGCTCATAGCAATTCATCATATAGCAGCAGCAGGAGCAGCTCATAGCAATTCATCATATAGCAGCAGGAGGAGCAGCTCATAGCAATTCATCATATAGCATCAGCAGGAGCAGCTCATAGCAATTCATCATACAACAGCAGCAGGAGCAGCTTATAGCAACTCATCATATAGCAGCAGCAGCTCATAGCAATTCATCATCTAGCAGCAGCAGGAGCAGCTCATAGCAATGCATCATATAGCAGCAGCAGAAGCAGCTCATAACAATTCATCGTATAGTGGATCAGAATGAAAATTTGGCAAAAATCAGAGGAGATCCTCACCTCGTTGGATGAGCTCATCCTTTAATAGCACCTCAAGGCCACGGCCTGGGAGGTGGGGAGGGGTAATAAGGTGCCTTCTGTCGCAGTGTGGCATCAGCCGTAGTTATGCAGCGCCTGCCGGAGTAGTGCGTTGGACGAACCACAGTGGAGCAGCTACTGGAGACCATGAGAATGAGGGGCCGCGCCAGAGGGAGGAGCAGCCAGGGAGATTTGCCCCTACCCGCCGGCCATGTAGCCTAGCTAGACAGAGCATCTGTCGGATGTGGGGTTCCGGCGAAACCCTT
The DNA here is from genome assembly GCF_018294505.1 of Triticum aestivum. Lineage (NCBI taxonomy): Eukaryota > Viridiplantae > Streptophyta > Magnoliopsida > Poales > Poaceae > Triticum > Triticum aestivum. Next base: position 361,136,035 of record NC_057811.1, on the reverse strand, counting down.
AAGGTTCGAACTCTGGGGTGCACGCGAAGTTCTTTCCCTCCTACCGATCCACGCCCTAGCTCGCTAAGATCTCACGGACGAACTCGACGCACTCGCAACACAGAAAGACACGAGATTTATACTGGTTAGGGCGACCGTTGTGGTGTAATACCCTACTCCAGTGTGTCGTGGTGGATTTCCTCTTGGGCTGATGAAGAACAGTACAAGGGGAAGAACAGCCCCCTGAGGTTGAGGTGTTCTTGTGCTCTGTGGACTTGTGGATGATAACTCGATCCGTCCCCGCCTACTGTGGTGGCTAGCTCTACTTATATAGGCCCTGGTCCTCTCCCCAAATATTGAGCGGGAAGGGAGCCAACAACGGCGGGCGAATTTGAAAGGGGACAGCCAGTACAAGCTATCCTGACAAAAGCGGTCTTCGCCTGCAAAAGGCTCTGGTGGTGACGCCGTCTTGGGCTCCACGGTGACCTCCGTCTTGCCGTCCTGCTGGTCTTGGTCTTGTTGCACCGATATGGAAACCTTTGCCTGATGCCTTGGTACTCCGCGCCTGCGCCTGCTTCCTTAGCACCAAAGAGGAAACAAGGACACTGCGCGCGCTGGCGCCCGCCTGGTGCCGATCGTCATGGCTCACGTCACGTGAGCCTCGTGAGGTTTGCTCTGCCTTGATATCTCCGCTCCTCGCGAGGCAGCCTGGTGAGGCCGCTCCCGAGGAGGTCTCGCGCCATCTGCCTCGCGAGGCTTGGCCCCTCGCGAGGGTCTTGAATGCTTTGTTGATGAAGATGGGCTGTACAGGCCCGCTAGCATAGCCACGCCATGGGCTGCAGGCAGGCAAGTCTGGGGACCCCCGTTCCCAGGACGCCGACAGTAGCCCCCAGGCCCAAGGTGCACTCGGGCTTGGCTTCGCGGCGAAGCCAAGGGTCAAGTGCGGAGCGCCGCGGGCCCCAAAAGCTTGCGGCCTTGGTCGATGCGTGGCAGTTGATTGGACGTGGGCGTCTCCACTTCCCACGCTGCCTCGGCAACTGCACGACTTGACAAGTCCCCGCGACATGCAAGGAAAAGCATCATTACCTGTGATCATGGGAGGCGCTGGTTGGCCTTCTCTCGCTATAAATGGGGAAGGGGGCGGAGCCCCCGTCGCCCATCTCTTGCTTGCTTCACTCGCTTCTTCCTCCTTGCTCCCCTGCTTGCAACAATGGCGCCCATCCGAAGGTTCTCCGCCGAAGAGAAAGGAAAGCCTCCCCGCGATGATCCGGGGCCACTCCCGCTGAAGAAGAGGTCGGTCCATCATCGCGACGAGGCAGCGATGCAGGTGGTGATGAGGCCTTGGTGCGAGCGGCCTCCTCCAGGGTACCCGCTTCCCTTGTACGCCCGAGCCGAGGGCTCAGGAGGGCGGAGGGCGGCGACGCCCGCGCCACGCCCATGGTCGCCGCGCGATGGCGATGCGTGCCGTTGCTCCTGGAATCCACGCCACGGATTCCTCGCGCGAGCTTGTGCTATGGGCGCTGATGCCCCCGAGCTGCTGGATCCGCTTCGCGCGGTTCTTCTCCGACGTGATGCCGCCGAGGGGGCCTCTCGAGCTCTGGCTGCAGCACGCCGACTGCGACACTCCGGCGACCGGAGCATAGGTCGAAGCGATCCCCACCGGCAAGATCTTCATGACTCGCAGCTAGGGCGAGGTTGCACGGGTCTGCCGTGCGGAAGGCGCCCTCGTGATCCATTTTGAGTTCGACGGCGCCTCCATGCTCTTCTTCAAGGTCTTCGACGCGGAGGGCCGCCGCCTAGAGTGTTGCCCTGGAGGGGAGCGCCAAGGTGACGCACGCTCCGCTCGTGGCTACTCTAGCAACAGCAGCCCCTGGGAGTCTAGCGACTCTCCTGAGCTCTACGAGACTCCGGAGACGAGCGACGACAGCTACTTGCCCCCAAGCTCCCGCCGGGCTCGGGGCAAAGCCGCGGCGTCCAGCTGTCGCCGCCGCTGATCTGGATGGGGTTGACGCCGGCCTCCCGTGGCCCACTGTTGATGATGGCGTCCGCTATGGGAGGGTGTAGATAGGATTCCTCTTAGTTCTTGCTTTTGTTTCCTGCAAAGAATCATGAAGTACCCCGTGGGGGTGTGTAAGGATCCATAATGCTTTTTGTGTATATATTCCCTGTTATGAAAATTTGCGACTCGTGTCCTGTTCAGGCTCGGTCTCCCCTTTCCAACCCCGCGATAGCTTGTTGCTCTACGCTGATAGGTCCCGGTCCCTAGGCATGCTGCAGCCGTCGCTGGTATGCCAGGTCGCGTGCCGTGGTCAAGGCCAGGAGGTGAGCGGCCCGAGGTCTAGTAAGAGCCCCTGAGGCGCGATGCTCAGGAGGTCCCCCTTAGCGCCCAAGCAGCTATGGTAAGGCAGGAAAGGGATGCGACGTGGCCACAACAGGAATGTGGCAAGCGCGTCCCTTAGGTCCTATCGATTAGCCGGTCTGAGCATGATACTTATCTCAGTAGTTCAGGGTCGATTCTTCGTGATGCGCCAGGCCTGTGTGCAACCACCCACAGCGTAGCTAGGTTAGGCCCGTACGGGTCTTCCTTCCAATGCTTTCCTTCGTGCTCTACATCCTCAGGTCACGACCCTCGAGCGAGCTCAGCCGCCGCCGGTATGCCAGGTCGCGATGCCGTGGTCAAGGCCAGGGGGTGAGGGCTGGAGAGCCAGTAAGAACTCCTGAGTTGCGATGCTCAGGAGCCCCCCTTTTAAAGCGCAAGAGGATTGCATGTAAGAGGAGAGAGCCCGCGGTACCGCCCGCTATTATCCTCGGGAGGTTCCTGCAGGTCATCACAAGGAGAAACACGGTTTTGCCATTATGGTTGCCAGCCCGCCGCTGGTTGCTCTGAGACGAGATGAAGGCACTGAGGGCCTGGTGAGGTGACGTGCGCGGGGCGTGCCGCGAGCCAGAGCTCGACCGCTCTGGTTTGTCGACGTGGCAGGGACGGGCCCATGCACCAGCGCCGTGCCTGTGTGTGGAGGCCCCGTGGGAGGCGACGATCGTCCAGGTGGTAACTGAGCAGACGTTAATCATAGGCAGATTAAGCATGGAAGACAAATCAACTTGGGTAAATGCAGAAAGATACATGCCACTGGGTCAGTCCCGAGCGGCTTGGGGATAATGCAGCCCGAGGGGCGCCCCCAGCAAGGTAAGCTAAAGACATAAGCGAAAGGGATACATGCCACAGGGACGGACCCATGCGGCCTGGGAATAATGCAGCCCGAGGGGCGCTCCCAGCTAAACGAACTTGGAAAAGTCACCTGGTTCTATTGACGAAGGAGAGTTGGGGCAGCTGAAGGTACGCGGCGAAGGAATGGCTCCTCACGAGCCACCGGGGCCCTGAGCCTCGGGAGGCTCTGGGGGCTCGGGTGGTTCCTTGAAGACCGTCTCCATCTCTTCGAGGACGGCGTGGTACCTGGCCTCCTGAGCTGCCAGGACACGCCGCATGTTGCGCTGATAGGCTGACGCCACGCTCGGCAAGCCGAAGGGCATGCGAACGTAGCTGTGTGGTGGGCCCTCACAACGGCCCACACGCGAAGGCCAGAAAAGCTCCTGAGATGCGGCCCTGTTGAGCCCTGGGACATCGATGCAGACGCGCAGCCCGGCATCCTCGCCTGGATGGGAAGCTGCGCTGGTGAGCGGCGGTTGCCGCGCATGGCCCTTGCGTCTTGCAGTTCCTGTGTGGTCTTGGTGATGAACTCCTAAGTGGTGGGCACTCCTTGCCCTTTGTTCTCCTGAGGGAAACGTGCCGCGAAGCATGCCTCCAAGTGGTGCCCAAGCGCCTCCCTCGTGAGGTTGGCAAGGTCCGACGCCCTCCAGAAGAGAGCCCCCGAGCCCTGCCCGAGGAGGGCGTCGGGCGCGCCTTCCTATGCGATGGAGGGAGGCACCCCAGGAGCGGGCGCTGATCCTGACAAGGCTCCAGCTGCGTCGCCACCCTCCTCAGATCCTACACGACGCAGCTTCTTCTTCTTCTTGGGGAGGGCCTCAGGAGGGCCCTCGCCTTTGCTGTCGGGGTCGTCGATTGCTGCAGCTTGGAAGGCGCGCTTGAGGGAGCACACCGCATCTCTCTCTTCACATGGGACTGTGATGATTCCACCGCTTCCCGGCATCTTGAGGACGTTGTAGCCGTGGTGGGTGACCGCCATGAACTTGGCCATGGCCGGATACCCGAGGATGGTGTTGTATGGTAGGCGGATGTGCGCGACGTCGAAGTCGATGAGCTCGGTGCGGTAGTTCTTGCGCTCCCCGAAGGTGACAGGCAGGCGGACCTGCCCTATCAGTGTGGTGGAACCGTCGGTCACTCCTGAGAAGGGCTTGGTAGGCTGAAGCTGCTCATACGGGACCTGGAGGTTGTCGAACGTGTCGACGGATAGGACATTGAGCCCTGCGCCGCCGTCGATGAGGGTCTTGGTAACTTGCACATTGCTGATGACTGGTGAACAAAGCATCGGGAGGGCGCCAGCGGTGGCTGCGCACTTGAGCTGATCTGCCGAGTTGAAGGTGATGGCGCACTTGGACCACCTGAGCGGGCGCGTGGCCTCGAGCTTGGGGAGCACTGCGTTCACTTCACGAGCGAACTGTTTGAAGATGCGCTGAGAGGCTGGGGCCTCAGCGCCGCCCAAGATGCAGGCGATAGCACGCGGCTCCTGGAAGCCCCCAGCCCCCTCGTCCTGATGGTGATCATCGTTCCTTCTTGGTGGTGGCGGCAGCGGGGGAAGACCGGCGTTGCCCTGAGGGCGATCCTCATGAGGCTGGTCCCTCCAGGCGCCCTCGTGAGGATGGTCTTGCCAGCGGTCCTCACGAGGCCTGTCGCGCCACTCCTGGCGCGGGCCACGGCTGTCCCAGCGTCCGCCTCCACGTCCTCCTCCACGGCCGTAGCCCCGGTCGCTGCGCTCGGGGCGTCGACCGAAACGTCCTTCGCCAATGGCTCTGAGCTTTTGACAGTCGCTAGTGTTGTGGGTGTTCAGGTTGTGGAAGGCGCAGAACGGTCGGCTGCCCTTGGATGACTCGGGCTGGTCTCTGCCCCGCTTGGTGTCCGGCTCCGCTACGAGCACAGCTGCTTCCTTGCGCTTCACGTCCTTGGCCTTCTTCTCCTCTGCACCCGCAGCTGGCAGCTCGAGGAGGGAAAGGCGCCCCTCCTCAGCTCTTGCGCACTTGGTTGCCAGGTTGAACAGCTGCTGAGATGTGCACAAATCCTCGTGGATAGCGAGCTCCTCCTTCATCTTGATGTCGCGGACGCCGTCAAAGAACGCTGAGATGATGGCCTCCTCCGTGACCTTGGGGATCTTCAGGCGAGTGTTGTTGAAGCGCTGGATGTACTTCTGGAGGGTCTCTCCTGGTTATTGCTTGATGCAGCGCAGGTCACCTGCGGCCGGCGGGCGGTCGCGGGTGCCCTGGAAGTTGGCGACGAAGTGGTCGCGCATCTCATCCCAGGAGGAGATCGAGCCGTGCTTCAGGTTCAGGAGCCAGGAGCGGGCACCATCCTTGAGAACCATGGGAAACTAGTTCGTCATGACTTTCTCGTCGCCGTTGGCCACTTCGATGCTCAGCTCGTAGAGCTGCAGGAACTCCGCGGGGTCGGCGGTGCCGTCGTAGCGAGGAGGCAGATCCGGCTTGAACTTGCCTGGCCAGGCGATGCTACGCAGCTCGAGGGTGAAGGCGCGGCAGCCGGCCGTGGTTTCCGGGGCCCGTCTCAGAGGTGGAGCTTGGTCTTGGTGAGGCCCGTGTGCCGCTACCGCAGGTAGCGCGCGGTCTTGGCAAGGTGGCGCGGGGAGCGCAGGTGCAGCTTCCCGCGGCCGAGGAATTTCTTGGCAGCTTCTCTCTTCGCGCGCGGGCATCGGGCATGGTGGATCATGCCGTGGGGCCGCGCGCCTTGGTGCCGAGGCACCGTCTTGGGGCAGAGGTGGTGGAGGCGCTCCATGAGCCACGTCGCCCCTGGCTGGCGGAGGGCGAGGCAGAGAGTGGGACGGCGCCGGGGAGCCCCCTGCGGTGCGGACGAGCTCGGCGACGCGGTCGAGCCAGTCCTCGTAGAGGTCATCGACCGGGCGATAGCGCAGGAGCTCCTTCGCCATGAGGAGCGCGGCCTGCGCGTCCATGGGAGCGCGACGTGCGTGGGACGAGGAACCGGCCGGGGTCATCGATGGAGTGGCGGTGCGGCCGTCCTACCGCACCTTTGGGTGCAGCGAGGACGCTTGCTGTTCGTTCCCCGCCGGGCCGGTAGCGGCGTTGGCGGTAGGAGACGGAGAACGACGAGGTGGCCTGCCGACGGGAGCCGGCTGAGCAACACAGGCGGTGAGGGCAGCCCGGTGCTCAGCTCGAGCGCGGCGAGCGTCCGCCATGGAGACGACGGAGCGACGGAGCGACGAATCGAAGGAAGGGAAGCTACGACGCACCCCTACTTGGCGCGCCAAATGTCGGATGTGGGGTTCCGGCAAAACCCTTAAGGTTCGAACTCTGGGGTGCGCGCGAAGTTCTCTCCCTCCTACCGATCCACGCCCTAGCTCGCTAAGATCTCACGGACGAACTCGACGCACTCGCAACACAGAAAGACACGAGATTTATACTGGTTCGGGCCACCGTTGTGGTGTAATACCCTACTCCAGTGTGTGGTGGTGGATTGCCTCTTGGGCTGATGAAGAACAGTACAAGGGGAAGAACAACCTCCTGAGGTTGAGGTGTTCTTGTGCTCTGTGGACTTGTGGATGAGAACTCGATCCGTCCCCGCCTACTGTGGTGGCTAGCTCTACTTATATAGGCCCTGGTCCTCTCCCCAAATATTGAGCGGGAAGGGAGCCAACAACGGCGGGCGAATTTGAAAGGGGACAGCCAGTACAAGCTATCCTGACAAAAGCGGTCTTCGCCTGCAAAAGGCTCTGGTGGTGACGCCGTCTTGGGCTCCACGGTGACCTCCGTCTTGCCGTCCTGCTGGTCTTGGTCTTGTTGCACCAATATGGAAACCTTTGCCTGATGCCTCGGTACTCCGTGCCTGCGCCTGCTTCCTTAGCACTAAAGAGGAAACAAGGACACTGCGCGCGCTGGCGCCCGCCTGGTGCCGATCGTCATGGCTCACGTCACGTGAGCCTCGTGAGGTTTGCTCCGCGTTGATATCTCCGCTCCTCGCGAGGCAGTGTGGTGAGGCCGCTCCCGAGGAGGTCTCGCGCCGTCCGCCTCGTGAGGCTTGGCCCCTCGCGAGGGTCTTGAATGCTTTGTTGATGAAGATGGGCCGTACAGGCCCGCTAGCATAGCCATGCCGTGGGCCGCAGGCAGGCAAGTCTGGGGACCCGCGTTCACAGGACGCCGACAGCATCGTCAAGGACCAGGCCAGATGGGACCAGTGGCGACGGCTCGCTGGAGGAACCCTAGTGCTGCAGGCAGGGGATCGAGGTAGAGGGAAAGGGAAGAGGAGATGCAAGTGGGCAGGGCAATGAATGCTTGCGTGCTTGTTTTTACTTGAGGGTGAGGTGTGACGCGGGCGTCAACAGTTGCATTTTGAGTGTAATATAGGCAGACAATAGAGCCATTTCACTATTCCCCTTCCCTTCAATTTTTAGTGAGGTTCTACCCGTAACACCCCCCTCCAAAGCGAAATAAGTTAAGCCCAAGCCCATAACTCAAAAATGACTTCTTTACATCTTTTATGGCTTACTTTGACAATAAGCCCTAAAAAGGCTGAATAGAACTGGCCCTTAACCTGCAATTCAATTGTGCGTGCAGTGATGAATCACTCCTGCCTGCTATAGTGGACATTTAGGCATCATCATACATGGCATAACCTAATACATGTGCATTCCATTGTAGAATCTGGAATATGCAATGTTTATGTTAGTTCATACGTTGCACATGATGTTTAAATGCCCCTTAAATCTGGTCAGTCAAGTGATGGTCTTTAAGCCTCCTTCTTTGCTTCTTTTCTTGATATGTAAGATTTGCTCACACATCTGTTCAATTGCTTGTTTGCATCAGCCAGCCATACTAGGACTGTTTGCTTTGATTACTTGTTGTTCTTGACCTAACACTCTAACAGAGCTTGTCAACGATTTAAACACTAAGGGCTGCTGTAGTGGGGCCTTTTCTAACTCATAGGTGACATAAAGGTTTGGCCGTAAACTAAAGTAGGCTCTCCAAGAGTACCTGGAGATCCAGTTTGAAGGTATGCCTAGTTTTTACATAGTGTAGACATAGTAAATGCTCATTTCATTGTGTGCAAGTGCAAGAGATGCGGCATGTTTCATTATGTGGTGTTGTTTTGTTATAATCTCATCCTTTTGTGTTCACAGACTGGAAAGTATGCATATTTATCTTCCAAGGAGACGAGTAACTAGTTTGTGTCACCTTGCAGAGGGGGTGCAATGAAGATAAGATTGAGGATTTCCAAGTACAAGATGTTAGGAAGGAGCCTTGCAAGAGAAGTAGGAGCTGCGCTGAGCCTCTTCAACCTGTTATGGTAAGTCACTGTATCCAACTCAACAGTTCAATTCCTTGTTTGTTTCAGGCATAGTTAATTTGCTCTTTTCAATTGCTTTATTTGTCCTTAGTTAATGAGATGCCCAAAGAATGATGCTTGATGTTGGGTACTTGTATAACTATTAGTTGACATAATTAAAGGCCTTACCATTTAATTACTCTGCCGAAGTGTGCCTGAAGCTTTGAAGTCTATTATTAACCAACTATTATTGCATGAGGCTCACAATCTAGTTTATACTAGGCTAATGATTGCATAGTTTTGCTTGCTGTAGTATGTTTGTATGAAACCCTCAGCTGTTCATTATGCTCCCTAAGACTTTAATTGAGCTACAGAATGGGCAACTGCCTGCTTACTTCTACGCAACGTGTTGTCTAAATTTGTAACTTATCCGTGTTTTGGATTGGGCCCCAACATCATGCACCTCTGGTGAGCTAAGAGAGATTTCTGTATGCAGGCTGCACAAACTACCTTTTTTTATAATTTTTAAAATATCACCTGCTTATGCTTCATGACGTGTAACATTATTGTTAGTCCTGTTTTGCCATGTACAAAATAGTCTGTCTTGCTCGCTTCACTGTTGTAAATATATTTTTGCCCTAGTCATGTGTACTTACAGAAACATTTCAGGATGAAGTGACATCAACACAAAGATCTGCGAGCAGTGCGGCATGGCCGTTACCGAATGATTATGGATTGGAATTGGAATGTGCTGATGTTCTCGAGCATCAACTAGAGGTGGCAACACAACGTGTACATGATTCTCAACGTACAATCAACAAGTTGAGACTGGACATGCAGGTATTAGATGCAGGAGTCAAAAAATGAAACAAGACACTGAGGTAACAACGAAGGAATTGGAGATTTTGCAGACTAAAATTTGTGCTATCTAAATCCGGCCAATCCTATTTTCTGAAGAGCTTATAGTTCAAATGGTAAGTTATGTTGATGCGCGTCCATGATGTATGAGCTATATTTGCCCAGTGTATGTAATTTGCTGTTTTTGTATGCTTTATTATCACTGGTGCCGAACCATAATGCCCACTGGGTATAATCGGCTGTAATTTCTTTATTGTATAGTGTAGGATTATCCTACGTTTCTATGCCTTAGTCTCTTTACTGTATAGTGTATGCTTTTTAGAGGTGATAGTATAGAGTAGGATAATTCTTTGAATATGCTATATCATTCAAACGGGGGCCAACTCGCCCAAACGTTGTAGTGACCATGGCCCTCCACAGGCCGTACTATCCATGGGCCATCTACGGGACGGACGATCCATGGCCTTCTATGGCCGTCGGATCTGTGGGCCTTCTATGGGCTGTCGGATCCATGGGCCTTCTATGGGCCGTCGGATCCATGGGCCTTCTATGGGCCGTCGAATCCACGGGCCTTCTATGGGCCGTTAGATCCATGGGCCTTCTATGGGCCGTCGAATCAATGGGCCTTCTATGGGCCGTCGGGTCAATGGGCCTTCTACATCCCGTAGGATCCATGGGCCTTCTACGGGCCGTCTCATCTATGGGCCCTGTACGTGCCATATAAGGGGCCGTAAACAGGCTAGAGTGGAAATCATACATTTTATGGGCTGACCATAATGGGCCGTTAATAGGCCGTATTTGATGAAGCTATGAAAATGGCCCAACAGATTAACGGGCCACAAACGAGCCGACTGTATCCACGGGCTGAATTTGGCCCACAAGCAGAAAAGGCAAGTAACGGGCCGTAAGTAACCGAATGCTGGAAATGAGCCCAAGAATAAAAGGGCCCTGAGAAGGCCGAAAGGTTACACGGGCTGGAAACGACCCAATCGAATAATGGGCCGCTAATGGGTATAAAGCGATACACTGTTCATTACGGGCCGGTTTCACCACAGGTCGTTAATGGGCCAAGAGTTACAAAGGGACTCATATGGGCAGAAATACGTCATGGGCCATACATGGGCCGGAAGTTACAACGGGCTGGAATCATATTGGACGGCCGAGATGACGCTACTGGGCCTAATTCCGGAAGGCCGTAACGGGCCACGAGTTAGCGGGCTGTAAATGGGCTATATGCAAACATGCCGTTAACAGGCTTTCCGTGGGCCGGCCCGCCACCTTTTGACCAAGTCAAACGGGCCGGCCTTTTCACATGAATGGGCCTCTGTTGGGCCGTGCCACGTGTCGACGTATCATAGGCGCCTTGGGTCCAATGAGTGGATGACATCTGTCCCAACGGTGAGCCGACACGTGTTTCCTCCAGCCAATGATGATTTTACACGTGGAAAATCCCCATTGGTCGGGGCTGTTAACGGGTTATCGGATCCAAAACCGGACCCGATAGCTTAACGGCGATTTATCGTCATGGAAGTAGACACTTCCGTGATGATAATTTTGGTAATGTCATGGAACACTTCTACGACAGCACATGTATGACTATCTTGATTCTGTCATAAAATAGTCATGGATGTACATGCATGACCAAAAATGCGACCTACTGTGACAAACACGTATCATCACGGAAGTGTATTTTTTTGTAGTGGAGGTGGCAACGTGCGGCGGAGGCGCGGGGCGGCGCTCGGGAGGTGGCGCGAAGGCAGCGGCGAGCTAGCGTGGCGCCGGCGGATGGGGCGAGGCGCCTCGGGTGTGCGAGGCAGGCGGCGGCGGCGGCTTCGGGCTTGCACGGGCCCGCGATGGGCCTGGCGGGCCGCGGCAGTGGGTGGTGGCGGAGTGCCACATGGCGACATGGGACTGGACCGGGCGCGGCGGCGGACGCGTCCGGCGGCGCGGTGGACGTGTCCGGCGCAGTGGAGGGGAGAGGTCTAGGGTTTGATCCGGATTTTGAGGAGGGGGAGGCTAATTTATAGGTAGAGGGAGCTAGGAGAGGGCTATTGAGGTGCGGTTTTCGCCCGCACGATCGTGATCCAACGACAGAGAGCATGGAGGGGGTTTAGATGGGCTAGTGGGCTATTGAGGAGGGGTGTTGGGCTGCAAAGAGAAAGAGGTCCGGCGGTTAACGCGGTTAACCGTTGGGGCATCAAATGACCTCCAAATGGAACGAAATTTGACAGGCGGTCTACCGGTGATGTACCAAGACCACTCGTCAACTCTCGGCGCATTCCAAGAACATTTTTCTCCCGCTCACGAAACAAGATCTCGGAGGTGCGGCGGGTGCGCGTGAGAGTGTTGAATTCTAAAACGGACAATAGAGAAAGTGACCGGATGCAAGTTTTGAAGAACATGAAGCCGAAATGCATATGATGACATGGCAAAGTGCAACACGCAAGCGAATGACATGGAAACAATGGAGAATGACTGGAAGACACCTGGCGCATCGGTCTCGGGGCGTCACAGCAACACTACAAAAAAAGACACATCCGTGACATTTTGGGCCGAACGATTTTTTTCCTGTCATACATATGACACTTCTATGACGATAATTGTGACAAAACCCGGTATCATCATAGATGTGGTGGGCTCCTACTTCTATGAAAAAAATCATGACAGAAAATGGGCTTTTCGTCCTGGGCGGGCCGGAGACGCAGCTGCATGACATTCTTTGGGCCGTCCATGACGGAAAAAACCGTGGTAGAAGTGAGGGGGAGGAAAATTTTGGGGATTTCCCGGTTACGGTGGGAGGTCGGGGGCCGAGCGATGCGCGTTTCTCTCGTACACGTACGCGCGTGTGTTTGAGGCGTTGGCTCTAACTGAACCCGAGCGAGGCGTTGGGCTCTAACTGAACCCGAGCGATTGCACTGCAGGCTACGCGTTACTGAACCTGAGCGATTGATCGATGGCTGTTAACTGAACCCGATCGAGCGATTCCTTCGCTACTGCTGCTAACTGAAGCCGATTGATTGGATGAACAGTGAGCGTTGCGGGGGGGGGGGTTGGATGAACAGTGAGCGGTGGCGTTGCCTCTAGATGAACAGGACCCCGTGGTGTGGAGGGCTGGATGAACAGTAGATGGTGGAGGGGTGCCCGTGGAGGGGTGGTTGAACAGGACCCCGTGGTGTGGAGGGCTGGATGAACAGTAGACGGTGGAGGGGTGCCCGTGGAGGGGTGGTTGAACAGTAGCCGGTGGAGTAGCGCGCGGTGGAGGCTGGATGAACAGGAGCCCATGGAGGCTGGAGGAGGTCGACGGTAGCCCATGGAGGCTGGAGGATGTCGATGGTGGAGATGAACAGTATCCCGTGGAGTCCCGTTTTGCGGTACGCCACACCCCTCCCGATGAACAGGACCCCCGTTTCGACCGTAGGAGGTCCGTTTCATCCGATTTGCGGTACGCCACACCCCTCCCGATCAACAGGACCCCCGTTTCGACCGTAGAAGGACTGTTTCGTCCGTTTTGCAGTACGCCACACCCCTCCCGATCAACAGGACTCCGTTCCAAATGTAGGAGGTCCGTTTCCTCCGTTTTGCGGTATGCCAGGCATCGTTTCCATCGCCTGTTCCGTCCAAGCCCTCCCGATGAACACGACCATGCATTCCGTTCCGACCCAGCCGGTTGGCTCCCACGCGTTCCGTTGCCTCCCGATGAACACGGCGCATTCCGTTGCCTCCCCATGAACACGATGCATTCCGTTGCCTCCCCATGAACACGACGCATTCCGTTGCCTCCCCATGAACACGACGACGATGCTGTTTCTCCGTTCCAACCCAGCCATGTACACGAGCCCTGGCCGTACGTATGCGCGAGTAGGCGTTCGAGACCCCGCCCGTATGTACACATACGTGGCCGTATTTTCTTTCTTGCACCCTGGCCGTTGTACGTATGTGTACATGCTACGTGCGCGGCTCTACTACGACACATGCGCGCCTCTACATCCACCAGTATATATGTATGTACACGTTCGCGACCAGAATGATAACGCTACGTACGCTTCGACCAGGTGGGTCCCGACTGTCAGGCACTTCCTTGCGTGCGAAGATGTAGCTGGTGGGTCCCAGCAGTCAGGGGGGAAACGTTTTTTTTGCGAAATACGGTGGCCCGTCCAGTGGGTCCCCGCTGTCAGGTGGAGGAATAATTATTTTGCACGTAATAACGAGGCACTTCCTTGCTGCGGCCGTGGACCCAGCTGTCAGCCTCTCCATATACAGTCCACGTCCGATGGAAGCCGTTCCTTGACCACGTTGACCACGCCGCGCCGAGAGCACCAGGGCGGTGAACGACGACGAGGCCTAGGAAGGGGACGACGCGGAGCCGGGGAAGACACTGCAGTGGATGCCCACGTGTAGAGGAGTACGAGGGTTCACTGGTTCGCTGCGGTGCGAGGCTGCCGTCGCCGCAGAATAACAGGGGGTGTGGTTGAGTAGAGGGATGGCCTGGCCAGCGGTGGGAGTAGTAGGGGGCGGTGAGGCCTCTGGCGCATCGCAGCTGGCCACGGGAGGCAGGAGCACGAGGCACGACCAGCGCTGGTTTGGGCGGCTGGAGCAAGAAGACCAGAGGTTGAAGAAGCACTACGGCCATTGGATGGACATCGTACGGTCACTGGAGCTAGAATCGTGCATATTGACTAAGTTGACAAAGCCCTCCGTCCCCGTCAACTTAGTAGGCCCACAAGTCAGCCTGCCACTATACTGGGTCCCAGCTAACAGGGGGAGTATTCATTTTTTGTGCGTAATAAGGAGGTACTTCCTTGCGTGCGAAGATATAGCTGGTGGGTCTGAGCTGAAAGCGGCGGTAATGTTTTTTCGCGAAATACAGAGGCCCTTTCGGTGGGTCCCTGATGTCAGGTGGAGGAATCATTATTTTGCGCGTAATAAGGAGGCATTTCCTTGCGTGCGGCCGTGGACCTAGCTGCCGGCCTCTCCACATATAGTCCACTTCAGATGCATGTCAGTCGTTGACCACGTTGACCAGGCCGCGCCGAGAACACCAGGGCGGTGGACGACGGCGAGGCCTAGGAAGGGAACGACACGGAGGCAGGGAAGACTCGGCAGTTGTTTCCCACGCGGAGGGGAGTACGACTGTACGAGGGTTTACTAGTTCGTCTGCCGTTGCCGGAGAATAACAACAGGTGTGGGTGAGTAGAGGGATGGCTAGGCCAGCGATGGGAGTACAGTGGGGCGGTGAGGCCTGCGCGGCAGCAGAGCCGGCCGCGGGGAGGAGGGAGCAGGCAGTCCCGCCGGCGCTTGTTTGAGCGGCTGGAGCAGGAAGAGCAGAGATTGAAGAAGCACGACGGCCGTTGGATGGCCATCCAACAGTCACTGCTGCTAGAATCGTGTGTTCGCTGACAAAGCCTTGCGTAAACAAGTCAGCCTCGAAATCTGTGGCATGTACAGCCCATTTGCTATTATTTTTATAATTTTCACTCATTTTCTAATTCATATGGAATTTATTGCAGCCCGTTTTCCATTTTTAGAATTGCTGGCCATTTTCTGGTCAGTACCAGGGTAAAAAAATTAACTAAATATGTGGGAAATTTTGAAAATTCGCAAATTTTTGCTGGGGAACAAAATATTCTTAATCCAAAAATTAATAGCCATACTAAAACAAATTTAAAAATAAATTAGTACTATGTCATGTTAAATCCAATGAAATACGTATAAGATATCAGTGAAGAACAAAAACAAAAAAAGAAACTTATATCCCATTTGCTATAATCTTTTTGGAATTTTCAACCCCTTTTGATATTACTTTTAACAGACATTGACCATACTCTTAAGCCAGGCCGGAATGCATCCCTCCTCGTCTTGAAAGATTTGCAGCCCAGTAATTCGGAGAAAACAAATAGGCCTAGCTTGGGTATTCTTCAAAAAGAAATACCGGGCTACCTATTTTCCCAAAGAACTGGTGCATGAGCATTTAGCTTTATTTATTTATTTATTTACTTATTTATGTTTAGGGGACCATGAGCTTGTACCTGGGCCGGATTCATGTGAGAGCCTCCCTTCCAGTTAATTATGGGCTTCTCTATTGGGCCTTCATCAGTGGGCTGCATGTTATCAACAAGTGGAAAATGTGTTCCGTACGAAAAATAGTATGCGCTACATACGGTACGGGGCACTAAAGGATCGAACCGTGCAACGACTTCCAAAACATTGTGTTTGTCGTTCTAACAACACATTTATTCAACCAACAGACGAAATATACTACTGATTGTACATTGAAAACAGCAGCAGCAGCAACCAGGGCTAGGGGTGCAACAGAAGTAGTAAGCAGGCCAGAAGAGTGAAGACGCAGCTCTCTCTTCCAAACCAAACATTAGCCATCATTACAAAAGGGCTACCAAAAAAGAACAAGTGTATGCATCAAACTAAATAAAGATCCTACTACACCAAGTGTACGCATCTAACTAACTGGCTCAGTTAGACGTTACTATTTATTAAGCTGTGGAGATTGGCTGACGGCTTGAACCAGATGGGTGCCTGACGGGGGAAACTCCAGCCAGCAGGTCGAAGTCTGATACTTGCGACCCTCTCTCCTACTTTGGGCTGCAGAGCATGGCGGCACATATCAGGGTATGGTGTATGCAGAGACGCATGGTACGCTGTGTACACACAATTTTGCCTGATGAACGAAACCGCGCTGCCATCATGATCCTTGCCGTCGGTTATCTCCTGGTTAATCGGATAATTCAGTCTGACAAACAAAGAGCGTGTACCAAGGCTACTTACCAGCCTCCAGTCAAAAATTCCTGAAGGCCCAGAGAAGCTGGGATCCTGCTCAAAGACCTTGCAGTGACTGTGATTGTATTCCGTGAAACAACACGTCCGGTACGTGCGAACGATCATCAATCTTTCGCCGTCGTCTGATCGAGCCAGGAACCACCTGCAACTGCCATGCCGCTATTCTTTGAAAGGTTCTGGGATTAGGAAGGGTAGGGACACCAGGCAGCCTACAACATCATATCAAGTTGGAGTCAAATAAAAAAGGGCTCTTGATTTAGTCAATCTTAAGAATAGCATGTTATAAGCATGAATATTTTTTCAGCAAATGTTGACAGTAATATAAGCAAGCCATCATGATATCATAGGAAAGTAACATACTCCTATAACAGCCGTTTGTAGCGATGACTGGAGTAGGTTAGCAATACGTCCGGCCATAGAAGGAGTCGACAACGTAAATGAAGCCCTTGTGTTCAATGGCATCAAAGAACCATGGAGGATGTATGATCCTGCGATGGACGTGCAAATTTATCCACTTACCGCAGTGACCTGTCAGATAGGTGAGACCGCGGTTGAAGAACGCAATTAGCCTGAAGTCTTTATAATTCGCAGATCTTGTGGGCACTTGGCAGATTACAACCTTCAGCAAATCAAACTTGGTATCATGTTGGCTACTGTAAGATTCCGAGTATTCTGGGCCGCGGTGCCAAAGCAGTGCAGTGTTAATCGAAGGAAGGGGGATCAATCGCCGGGTGTAGACGTCCACGCATCCAGCTGCCGCGACCATCGACGAGCACCATCCAAGACGTGTTCATGCCGAGCCAGTACATACCGTTAATGTAGTTGAGGCTGACGGGGAACGGATCGCAGTAAAGGGGGTTGATGCTCGCCACGCTACGATCGTTATGCTGCGTGACGCGCCGTTTCTGAAGATCAGGCGGCACCAGCAAGCAAGGAGCTGCCTTAAAAAGCTCCGGCCTGAGGGCTTTGAGTAAACGGTACAGCCCCGATGAGCACGTGGCGAGCGGCATGGTACTGAGATTGTCCACACGCGAAACAATGAGCTTGATTACCTCAGTGGGGAGCGAATTCCAGCCACTCTTTCGGCGAACGCTGCTCGGTTCTGCCATTGTTAGTGCTTGGGTTTCGGACGAGGGGGGGAGGCGCCTTAGCGGGGATGGAAGATTAGACGAGATTATGTGCGGACAAAGATGAAGAAGCGAATATGTGCTACGGGAAGTGGACAGGTGATGATGACTACAGCACGCCGCTTGACTTACGAGACACATACCAACAGCGTAGGGTCATGTCGATGCCAGACAACTTGCTTGAGTGATCACAGTACTAGTACTCCCTACAGTGCTATGCCCTAACTTGCTTGAGTAGAGTAGTAGAGTAGTAGAGTAGGACTCTGCCCTACTACTAGCACCGGAGGAGTAGTATATTCTAATCTAAAATAGTTACAAACTTCAATGCCCGAGCGTGGAACGACTACGAACCGTGCTCAAAGACCGTGTCTACGTGGTGTTTGGACATGGGCGACAACCTCAACGCCAACGGTGCTGCTCCCGTTGCACCGTATGTGTTTCTGTCCTTCCTGTTCGAAATCGTGGTAGAATTCATGTTTCTACTCTGTATCCTACTACTATGCTAGTCCACATGATTAGTTTCATCTCTGTTATAGCCGTCATGATTTATTTTGTGCTTATTCGGATTAAATCTCATAGTAACTTGCTCATATATTCAACTGGCGCAACATCCCCTACAGCCACTCCCGTTTCATGGACGGCCTGGTCGATGCCTCCAAGGAGCCCTTCGTCCACTGCTATGAGTGCCCGATGCCGTTTTGTGGCTCGCTGGCGGACATGGCGCATCACCTCACGGATGCGTGCAGCGGTCACTGCTGGCCCTTGGCGGAGAACATCAAGTACAAGACGTGCTACCCGTTCACCATGCCGGAGTCGCTGGAGGATCACCGCCGCCTGCTAGTCTCGGAGGAGGACGGCAGCATCTTCCTCTTGATCGTGGGCACCGGCGAGGCCCGCGCAGGCCGCCGCCCCGTCTTTGTAATGTGCGTCAGGGGCGACGCCGCTGACGCTGACACTGACACGAGGCCGATGTACGGGTGCGTGGTTAGTGTTACTACCCCTCCGGGTCGCGTGGGCGGTGACACCGGCCTCATCGAACGGACTTGGACTCTGGGGAGCTGGGACTATCCCGCCAATGTGGACTTGGAAAACCCATGGCATCCTTTACCCGCCGACGCGGTGCACGGGGACTCCAAGGAGGTTCACCTGGACATACGCATTATCAAGTTAAATGTTGATCATTAGTCTTCGCTCAATGTAATCCGCTGTCTAAGCATGTGGAGACTTCCATGCAGGATCCTGCTCTATTGGAGTATTGCGCATGAATAAAAGTGTATCCGTTTATGGTTTAGTCTAGAATCTTCCATGTATGAATTTTTACTACAGTACTGGTGAAAGACTTACGATGAACCATTTCTTACATCTCCTCTGCCCGCTTGCAAGTCATCCTGATTTAATCCCTCCGTCTAGGTGTATAAGGGCATGGTTAATATTACTTAATAGTATAGACAACTATTGACTATAAGAAAGTGCCATGTCATCTGTAGCCAACATGTATAACAACCGATACTCCAAAACTAATTCTTAAAGATCATTTCTTGCAAAGCACAATAAGTGTTATTTCTTCACAAGTTTTGGATGCAGGTTGAACAGTTGAACGCTTTTGTTTGCAAAAGATACCTCTTTATCTATTTCACCCGGATGTTTGTGAGCTCTAGAGATGAAATAATATCCAAAGAAACCTATCGATACCCATTACACTGTTGGAAATATGCCCTAGAGGCAATAATAAATGGTTATTATTATATTTCTTTGTTCATGGTAATTGTCTATTGTTCATGCTATAATTGTATTGTCCGGAAATCGTAATACATGTGTGAATACATAGACCACAACGTGTCCCTAGTAAGCCTCTAGTTGACTAGCTCGTTGATCAACAGATAGTCATGGTTTCCTGACTATGGACATTGGATGTCGTTGATAACGGGATCACATCATTAGGAGAATGATGTGATGGACAAGACCCAATCCGAAGCATAGCATAAAAGATCGTGTAGTTTCGTTTGCTAGAGCTTTTCCAATGTCAAGTATTTTTTCCTTAGACCATGAGATCGTGCAACTCCCGGATACCGTAGGAGTGCTTTGGGTGTGCCAAACGTCACAACGTAACTGGGTGACTATAAAGGTGCACTACGGGTATCTCCGAAAGTGTCTGTTGGGTTGGCACGGATCGAGACTGGGATTTGTCACTCCGTGTGACAGAGAGGTATCTCTAGGCCCACTCGGTAATGCATCATCATAATGAGCTCTATGTGACTAAGGCGTTAGTCACGGGATCATGCATTACGGTACGAGTATAGAGACTTGCCGGTAACGAGATTGAACAAGGTATTGGGATACCGACGATCGAATCTCGGGCAAGTAACATACTGTTTGACAAAGGGAATTGCATACGGGATTGATTGAATCCTCGACATCGTGGTGCATCCGATGAGATCATCGTGGAACATGTGGGAGCCTACATGGGTATCCAGATCCTGCTGTTGGTTATTGACCGGAGAGGCGTCTCGGTCATGTCTGCATGTCTCCCGAACCCGTAGGGTCTACACACTTAAGGTTCGGTGACGCTAGGGTTGTAGAGATATGTGTATGCGGAAACCCGAAAGTTGTTCGGAGTCCCGGATGAGATCCCGGACGTCACGAGGAGTTCCGGAATGGTCCGGAGGTGAAGAATTATATATAGGAAGTCAAGTTTCGGCCACCGGGAAAGTTTCGGGGGTTACCGGTACTGTACCGGGACCACCGGAAGGGTCCCGGGGGTCCACCGGGTGGGGCCACCTATCCCGGAGGGCCCCGTGGGCTGAAGTGGGAAGGGAACCAGCCCCTAGTGGGCTGGGCGCCCCCCCCATGGGCCTCCCCCCTGCGCCTAGGGTTGGAAACCCTAGGGTGGGGGGGGCGCCCCACTTGCCTTGGGGGGCAAGCCACCCCCCTTGGCCGCCGCCCCCCCTCCAGATGGATCTTGGCCGGCGGCCCCCCTCCCAGGGGGCCTATATAAAGGGGGGGGGAGGGAGGGAGGGCAGCAACAATTACAGCCTTGGGCGCCTCCCTCCTCCCCTGCTACACCTCTCCCTCTCGCAGAAGCTCGGCGAAGCCCTGCCGAGACCCGCTACATCCACCACCACGCCGTCATGCTACTGGATCTCCATCAACCTCTCCTTCCCCTTGCTGGATCAAGAAGGAGGAGACGTCGCTGCATCGTACGTGTGTTAAACGCGGAGGTGCCGTCCGTTCGGCACTCGGTCATCGGTGATTTGAATCACGGCGAGTACGAATCCATCATCCACGTTCATTGGAAAGCTTCCGCTCGCGATCTACAAGGGTATGTAGATGCACTCCTTTCCCCTCGTTGCTAGTATACTCCATAGATGCATCTTGGTGAGCGTAGGAAAATTTTAAAATTATGCTACGATTCCCAACAGTGGCATCATGAGCCAGGCCCATGCGTAGTTACTATGCACGAGTAGAACACAAAGAAGTTGTGGGCGTTGATGTTGCCAATTATTCTTGCCGCTACTAGTCGTTTCTTGTTTCGGCGGCATTGTAGGATGAAGCGGCCCGGACCGACCTTACACGTACGCTTACGTGAGACAGGTTCCACCGACTGACATGCACTAGTTGCATAAGGTGGCTAGCGGGTGTCTGTCTCTCCTACTTTAGTCGGAACGGATTCGATGAAAAGGGTCCTTATGAAGGGTAAATAGAAATTGGCAAATCACTTTGTGGTCATACGTAGGTAAGAAACGTTCTTGCTAGAAACCTACAAACCACGTAAAAACTTGCAACAACTATTAGAGGACGTCTAACTTGTTTTGCAGCCTATGCTATGTGATGTGATATGGCCAGAAGATGTGATGAATGATATATGTGATGTATGAGATTGATCATATTCTTGTAATAGGAATCACGACTTGCATGTCGATGAGTATGACAACCGGCAGGAGCCATAGGAGTTGTCTTTATTATTTTGTATGACCTGCGTGTCATTGAATAACGCCATGTAAATTACTTTACTTTGTTGCTAAACGCGTTAGCCATAGAAGTAGAAGTAATCGTTGGCGTGACGACTTCATGAAGACACAATGATGGAGATCATGATGATGGAGATCATGGTGTCATGCCGGTGACGAAGATGATCATGGTGCCCAGAAGATGGAGATCAAAGGAGCATAATGATATTGGCCATATCATGTCACTATTTGATTGCATGTGATGTTTATCATGTTTTTGCATCTTATTTGCTTAGAACGACGGTAGTAAGTAAGATGATCCCTTATGATAATTTCAAGAAAAGTGTTCCCCCTAACTGTGCACCGTTGCGAAGGTTCATTGTTTCGAAGCACCACGTGATGATCGGGTGTGATAGATTCTAACGTTCGAATACAACGGGTGTTGACGAGCCTAGCATGTACATACATGGCCTCGGAACACACGCAATACACTTAGGTTGACTTGACGAGCCTGGCATGTACAGACATGGCCTCGGAACACGGAGGACCGAAAGGTCGAGCATGAGTCGTATAGAAGATACGATCAACATGGAGATGTTCACCGATCTTGACTAGTCCGTCTCACGTGATGATCGGACACGGCCTAGTTAACTCGGATCATGTTTCACTTAGATGTCTAGAGGGATGTTTATCTGAGTGGGAGTTCATTAAGTAATTTGATTAGATGAACTTAATTATCATGAACTTAGTCTAAAATCTTTACACTATGTCTTGTAGATCTAATGGCCAACGTTGTCCTCAATTTCAACGCGTTCCTAGAGAAAACCAAGCTGAAAGATGATGGCAGCAACTATACGGACTGGGTCCGGAACCTGAGGATCATCCTCATAGTAGCCAAGAAAGATTATGTCTTAGAAGCACCGCTAGGTGATGCACCAATCCCAGAGAACCAAGACGTTATGAACGCTTGGCAGCAGCATGCTGATGATTTCTCCCTCGTTCAGTGCGGCATGCTTTACAACTTAGAACCGGGTCTCCAAAAGCGTTTTGAGAAACATGGAGCATATGAGATGTTCGAGGAGCTGAAACTGGTTTTTCAAGCTCATGCACGGGTCGAGAGATATGAAGTCTCCGACAAGTTCTTCAGCTATAAAATGGAGGAAAATAGTTCTGTAAGTGAGCATATACTCAGAATGTCTGGGTTGCACAACCGCTTGACTCAGCTGGGAGTTAATCTCCCGGATGACGCGGTCATTGACAGAATCCTTTAGTCGCTTCCACCAAGCTACAAGAGCTTTGTGATGAACTTCAATATGCAGGGGATGGAAAAGACCATTCCTGAGATATATTCAATGCTGAAATCAGCGGAGGTGGAGATCAGAAAAGAACATCAAGTGTTGATGGTGAATAAAACCACTAAGTTCAAGAAGGGCAAGGGTAAGAAGAACTTCAAGAAGGACGGCAAGGGAGTTGCCGCGCCCGGTAACCTAGTTGCCGGGAAGAAGCCAAGGAATGGACCCAAGCCCGAGACTGAGTGCTTTTATTGCAAGGGAAGTGGTCACTGGAAGCGGAACTGCCCCAAGTACTTAGCGGACAAGAAGGCCGGCAACGCCAAAGGTATATGTGATATACATGTAATTGATGTGTACCTTACCAGTACTCGTAGTAGCTCCTGGGTATTTGATACCGGTGCGGTTGCTCATATTTGTAACTCAAAACAGGAACTACGGAATAAACGGAGACTGGCGAAGGACGAGGTGACGATGCGCGTCGGGAATGGTTCCAAGGTCGATGTGATCGCCGTCGGCACGCTACCTCTGCATCTACCCATGGGATTAGTTTTAAACCTCAATAATTGTTATTTAGTGCCAGCTTTGAGCATGAACATTGTATCTGGATCTCGTTTAATTCGAGATGGCTACTCATTTAAATCTGAGAATAATGGTTGTTCTATTTATTTGAGAGATATGTTTTATGGTCATGCCCCGCTGGTCAATGGTTTATTTTTGATGAATCTCGAACGTGATGTTACACATGTTCATAGTGTGAATACCAAAAGATGTAAAGTTGATAACGATAGTCCCACATACTTGTGGCACTGCCGCCTTGGTCACATTGGTGTCAAGCGCATGAAGAAGCTCCATGCAGATGGACTTTTGGAGTCTCTTGATTACGAATCATTTGACACGTGCGAACCATGCCTCATGGGTAAGATGACCAAGACTCCGTTCTCCGGAACAATGGAGCGAGCAACCAACTTATTGGAAATCATACATACCGATGTGTGTGGTCCAATGAGTGTTGAGGCTCGCGGAGGATATCGTTATGTTCTCACTCTCACTGATGACTTAAGTAGATATGGGTATGTCTACCTAATGAAACACAAGTCTAAAACCTTTGAAAAGTTCAAGGAATTTCAGAGTGAAGTTGAGAATCAACGTGACAGGAAAATAAAATTCTTACGATCAGATCGTGGTGGAGAATATTTAAGTCACGAATTTGGTGCACACTTAAGAAAATGTGGAATAGTTTCACAACTCACGCCGCCTGGAACACCTCAGAGAAACGGTGTGTCCGAACGTCGTAATCGCACTCTATTGGATATGATGCGATCTATGATGTCTCTTACCGATTTACCGCTCTCAGTTTTGGGGCTATGCTTTAGAGACTGCCGCATTCACTTTAAATAGGGCTCCGTCGAAATTCATTGAGACGACACCGTATGAATTATGGTTTGGGAAGAAACCTAAGCTGTCGTTTCTAAAAGTTTGGGGATGCGATGCTTATGTCAAGAAACTTCAACCTGAAAAGCTCGAACCCAAGTCGGAAAAATGCGTCTTCATAGGATACCCTAAGGAAACTATTGGGTATACCTTCTACCTCAGATCCGAAGGCAAGATCTTCGTTGCCAAGAACGGGTCCTTTCTGGAGAAGGAGTTTCTCTCGAAAGAATTGAGTGGGAGGAAAGTGGAACTTGATGAGGTGATAGTCACCCCTTCTGAACCGGAAAGTAGCGTAGCGCGGGAAGATGTTCCTGTGGTGCCTACACCGACTGGGGAGAAAGTTAATGATGATGATCATGAAGCTTCGGATCAAGTTACTACTGAACTTCGTAGGTCCACAAGGACACGTTCCGCACCAGAGTGGTACGGCAACCCTGTCCTAGAAATCATGTTGTTAGACAACGGTGAACCTTCGAACTATGATGAAGCGATGGCGGGCCCGGATTCCGACAAATGGCTAGAAGCCATGAAATCCGAGATAGGATCCATGTATGAAAATGAAGTATGGACTTTGACTGACTTGCCCGATGACCGGCGAGCCATAGAAAACAAATGGATCTTTAAGAAGAAGACAGACGCGGATGGTAATGTGACCATCTATAAGGCTCGACTTGTCACTAAGGGTTATCGACAAGTTCAAGGGGTTGACTACGATGAGACTTTCTCACCCGTAGCGAAGCTGAAGTCCGTCCGAATCATGGTAGCAATTGCCGCATACTATGATTATGAGATATGGCAGATGGACGTCAAAACGGCATTCCTTAACGGCTTCCTTAAGGAAGAGTTGTATATGATGCAGCCGGAAGGTTTTGTCGATCCTAAGAATGCTAACAAAGTATGCAAGCTCCAGCGCTCAATCTATGGGCTGGTGCAAGCATCTCGGAGTTGGAACATTCGTTTTGATGAGATGATCAAAGCGTTTGGGTTTACACAGACTTATGGAGAAGCCTGTGTTTACAAGAAAGTGAGTGGGAGCTCTGTAGCATTTCTCATATTATATGTGGATGACATATTATTGATGGGAAATGATATAGAATTCTTGGAAAGTATAAAGGCCTATTTGAATAAGTGTTTTTCAATGAAGGACCTTGGAGAAGCTGCTTATATATTAGGCATCAAGATCTATAGAGATAGATCAAGACGCGTCATTGGTCTTTCACAGAGTACATACCTTGACAAGATATTGAAGAAGTTCAATATGGATCAGTTCAAGAAGGGGTTCTTGCCTGTATTGCAAGGTGTGCAATTGAGCACGGCTCAATGCCCGACCACGGCAGAAGATATAGAAAGATGAGTGTCATCCCCTATGCCTCGGCCATAGGGTCTATTATGTATGCCATGCTGTGTACCAGACCTGATGTAAACCTTGCCGTAAGTTTGGTAGGAAGGTACCAAAGTAATCCCGGCATGGAACACTGGACAGCGGTCAAGAATATCCTGAAGTACCTGAAGAGGACTAAGGATATGTTTCTCGTATATGGAGGTGACGAAGAGCTCGTCGTAAAGGGTTACGTCGACGCTAGCTTCGACACAGATCTGGATGACTCAAAGTCACAAACCGGATACGTGTATATTTTGAATGGAGGAGCAGTAAGCTGGTGCAGTTGCAAGCAAAGCGTCGTGGCGGGATCTACATGTGAAGCGGAATACATGGCAGCCTCGGAGGCAGCACAGGAAGCAGTCTGGATGAAGGAGTTCATTACCGACCTAGGGGTGATTCCCAATGCGTCGGGCCCGATGACTCTCTTCTGTGACAACACTGGAGCTATTGCCCTTGCAAAGGAGCCCAGGTTTCACAGGAAGACCAGGCATATCAAGCGTCGCTTCAACTCCATTTGTGAAAGTGTTCAAAATGGAGACATAGGTATTTGTAAAGTACATACGGACCTGAATGTAGCAGATCCGTTGACTAAACCTCTCCCTAGAGCAAAACATGATCAACACCAGGACGCAATGGGTGTTCGATTCATCACAATGTAACTAGATTATTGACTCTAGTGCAAGTGGGAGACTGTTGGAAATATGCCCTAGAAGCAATAATAAATGGTTATTATTATATTTCTTTGTTCATGGTAATTGTCTATTGTTCATGCTATAATTGTATTGTCCGGAAATCGTAATACATGTGTGAATACATAGACCACAACGTGTCCCTAGTAAGCCTCTAGTTGACTAGCTCGTTGATCAATAGACAGTCATGGTTTCCTGACTATGGACATTGGATGTCGTTGATAACGGGATCACATCCTTAGGAGAATGATGTGATGGACAAGACCCAATCCTAAGCATAGCATAAAAGATCGTGTAGTTTCGTTTGCTAGAGCTTTTCCAATGTCAAGTATTTTTTCCTTAGACCATGAGATCGTGCAACTCCCGGATACCGTAGGAGTGCTTTGGGTGTGCCAAACGTCACAACGTAGTTGGGTGACTATAAAGGTGCACTACGGGTATCTCCGAAAGTGTCTGTTGGGTTGGCACGGATCGAGACTGGGATTTGTCACTCCGTGTGACGGAGAGGTATCTCTGGGCCCACTCGGTAATGCATCATCATAATGAGCTCTATGTGACTAAGGTGTTAGTCACGGGATCATGCATTACGGTACGAGTATAGAGACTTGCCGGTAACGAGATTGAACAAGGTATTGGGATACCGACGATCGAATCTCGGGCAAGTAACATACCGTTTGACAAAGGGAATTGCATACGGGATTGATTGAATCCTCGACATCGCGGTTCATCCGATGAGATCATCGCGGAACATGTGGGAGCCGACATGGGTATCCAGATCCCGCTGTTGGTTATTGACCGGAGAGGCGTCTCGGTCATGTCTGCATGTCTCCCGAACCCGTAGGGTCTACACACTTAAGGTTCGGTGACGCTAGGGTTGTAGAGATATGTGTATGCGGAAACCTGAAAGTTGTTCGGAGTCCCGGATGAGATCCCGGACGTCACGAGGAGTTCCAGAATGGTCCGGAGGTGAAGAATTATATATAGGAAGTCAAGTTTCGGCCACCGGGAAAGTTTCGGGGGTTACCGGTATTGTACCGGGACCACCGGAAGGGTCCCGGGGGTCCACCGGGTGGGGCCACCTATCCCGGAGGGCCCCGTGGGCTGAAGTGGGAAGGGAACCAGCCCCTAGTGAGCTGGGCGCCCCCCATGGGCCTCCCCCCTGCGCCTAGGGTTGGAAACCCTAGCGTGGGGGGGGGGGGCGCCCCACTTGCCTTGGGGGGCAAGCCACCCCTCTTGGCCGCCGCCCCCCCTCCAGATGGATCTTGGCCGGCGCCCCCCCTCCCAGGGGGCCTATATAAAGGGGGGGAGGGAGGGGGGGCAGCAACAATTACAGCCTTGGGCGCCTCCCTCCTCCCCTGCTACACCTCTCCCTCTCGCAGAAGCTCGGCGAAGCCCTGCCGAGACCCGCTACATCCACCACCACGCCGTCGTGCTGCTGGATCTCCATCAACCTCTCCTTCCCCCTTGCTGGATCAAGAAGGAGGAGACGTCACTGCACCATACGTGTGTTGAACGCGGAGGTGCCGTCCGTTCGACACTCGGTCATCGGTGATTTGAATCACGGCGAGTACGACTCCATCATCCACGTTCATTGGAACGCTTCCGCTCGCGATCTACAAGGGTATGTAGATGCACTCCTTTCCCCTCGTTGCTATTATACTCCATAGATGCATCTTGGTGAGCGTAGGAAAATTTTAAAATTATGCTACGATTCCCAACATACACATGCGATGACCCCCACATCCTTTGTCAAAATAAACAACTCCCCGATCAATGCATTTCACTCTTCGGTGCAACGCACGGGCACCTTACTACTATAGATTAGTACGACCAAAAATTGAACTAACATTATATATAGTACGATAAATGCTGATGCATGTCACCTAAAATTATATCATTCAAAACTATGTTCAAATACGAATCCAACGATATAGTTTTTGTTGACATGCACTAACATTTTGTCGGTTAAATCTTCAGTCAAATTCAACGGGGGACTAATAAACCATGACCGATGTAGTACAAGTGTAGAGGGCGGCGCTGCACGGGAGTCTCATCTCTCACCCTGCTCGGGGCGCGGCAGTAAAGCCGTCATATCACAAAACCCAACCACTCCCAGTAATAAGTGGCCTGGTAAAATAAACGGACAAGCAACCATCACATCTCTCCCTCTTTTTTGCATCTCATCTCTCTGCATTTACTTTCTCCGGTTCATCTCGCACACTCGATCCCTAGCTACTACTCCTAGGGCCAGTTCTTTTGGCGGCTTCCCCAGCTTTTCCCACAAGACTAGTCATAGTGGAGACTAACAATAAGGCGCCTCACTCATTTATTTGGGCTTCTAAACTACTACTCCGTCCTGGTTTATTCCTCATCATTGTAATTTGTGCTAAATTTTGACCAAAGATTTAACTGGTTTATTCCTCACCATTGTAATCCCTCCGTCTAGGTGTGTAAGTCATCTTACGAAAACCAAATAATCCCAAAACACTTAGGCGCGGTGCATTAACTTCTACTCCGTACCTCGTTTCTTGTTTCTTGACATATCAACCAATAAGAGATAAAGAGTGTGCATTAATGACTTGAGATATCAAACACGACATGCAGTGGTTAGTTCATTGCATGCAATACTATTAATTAGCAAATAAACATTAACGTTTCTCGTTTTCTCCTCCTCCTTGGTCACGGTGCACAGCCTAAGATGACTTACTCACCAAGACGGATGGAGTAGTGCATGTGACATGCACTAACATTTCATTAGTTAAATTTATGATCAAAATTTGACACAGATTACAATGGGGACCAATAAACCAGGACGGAGGTAGTAGTTATGGGATTACTAATCTAGAAGCCTAAAAGAACTGGCCCTGGTACTCCTACTAGTAGTAGTACTCAAGTTGGCATTCCAATTGCACGACACAACTTGTTAGGCAAAAAATTCGATACAGGGTGTAGGAAGCGGTTTGGGAATTTGCATGCCTTTCCAACCAGTGAGATACTCCGTACAAAGTACGACAGAGAAATAACCACAGAGAAGGAAGCTAAAAGTAAACAATCAAACGAGCATTTTTGCATTTGTTTTGCATTGAATCGTTTCACAAGCTTGACTAGTGTTGTTTTTCTACTTTTACAAAAACCACATCGTAATATTAAAACGTGCATTTGCACGTACATAAGTAATAGTAGTACTCCCTCCGTCTAGGTGTATAAGTCTTCCCTCCTTCTTGGTCACGGTGCACAACCAAAGATGACTTATTGACCTGGACGGAGGGAGTAGCACAGTCTGCAAGCATATATCGAGAGAGACGTGTAGTGCGATAGTACATAGTAAAGTTTGTGCTATATGCACATACTTGCAAAATGCGTACGAATACACAAGGTTTCCAAACTTTCCCTTTTACATACTTAATTAAGGACGCTAAAAATTCCTGAACGTTCGGGATTTATCATTTGCGTCCCAAAACTAATGAGATCTCCTTACGAAACAAAAATTATACTCCTCCTAAAAGCCACGGCGCTCGCAGGAGCACTTGCGGCGCGCCACGAGTGCCCTGGTGCGCGGCCGTTTTCCAGCGCGCCGACACAATGCCTCTTCCTCAGCCTCGCAACTCGCGAGGTGCTGATTGGCGGCTTGCCGGCGGGCGAGCGCGATCTCACCGGTGTGGTGATCCGGCGCCAACAGGACCAGAGGGAGTATCATGCATGCGGAGTAGGCAAAAAAATTGCTTGTCTAAAAAAAAGGCAAAAAAATTGCTCATTTATTGCCGGTCGAAGTCTCAAAGGGCGCGACCGCGCGAGGGAGGCGAAGGTCGTGGGAGGCGCGACGTTTGACGGAATTAAGTGACGTTATATCCATGCACCGGCATGGTGTGCGAACAGGCAGAAGCTATACCGTCAGGCCTACGATATGGGCTAGTAGACATGACATCTAGTGGGTCCCGCATAGTTCTCGAGAACTCTTTGGGGCCTTGCAGCCGTTTATCCACCGGACAAGCCAGCAACCCCACGCCGTTCGCACGCCCTACTTGTCCCCGTCTTCTACCTTACAACAGTTCGCTCCCAGTCGTCCCGTCCTTTCACATTAGTTCTCTCCCAGTTTGTTTTTGCGGGGTACAACAGTTCAACTTTTCCTAACCCTCCTCCAAAATCCATGGCCTCCCAAATCTCCATGGTCGCCGCTGAGTACCAGGTTAGAGCCATCACCGGCGATCAGTTCATCGTCATCTACACACGTGGATCCGAGACGGTGAAAGCATGGCTTGCTCGCTTCCTACGCATGTTCAACAGTTCAACGGATGAGTGGGTCGCTGGGCTAGATGTTGAGTACACCACAGTCCTGGGACGAGAGAAGGATCTAAAGGACGAAGATAGGAAGAAGCCCGCCGTGATCCAGGTTTGCGTACATAACGTTTGCTTGGTCTACCACATATGCCATGCCGACGTTGAGTGCCAGGATTTTAAGAACTTCCTCAAGGACAAAAGAGTGAAATTCGTTACTGTAGGCTTTAAGAACAACATGGATGTCCTACGTCGGATAGGTCTCGTTGTAGGCCAGCCCTTCGATCTCCAGAAGGCAAGCCTGGTGTCCTCCTCTTAACCTTCAATGCTGACCCTGGCAGCAGCCATGATTGATCCTTCGTACGCTAAACTGAAGAAACCTCATCACGAGTTTCATCATGCATGGGAGTCGAAGACATTAGATGAAGATCACATCCTGTACGTAGCAATGGATGCCTACCATTGTTTAAATATCTACAAGGGTTGCATGAAGAAGCAGAGCCTAGTGTCCGGTTCAAGCAAAGAAGCGTCGGCAAAGAGGAAGAGGAAGAGGGACGAGGACAAAGTCGAGGACGTGGACTCGGACTCCGAGTAGGTGGCAGTGCCGTCGCTCATGCTGGTTCTACTGCAGTGTCAAGCGGACTAGTTGCTTAGTTTATTTTCAAGGGTGTGTTGTGCTGAGGCCCCAGCAGAACTATGTTTATGTTCTTTCTCGTTATTTGAACTCTTTAGTACGTATAGTAGTACTAGTACTATGTCTTACTACTGTTCTTCTTGCAGTTGGTACTACTGCTCGTATCTTCGTGTTCCTACTGTACTTAATACGTTCGTACTAGTAGTATAAGTTGGGTCAGTCGATTTGTGAAAGAAGTTCGACGGAGCGAAGGAAGAAGACGGCAGAAGAGGTGGAAGAAGCCCTTCTAGCCATCCATGTTGCATCAAACGACTCACATGAGTCGACTGACCCAAATTGCTCCTTCAGATTGCAGGGTCCACTTGACATTCAAGGTCTCGAAGGTAGATTCCGCGTCCACACCCGGTTTGCGGGCTCGATGCGCGCGCGACCGGCTACCGCCGCGACAGCCACCATGCGCGCCTCCTCCGCGCGGGCAGAGATGACAATGACACGCTAGTTCCTCCTCGCCGGCATGCTGGAGCACGCGATCGTCCTCCTCTTCGTACGCTGCATGCATAGACGCGGCTCCACCAGCTGCTCGCGTGCTTGGCAGCGTGGCGGCATCACGAGGAGGGACTGCAGACGACGTGAGCGGGTGAGCCTTCGGCTTCATGGCACAGGGATGGCGGCGACACGGCGGTGATGGGCGAGAAATTGTTGGCCGAAGCAGGCGGGCGCCGGCATGTGCAACGGCGGCAGCGGCATATTGATGAGTGCGCGTGTGGGAGCTTACTTTAGTTTTATATATAAGGTTAGTCAAACTTAAAAGAAAACCGTACTAGTACACGTAAACATTAGACTTAGGCAGCGCTTTTATTAGTTAGTACCACAGCCACGATACGGAATCCTGTGCAAGCGCGTGAACCGCGGCCGCGCGGTCGATCGAACGGTGCGTCACCGTGTCGCGCTCGAAGGACATCCACCGAACCTTTTTGTGTGTGTGAAAACAATCCTCGAATATTACTCAACTTTTTTTCCTGTGAAAGTTCTTGACGCTACAATATTTCCATATATTTGAATTTAGCTCCAGTTTGTGTTTATTTGGATTTGGACGTTTTAGGTGCGCCCTAGTTTTTTTAATACTGATTTTGTGTGTGTGACTGAGAGAGAACGTGTGTATGTGTCCATATGTGTGTTGTGGCGGAAGGGCAATGTGGAGACGGTGTGCGTGTGATACAGACATAGAGAGGTGTGAATGTGCAAATGATCATGCATGAGTGAGACATAGACAGATGCCGATACGTTGTGTATACATGAGAGAACGGTCTTCTAGTTTACTTGTGTGTGTGTGTGTGAGAGAGAGAGAGAGAGGGAGAGAGAGACAGAGAGAGGAGCATCCGTAACACAACAACCATCTCTCTCGATTCGTCCGTCCCTCGCACGGTCGCATGCAACACATGCATCAACGCGCACATTTTGACACCCTCACCCGGCCCCTGCCCAGCTCAAGGCCCGCACAATCTCTTCGTGAATACCCATTTCTCTCCTTAGGTTTGTTTTCTCTCAATATCTGACACACACACACACACACACACAGAGACACATGCAGCACAACACACACACACACATACTCCCCCGAGCACACAATTCATCCCCATCCAAGGTTATACGGCGACCACTCTCGCTTGTGCTTCTTTGCACCCCAACATGCACCACACCTCAATCTTCAAAGAGGGCATCGAGCAGATCAAAGACGGCGACCACACCGCGTAGAGAATGCGGGGTCATTTGGAAGCAGGGTGATGTGACGACGGCTGACTGACTCCTCCCCCCACCCTCTCTCTCTCTCTTGCACAAAATTACCAATCCCTCTCTCCCCCGCACAAAATTGTCAATCCCTCAACCCACGAGATCCTTCCCCTCTCGTCCATGTTTTTCCAGCTCTCTCATCAAACATGTTGTCTCTTCTCCTTCCACGTATACAGAATCCAGATGCACACGCATCTCATGTATATTACATGTATCCATCTTTCTCACAGACCTAACGTCTTCCTCTCTCTTTCTCTCTCTATCTCTCTCTCTCTGTCTCGTTAGGTTTGTCTCCTACTCTCTCGTCCACATACATACAATCTTTCCCGCCCTATCTGCTCCATCTTCAAAAGCTCTCTCTGCACGTTTCATTCACACATTGGGATATGTCAAAATGTTGCTTCTATAATGGCTGATGTAGAGTTATGGTTGTTTTTGTTGCATCCTACAAAGTAATAACTATGAAATGCATTTAGATTCTCATTTGACTGGGATTATGTGAGTTTGAGCATGTTGTGAAGTACTATAGACCTTGTATACATCTTGGGATTCGACAATGATTGTAACTATTGAATTGTATAGACCATTACATTCGAAGTCAATAGCCTAATATATTTATTTCACAATTTCAACAAATGATTAGTTCACTACAAACTAAGAAAACAAATGTGTACTCCCTCCGTTTTTATTTAAGTCCGCGTATTAGCATTGGTCAAAGTCAAGTTTTGTAAACTCTCAGAAAGCTTATAACAAAAAATATTAACATATACAATAACAAATAAATACCATTAGATTCATTATTGAATGTACTTTCACATCATACATATTTGTTATGGTAAATGTTTATATTTTTCTATAAACTTGGTCAAACTTTAGGAAGTTTGACTTCGGTCAAACCTAATATGCAGAGTTTACTACTACTACTCGCTAGTTGCTTAGCCGAATCACTCAACACGCCACACGGGGAGTCCAGTGTCACAAAATTTTGAGGTCGGCGGGAAAATCTCCCGCGACCCTGATTCGAGCAGTGGGAAGTTACCATCATAGCCTTCGGAACAGGCCTACGGATGACGCTTGGTAGGGGGCTGTTTTCGTAACTTCAGGTTCACCCTACCCAGCCAACCCCACCCCGGCACCCAGAGTAGTACACCTGAATACTCCCCATTTTCTATCCCCACCGCAAAATAGACTTCTCCACGGCACCGCAGCCTTCGTGCTCCTCCCCTTTACATCGGCGCACTCGTCCACCGCAGCGCATCTGCCTCATCGACGACCTCGTACGCCGCACTGGAGCCGGTCCACCGTCGTCGTCGTACACGGAGCCTCTTCCCCGGCATCGTCTTCCACGGTCTCGGATCTGCTTCCCGGAAGCCGACGCCAAGCGCAGAAGTACCACCGTCGTGGACAATGAACTGACTCCCGTTGCCGACCATGACTCACAGAGGCCGCCGCGACCATCGTTCTCCTCCTCGATTGGTAATGTGTGTATTGAATCACTTAGCAGTACATGTGCAGTTCCAATTTTGTTCATACCTACCCTTCAAATTTCCTGGGTGCTATTGTTCCCGTAAAAGTAATTGGTTATAGCCTCCATTGTCCAACAGAATATCAGCTTGTAATTGTGCGTCGCTCCTGTATCGCGCTAGTAGAGAAGAGAGTAGAGATAGCAGAGACGTCGGGAAAGGATCGCGCGCGCGCGGGAAAAAGCGGCCGGGCGTGCGCTAGTTTTGGCGCGCGGCGTCCGGCGCGCTTTATAAAATCCAACGCCCTCCCACCGCTCTGTGCCTTGCCACCGCTCTCTCCCCGCTCTGTGCCTCGCCACCGCTCTCTCCCCGCTCTTTTTCGCCTCGCCGCCGCCGCGCCACCATGCCGCCGCGTCGCCGGGAAACTTGGGGATACCGCGGCGTCCGCGCGCGCCCCTCCGGCGGCTTCTCCGCCGAGATCCGGTTCCGCGGGATGCGCCTCGGCCTCGGCAATTTCGACACCGCCAACGAGGCCGCCCGCGCGTACGACGCGGCGGTGTGGCGCCTCCGGTGGCCTCATAGAACATTGAACTTCCCCAACGTGCCGACGCGGGAGCGGGCGCAGGAGCTCGCGCCTCTGCCGCGGCTTAGGGCGCTGTGGCGCCAACACTTCCCGCAGGACATCATCAACGAGCGCGAGTTCTACGCGCAAAGGAGGGCGGAGAGGGATAAGAGGAGGGCGGAGCGAGCCGCCTATCGCGAGGACAAGCGTAGGCGAAAAGCGGACGCTCAATTCAACATGAGGCTAGGAGCAGCGTCGCCCTGGGAATCCGACGACGATCGGTATCTTCACGCCTACAGTCAGACGTCGGAGGAGGACATCACCGAGGAGGAGTCGGACGACGAGGAGTAGTTGAATTATCTTTTTTTATCTATCTATGCTGAGAACTATCCTCTACTCTCTAGTATCTACTTCTCGATCTCAGCACTGTAAACGCTTTTTTAAAGCGCCGCGCGTTGCGATTCTGTTGGAGATGCTCTAACATGGCAGACGAGTGCTTTAATGTTGCCCACAAGATGCGCGAGTATTACTAGTAGTATATTTTTCTTGCCATGTTGAGATTTTAAAACCACGAGTGCGAACATGCAGAGGAGCAATGAAGACCAAACACGGGATATTCGGGACATCTTCAAGGAGCGTGGCAAGTTAAAGAGGAGCTGCACCGAACCTGTAAAACGAGCTTTGGTAAGTAACACCCTTTCAATTACTTTCGTGTAGCCTCGTGTTCTTCGATGTGTATATGTTGTAGTTTCTGTTTCTCTTAAGCGTGGTGTTCTTCGATGTGTAATAAGAAGAGTCTTAATCGTCCTAATGCTTTCGTTTTTAGCTTGATGTAGGAAGTGGGTGTTCTCACCTTGTAGTGTGTTTTTATTTATTTTTCCTTTTGAATTCACTTCTCCGAGTTCTTTTTATCTGGCTTCTACTAAATGGATCTAGGTTGCTCTGAGTATTGATCTAAAAAAGAAGTAACTTCATGTCAGGATGCAGTTCCTGCGAGGAGGGAAGTATGGTCAACCTCGAGATCATGTTTCCAAAATGAGGCTGGATTACACACAAGGTGCCAGTTCCCTAATGATGCTGGATTAGACACAAGGTGCAAATTCCCAGATGATGCTGGATTACACACAAGCCAGGTGGAGTCGTCAGCTGTTCGTGTCCTCGTGGCATTAGTAAAGGCTGAAAGAAAGCGTGCAGCAGCCCTTGAGAATGTAGCTGAGTTCCTGAAGAAGCGAAAAGAGCAATCAGATGCTCTCTTCACCCAAGCCAAAGAAGAGATGGAAGAAGCCAGAAATAAGCTAGCAGAGGCAGAGCAGGCTAGGCGTCTCCTGCTATCTAAAACTGTTGTCAATACAAAATTTCCTTCATAATAGCTAGGTTCAAATGTTTATCCAGTCAGCATGCCTGTTGTGATGTCCGTGCATCTACTGATGTGGCACAAAATGTTTTTTTCGGGTCATGTAATAACAGCAATTACTTTCCAAACAATAACAGACGAAGCATTGGACATGGTATAGTTCACGCGCAAGCCCGACATTCCAAGTTCAACTTCCACATCAAACTCATGTTCACAGATATCTGCACATTCATACATAATGTCCACAACCATGATTCACTTCAAAGCCAAAAAAATGTGAGGAGAGTTATAAATAAAGAAAATCCTCTACTAGTTCCTGCTACCAGTGCGAGCACAACAAGTCAAGACCATGCGTAAATTAATTATATTTTAGTCATTTTTTGTGTTCTAAAATGCCTGCCGGCTCGCGGAAGGACGTGTTGCCGGCACACGCGCGGATTCAATGAAGGCAGGCGGGGCAGTCTTAAGCTGGTTGCACGCGGCGAGGAGGCGTGCTCAGCCGGGCCTGCAGCGAGTGCGGCCCTCTTGGCCGGCGCGCCGGTTCAATGCCTGCGCTATGAGAGGTCGCGTCCGTGTCAGAGCAATCACTCCCTCCAGTCCTTTTTTGTTTGGGTATAACAAAATCTCGTTTTCCATTCACATTTTACAAGTAAAATTCGTGGACAAACTTTGACCCAAAGTACGATGGGGACTAGTAAACCAGAATGGAGGTAGTAGTTTTTTTAATCAAAGAAGGGTTTCCCCTTCCGATTTTCATTACTGAAAACCAGCATCTAAATCTAAACCATAGTATTTGCCCTAGAACTACCAGGTTCAACATCTCGCAACATAAACCCATACAACCTCCATCGCAAAAAAAAACCATACAACCATACGCCAAGGAGGTACGTAGTACTATGAATTCCATTTTCGCTCCATACCAATCGTTCTAAAAACTACTTACTACTTATAACGCGCCATTGAAAATCGGAACTCTTAACCCCGCTAAAAAAACGATATTTTAAACGTGGCTACTCGATCTGTGGCAACTGGCGAGCCACCGCGCTCCAAGTCGTTCACCTGTGGTCCCGACCATCAACTCCTACGGATCAAATTATCACGCGAGCTGACTATTCCTACAAAGGTGCTCCACCACGTACCCGGTACCCGCGAATGCAGCAATCGTGCACCTAGGGTTTTAGGGTTTATTTGTTAACGTCGCCTTTACGTAACACTCATGTGTGCGAGACAGCGAGAGGCCGACTGCGTGCGTGCGCCTCTTCTCTTCGTATATGTACTCCACCGTTTGTCTGGTGTCCAAAAAATTATAATAACTACTAGCAATGTGCCAATGCGTTGCCACACGATCAAAGTAGATTAATACATATTCACCGATTTGATAGAAAAAAGTCTAGTTTTGAAATACGTATATCACTAAAAATATGTTATGTTTCACTCAAAATATATTCCTTTGGCGGTTTTGATGAGATAAGGGAGGAATGTTGTTGGTTTCAAGATTCGAGAAGTGGTATATGTCTAATTTCTACTCTTACTAGCAAGATGCCCGTGCGTTGCACGGAACATCAAGATCTTGTGGGAGAAAAGGATGAACGAGGGAAGGCCTTATCTGCAAATGTGGTGAAGAGTGCGGGTAAATTGCCATATTTTCCTTCCTATCCGTCAGATATAAATCGGACGACCTACATTGCAGGATGGCAGGCCCACCATCATCACCAACTCTATTTTTATCCCTACTCTTATAAAAAGCATTGTCGGTGATGATCGTGTGCCTGCCATCCTGCAATATAGGCCGTCCGATCTATATCTGACGGATAGGAAGGAAACTATGGCAATTTTGCAAAAAGATACCCACACCCCTCTCCACATTTGCAAATAAGGCCTTCCCTCGTTCATCCTTTTCCCCCACAAGATAAACTACTCATACAAATGCATCTTGATGTTCCGTGCAACGCATGGGCATCTTGCTAGTTGTTGCAAAAAGCCCATGTGTGTGTGAGAGAGAGGGAGAGTGGAGGAGGACGGAGTGCATGTGTGACAAAGACACAAGGAGTGTGTGTGCGATAGGTATCAGCTTAAAATGAGGCGATAGTGTGTGTGTGCACGATCGAGAGGGCGTGTCTCAAGAAGGGAAGAAAAATCTACATAGATACAAGGAGCGGGAGAGAGACATGTATGCGATGGTGGAAGCACGAGTGTGCGGGTGTATAAACCTATCTAGAGGCTAGCTAGTCGATAAATGTTTGTGAGAGAAATACGAGTCGGGGTGCGAAAGCGAGAGTTTTGTGTGTGTGAGAGAGAGACGGTAGTCGGGAAGGGGAGTGGAAGCAGGAGTTGTGTGTGTGTGTCTGTGAGAGAGAGAGAGGAGACGGTAGTCGGGGTTGTCTGATCGGTAAACAAATGAATAATGTCAGTCTGGGATGGAGACGAAAAGGAGACCGCAACAAATGTTGTGTCTACAGGAGAGAGAGAGAGTAATTTTAGTGGTATGAGTCATATGTAGAGACATATAGGGTGTGTGAGAGAATCCCATAGAGAGAAAGACAAAGTGAAAGACGAGTGGAGACTGTGTGTGTGGCGGTGAAAAAGAAAGCTTAGGTACCGAGTGATACCAGAGAACAGTAGAGACGTGAGAGATAATGAAAACCGTGTAATGTATAATGATAGGGAGAGTGTGACACTTCTCAAGGGAGACGTCGAGAGACCATGTTTGCGAGGATAGGAGAAACATGAAGTGAGCGTGCGGGTGAGCTGGAGAAAAGAGAGTGATAGCTACCTGAAGGAGCATGCATGCGAGAGAGATGGGCGTGAAAGGAGTGAACAAAAAAGGGATTCAAATATTTGAATTCGAGATGATGATACATGTAATCCATACTCGAACCAAAATTGATCTATCAAACATGCATACTCATATGAATTCACGCACATCTATGTTATTTAATATGTAGATATTACTGATCCATACATTTTAGTAGAACATAATTTGGTTAAAATTTTTCGAATTCAACCTTAAGATTTCGAGATCGTTGTATTTGTAAATCATATTATACATATAAAGGAGCAGAATTCTTTGTTGTGCTTTTGAAAGTATATATAAAAAATGATGTATATAGAATGTAATTCCAATTGAAAATGGATCCCGCCCGAAAAAAATAGAATACAAACGGGATTCGAATTGAGTTGGCACGGTAAACGTGCACTCTGCAAAATTTGAACGAAGCGGGGAAAGTCGCAGTAACCGCCCGAAACCAAAATCTGCGAGATGGAAATCACTACTGCCTATCCCTGCCACGCAAAGCCTATCTGCTGGATTTCTATAGGTTTCGATAGGGGTAGGTTTGTAATTTCACCCAAACGTGACGTAACCGCCTCTCACCCGGATTCATACACGGTGGGCGCCAAAACACAGTGTGTCCTCGGCCGAAATCGACTCCCTCCCCGATTCATATTCATACACGGTGGGCGCCAAAAACAAACTCTCGTCGGCAAATATTCGGTGTATGCGAGATTACCGTCCTATCCCCAACCGACTAATGTTGCTGTGATGTAGTAGAAATTTGAAACGGGGGCTAAGTTTGTAAATTTCCTCGCATTTGAGACAAGCGCGCCCTGAATACATGGTTCCCCCTTCCTCTCTACCTCCCTTTTCCCCATTCGTACTCCGTGGGCGCCAAAACACCCTCTCCACCCCACCCTCCTCCGTCCGCCGCCGTCCGCCACCCCATCCACCGCCGTCCTCCTCCACCATGCCGGAGCTGATACCCCGACGCCGCCGTCCATTACAAGAGATCGACCTCTCTCATCCACGGCTTCGGACCGGGATCCTTGCATCCCGTCCTCTCGCTTCATCCCCGCCGTCGTCCACCTTGCCGGCGCCGCTCCTACGACCGTCTCGTCCACCGCGCCCCGCCGCCACCGTCTACCCTCCTAGATCTGCTTCCACGCCGCCGACAGCCATCGCTACCGCAGCACCGTCAAATTCTCAGCAGATGCGTACACGGCGCCGCACCAGAGGCGGTACTCTTTCGTATCTGCTCAACTTATTTATCGCAGCAAGAAAATAGATCGCCACTGCTTTACTCTGATTTCTTGTCTTGGTTGCGAAGTTGCCTTTGTCCGGTTTGCACCTTCAGATCCGCCATGGCACGCTCAACACTATACTCCCAATGCTTATGGTTTTCCCCTTTTATATTCCACACTAGTTAAATCACAGTAGACTAAATTTCAAAATTGGGTCAGTCGATTTTTCAGAGCTCGCCGGAGTTCGCCGGTGCGATCGAAGGGGCTCGGGTGGTTGTGGGGCCTCGCCGAACGAAGAAAACTCGACGCGGGTGGGGGTTGGGGCGGGGGTGGGGGTGGGGGTGGCGGAGGAACACAGGCGGTGGGGGCCGGTGGTCCGGCCGGCGGCCCGTGCGGTGTTCTGTATGGGAAGAATCAGAGACGAGGAAGAAGAAGGGTTAGGAGACGTAGGATCTTCATCCAACCGCCTGAAATGGTCGAGAGACAGCTGGGAGTTGCATTCTTAATGCGCTCTGGTTCATCATGTGTGGGCACTGCGCAACCAACATTTTATTATCCAAAATCTGCTTGCTCTTCTTTACCATGTTCCTCTTCCGTTCTTCTTTAATATGTACTCTCTCCGTTCCTAAATACAAGTCTTTGTATAGATTCCACCATGGACTACATATGGAGCAAAATGAGTGAATCTACACTCTAAAATGTATCTGGATACATCTGTATGTGATCCATAGTGGAAATCTCTACCAAGACTTATATTTTGGAACGGAGGGAGTATGATAGTAGTACAGTATGTTCCTTGTACTGAAGATGAGCAGGGACATTTGCAGTGTAGAGGTCTATACGGTCGGTTGTGATGGACACTTTGAGCCTCTTTGATTCGTAGGATCTTGTAAACATAGGAATAGGATTTGTAGTGGCCTGCCCACTTGAATCCTATAAGAATAGCAAGGAAATGCGGGGAGCTGTGTCGCCTTTGAGAGTTACACTGATATTAACAGTACCGCACCTTCACTTGAAGAGAGCTGGTATCCGAAGCCTTTCTAGCCGTACCGGCAATACTAGCACATATATTCCAGCAAGTTCCACTTTGCTGATTTTACTCTGATGCTTAAGGTTTTCCCGTTATATCTACACTATGATCTGTGTAGCTGCTTTGTGTCGCACTAGCAGCAGTCCACTCTTGAAGCTAAACACTGCAATGACTTACAAAATTGGCACCAAGGCATTGAGTGCCATTCTGGATGCAATGAAACTCATACGCTCCCCACCTGTTGATTCTTGTTCAGAATATGATCCTAATGACTATTCTAACCTCGAGGAGTCAAAGGCAGATGGCCTGTCCTGTTCACCCATCAAGGTGCCTGTTCTAATTTGGCAATGTTTTATTGATTGCGGGTATCTTGCATATGTTGTCTTGCATTTCTTCTACTTTGTTGCACCGCCATCTGCTTAGTTTACTCATCATATATGTCGAGATGCCATGCCCATCCATTATCAATACATATTCCATCTGTCATCATACCATGTTTTTCCACTCAAATGCTGTTCTTGTGCATCAGACATCAAAAAGGAAGAGGGTGATTGCCGAACCTGAAGGAGCACCAGCAAAGTCCTTGAAAAACGTGGTGGTGCCGGAGAAATCAGACAGCACCCCACTTATATTGGTTGTACAACCAGTGACACAAAACGTAGGACCGACTCCAGCAGACTGTACCCATACTTCACTGGCCACACCACTAGCCCCACCACACAGGACCTGCACTCCAGCAAAAGGTATACCGATTTCATTTGCCATAGCACCAGCTGTACCACAGAAAAATCCCACTCCAGCAAAAAGTACAGCAAGTCCACCGGCCGAAGACCTATCCCAACTGCAGAGACGGCCAATTCCTGCAGATTGGAACCCCATTCCATTTATTCCCAGTTTAAAAGACAATGCTTTCAATGTTGTTAGGGACTACGTGCATATATTCCCATCATGGGAAGATTATTGTGAAGACAAACACCATTTTCACATCTTCCTGTCCAACTTACGTGTAAGTGCTATTATTCATGGTTATTATTTTCCTGTTTTCTGCTGATTGAACACATCAATGATTTACATTACATTGTTGTAACTAGGCGAGGGTCAATCTGGATAGTCATGACGAGCAAAGCTTGCTTGTGCTTTTCAAGGAAGCATTGCAGCAGTATCGGTGTTACCTGAGGAAATCACACTTTGATGGCAAGTCTATAAACGAATTTCTGGTGAAGTCTCCTGTGCTAAATTTAGAAGACATTGAATGGAAAAACCTTGTTATGCACTGGTCTCGTTCCCAGGATGAGGTACTGTCTATGAAATCACATGACAATTTGAACTTCTACTTTTCCGCATGTGCCTTACGGATCTTTTTTGCAGGAAATCTGCTCGAAGAAGAATTCCGGTTTGACAAGAACGACAGGATATCGCAAATATGCTGCCCGCTGCTTTGCTCTTGTTAGTACCTGTTGTCCTGTATCACTGTACTTGCATACATACCTGGTTCATTATGTGACAGCAGTATGCATGATAGCTTGCTTATCAATTGTTCGCTCCAAATTATCTGATCTGTATGAATGGTTACATTAGTGTAGAATATATCCAATGCCAATGTTTTTTAGCTCTGCATTGTTCTTGTAAGTACATGCTGTCCTTTATCAGTGTACTTATAATGACAGGTAGTTGTT
Source organism: Triticum aestivum (assembly GCF_018294505.1). Taxonomy (NCBI): domain Eukaryota; kingdom Viridiplantae; phylum Streptophyta; class Magnoliopsida; order Poales; family Poaceae; genus Triticum; species Triticum aestivum. The sequence continues at coordinate 361,093,276 of NC_057811.1, read as the reverse complement.
CATGTACCATCACTCTGCAGCTTATTTTCCTTTGCCCTCCATTTTCTACACATCAGATCTATATTTACTCTTACCATAAGGTTGGTACTGAAGAAGTTTAGCTGTGCATTGCTCTTGGCTGTACCTTTTGCCTGTATCGCTGCACTTACATTTATAGCTACTTGGTTATGTAGCATCACTCTTCATCTTATCTTAAATATTCTCCATTTTTTCGTATATTATCACATCTATATTTACTCTTAACAAAATGTAGAATAAAGGCAATGCTTTTGAAGAAGATTCTGTGGTAAACTTCTTGAATTGCCCCCCCATCAGCATGGACAAGGCCTTTATAGAGCCTGTCTTCACCAATAATGTAAGTTTGTCCATCTCAAGCCTTCAAACTTTGTTGTATATATTTGGTTAGGCATGACTGCAACAGCTGTTTATTTTTGGTGTTTGCATCAAATTGCTTGTTTAAAGTTTATTATGTAGTTCATAAACAAAAGTTTGTCCTTTCTCAATTTAAGTTTTCAGTTGTACAACCAAGTTCCTTCTTCATACCATGTAAATTAAACTATACAGAGCAAGTGATCTTCTTTTGCACTGCATGTATGCTTCTGTTCTTCATCCGTAATCCAGTGGTGTGGTGAACCTACCCACTACAGCACAATGTCATATTCTGCAATGTCTTAACTATGAACAATGTCATATCATTCTACTATTATTTAAACCGTCTCTTTATTTGCCAATCTGAAATGGTATAAATTGACAGCACACTAACCATTGATACTTATGAGTTCTTGATCTGTAATCCAGTGGTGTCGTGAAGCTGCCAACTCCTTCACAATGTCATTTCCTGCCATGTCTTGACCTGAACAATACCATATTGTGTTAATGCAATTTTAAACTGTGTCACTTTATTCGTCAGTAAGAAATGTGATGAATTGTCAGCACTGATACTTTTATGTGCAAAACCTGTCATCTGTCTGCTTGTTTATCTTTCAGAGTGAGGAAGATATAAGTGTTGAACAAGCGCAGTCTCATCATCTTGCTCAGCTGCTTGCGCTGCAGCTCCCCAGCAGGGCTAACCTTTCTTGAACTCTATTGAAGTGCTGTCGGTTTTGTATATTATTTTGTCGGCGTGTTTATTTGCACTGGTGGCGATCTTTGATGCCCAGTGTATGTAATCTGCTGTCTGCTTGTGCTTTATTATCATAGTGGCGAACTTTGATGCCCAGTGGATGTAATATGCCGTAATTTCTTTATTGTATAGTCTAGGTTTTTTCTTATTCACGATGCTGCAGTTATTTTACTGTATATATATCCTGTCTTCGCAGTAAACCGGCCAAACCGTAAAATTACGGTACATAATCGGGCCGTCATGCAATCACGATGTAGGTTGGGCCTGAAACGTGCCGAACAGCTCACGGGCCGGCAGCAGCCCGAAATGAACCCCGGCCCATGATTGTGCGAATCAAATCACGGGCTTTTAACAGGCCAAAATTGTCTCGGTCCTTGTTTGGCCCAATCAGATATCGGCTGCGAGTAGGCCGGATGCAAACCGGGCCGTAGTTAGGCCCAACTATATGACGGGCTTTTAACAGGCCGAAATTAATATAGGGCCGAAATGTTAAACGGGCCCTTAACAGGCCAAAACTAATATCAGGCCGAATTACTAAGTGGGCCTTTAGCAAGTGGGCCCAAAAGCATAGTGTCCAGTTGACGGGCCGAATCTGATATGGGCCATAATTGAGCCCAAAGCCTCTTAAAGGGCCGGACCTGATCTGGGCCGTAATTTGGCCCAGAACGTGGTAGGCTTTTAACGGGCCGGATCTCATATGGGCCACTATTAGGCCCGGAGCGTGGCAGGCCATTAATGGACCGGATCAAATATGGGCCGGCATTTGGCCCAAAACATGGCAGCCAGTTAATGGGCCGACCTACTAGGGTCCTCAAAATCTTGTGGGCCTACAGCTGGGCCGGCCCATTAATGTCGGTGAAATCTCGTGGGCCTTTAGCTGGGCCGGCCCATTATGATCCGCAAGAATCTTGTGGGCCTTTACCTGGGCCGGCCCATTATGGCACACAAAAATCTTGTGGGCCTTTACCTAGGCCGGCCCATTATGGCCCGCAAAATCTTGTGGGCCTTTAGCTGGGCCAGCCCATTATGGTCCGCAAAATCTCGTGGGCCTTTAGCTGGGCCGGCCCATTTAAACTTGATGGGCCGGTCCACGTGTCAACATATCATAGGGGCGTCTCGCCCATTGGATGAGTGACACCTGTGCCAACGCAGACCTGACACGTGTCTGCTCCAGCCAGTGATGAGTTTACACGTGGAAAATCCCCATTGGTCGGGGCTGTTAACGGGTTATCGGATCCAAAACCCGACCCAATAGCTTAACGGCGTTCCGTTACGGTGGATGCCATGTGTCGGTCACCCTTGACGAAAGCACTTCTGTGACGCGCGATTTATCGTCATGGAAGTGGACACTTCCGTGATGATAATTTTGGTAATGTCATGGAACACTTCTACGAAGCACAGGTATGACTATCTTGATTCTGTCATAAAATCGTCATGGATGTACATGCCTGACAGAAAACGCGACCTACTGTGACAAACACGTATCATCACGGAAGTGTATTTTTTTTGTAGTGCAAGCGAGCTCCACACAGGCTATTTAAGCCGCCTCTATACAAGTCGTGACATGGAGGCTGGCTTAGTGAATTTGATGAAACGGAGATATAAGGTATGTTTTAAACCCCTTTCCGCCTTAGCATATATTCATACTCATGTAGGCCCCAAGTCTTAAGTATAGGAAAGATGTTGAGTATGCTTGAGACTTTATGAAAACTTCCAAAGTGTAGCCCCCAAGGGCCGGCTTATCTTAATAAGATGAGCCGGGTCTTAAAAATAACCAAGTTAAAGAACCCGGCGTAGCCCCCAAGGTCCAGCTTAAATTAACAAGATGAACCGTGTCTTGCGATTACTCGTTGTGAAAGAATGTAGCCCCCCAAGGGCCAGCTTATTAATAAGCCGGGTCAAAATATAATTTGAAATGACCTACATTAGCCCCCAGGTGCCAAGTATATTGTTTGCAATGTTCTTGGGACTTGAATAATCTTATAAAAAGAAATCTGACCCCATTTGAACTATAAATATGACTTCCAATCCTTCTTGCAGGAAGCGTTAACTCTGAAAGAGTCGCAACTTGGCGACTTAAAGAAAAATGTGGAGTTGCAACAAGCTGAGACCATCAAAGCCGAGTCAAAACTGAAATCTTCACTGGAAGATATTGAAAAGCTCAAAGCAAACTTTGATGCAGAAAGAAACACCTGGGAAACTGACAAAGATGCGCTGCTGAAAGGAGCGGAAGAGGCTGAGAAGCAACTTAAGCCGGTCACTTACGAGCTTGCCGGCTTAAAACAACATATATACCGAATGACAGCCGCCATCTTTGGTAAGTTAGACCTTGTACTCAATTGAAGCTAGTCATACATCAATGCAAATGTTGTAACCCGCCTGGGGACTCAAAATACTTGATTGCTAACTCAACTGAATTGTTTTGTAACTGTATGACGGGTGCCAGGAGTGCCAAACTTGGCCAAAACATGTTATTGAAGCTTAAAGCTGTTTACTCATTGATGGAGCAACTTTATTCTGGGAGCTTGCGAACCCTTGTGGCCGTAGCAAGTTTAAGAAACCTCCAACTGCTATCAACACTGTGCTGGAACATCTGTCAACTATGCCATCACAGATTGTAGAAATAAAGCTATCAGCCACCCATGCAGGTGCCCTTAATGCTTTAAGCCGGGCTAAGGCTTGGCAATCAGAGCTAGACCCGACAGAAATGGCCAGCAGGTGTCTAGAGTTCAATGATGATGGCTCGATCTTCAAAGAAACAGACTTTGCCAAATGTGCTAGGGAGATGCGGCCTCTGGCATGTCAACTTGCGCAAGAGCTGGATATGTCCAAATATCAGGCGGCTTATGACACCAACAACACCAGCATCAAGCTGCCTTCTCATGCGATTGTGGATTTAACCCCTCATAGGCGTAAGCATGTCTTTGCCCTTGACCTTTTCCTTCTCTTATTTTTAACGATGAAGCTACCTTCGAGGCGTTAACCGGCATCGACTGGACATCGGCTACTCTTTAGATGATAAATGACGAAGAGCCGGCACAGGATGACCCGGGGACTTCCAGTTCAAGGCGCCAAGACGATGTTAATCCGACGGGGTCTAACCTGGATGGCACAGAGGCCGGTTTAGATGGGTGACTCAACTGTTGAAAAACTTTGAGGAATTTTTGGGCTCTGTTGCAGCCATGTAATAGCGCAGTTTAAAACTTTATCTGTCTTGTCATGCGTTCGATCTTGTGATGCCAACTATGCTTCGGCAACTTAATATTTTTGATCTTTCCTTATATATGCACATTTGGTCTTTCACATTTATCAGAATTTCTTGAAAGCTTGATATATAATCTGTAAAAAATCCGCCAGTATCTTGTACTGGCGACTTATAGTCACAATCCAGAGCGGGTTAAATAACCCAACGATCCAGGGCGACTTATAGCCATATCTAGTCTTTGAAAAGATCACTTTGGCGGCTAATAGCCTTAATGATCCCAATGTAGAGTAATATAACCCGGATCTATATGACCCAACAACTTCTCATCTGTAAAAAACTTCTGCAAAACAGAAATATAGAGTATGTACAACTCAAATATTTGTTAAGCCGGCTTGTAAGACATGACCGAAACATATTGGTTTTTCAAAAAATTAATTTTTTTCTTCAAAGAAGCTTGGCATGAAAGCATGTTATCCCGTAAGCCGGCTCTCACGTGACATAAATCCCTCGTTTAAACCTTAACTAGTTCAGGGTCTTATTAAAAAGATTGACTGTTAAGAGTACGAACGGGCCACATAGCGGAGAGACTACATTAGATAGGTGAGTTTATCCTAGCTTACTGTAAGTCGGCTCTCATGTGACATAAACCGCCGTTTTAACTTTGACAAGCTCAGGGTCTTATTTAAAAGATTAACTGTCAAGAGTACGGTGGCTCACCTAGTGGAGTAGCAAGTTGCAAATAGGCAGGTTTAACCCAGTTATGGCATGAAAGCCGGTCAAGACGGTTATGAAGCTATACTCATTGAGTAGGAAGCCCCCAAGCGACCTATGGCATGAAAGCCGATCAAGAGGGTTATAAAGATATGCTCAGTGAGAAGCAAGCCCCCAAATGACCTTATGATCAACCAGTAAAGACTCTTGTGAGATGAAAAACGACAGAGGCCCCAAAATTTGTGGATGCCGGCTTTATTAAAATGACCATAAAATATATACATTGACAGAGGTATGCACAATGATGAAAGTCGATGACTTAAGTGTAATAAGGCCGAAGATGAGCAATGTTCCATGGCTGGTTGGTCTCCTCAGATTTGCGTGACTTGCTGTGCTCACGGATATCAATGAGATAATATGACCCGTTGTTGAGGTTTTTTCTGACCACAAAAGGTCCTTCCCAAGGCGGGGATAGCTTATGCATGCCTGTCTGATCTTGAATCAGGCGGAGCAATAAGTTGCCCTCTTGAAACGCCCGAGTTTTGACTCTGCGGCTATGATAGTGACGCAAGTCTTGTTGATAAATCACCAATCGAGCTAGTGCAAGATCCCATTCTTCATTCAAGGCACCTTTAGATAGATACGATGAGGATATTGTCGGTGTACAAAAGTAGGGGTCTCTTTTTGCACCCCTTTACTTGTGCGCGGGCAGTCACAGCCCCACGCCCCAGGCCACCCTTGGCGGGGCAGAAGAAGCAAAACCATAAGACAGAAACACAAAGAGCAGAGGGGTGACGTGGACTCCCCCGGCATGGCCCTTGCCGGGGCGACCTCCACAGCCCCGGCAGGACCCTTGCCGGGGCAACTTGCCAAATGCCAGCAGAGCGCGCCACCCTTGAGCCCAAGGGTTCCAACACCATCAACCACATTGGAATCAAGGCTCGGGAGGCATCTCCACGGTGGCATGCAGATCTTTGTGAAGGTCATAAGCACACAAGATCAGATGAGGACCAGAAGACGACGATCCTCGGCAAGATCCTTGCCAAGGAAATCCACGAGACCCCCGGCAAGATCCTTGCTGGGGACGACCGCGATGCCACGGCAAGACCCTTGCCGGGGCCCCGGCAAGACCCTTGCCGAGGACACCTGCGAGGCCATAGCCAGGCCCATGTCTGCCAAGACTCCACAGCCATTCCCATACAGCTGCCAGCCCAACCAGCTGGGCAGGCACCTGCGTGGCGACGCGCAGCCTCCAGGCCAACTCTGGAAGCACCTACGTGGTGGCATGCAGATCTTCGTGAAGACTCTGCCACCACGCCAGCCCAGCAGCCAGCCAACGTGGCACTACAACGCCTCATCAACTCGGACGCGCGTCGGAGCCAGGCGAGGCGGCGACAGCTGGGACGAGCTTCCATGTCGTCCCCGATAAAGTAAGAAGGGCACGTCGGCAGCGCATTAAATGCGTTTGTGCGACGGTGCTAGAGGATAGGCTTAACCACTGTATACCTTGCCACCTCCTGTGTGCCACTGTGGCGACCCCTTTTGACTATAAAAGGAGGCCCGAGGTGTACTGGAGAAGGATTTGGATCTTTTGGACTATGCACGCACCGCAGCTAGTTTGAGAGCTTAAGAACACTCAAATATACATCAAAGCATGACTAGGGTATTGCGCATCCTCGCGGCCCGAACCTGGGTAAACGATCTTTGTGCTGGCTTCTAGACCCGCTCTTTGCGCGCCAGGCAGGGGGCCCAGTTGTGAAAATCCAATCTTGCAGTTAGTTTGGCAGTTCTTCATCGCCATGGCTCCCAAGAAGAAGATGATCACGGCGATCGGTTCATCGGAAGCTGAACGGCCCGTACTAGTGCGGGCGGGTGGTGGGGCGGTCGCGGACGGAAGCCGAGGCGCGGGCCGCGAACACCCACATCGCTCTGGCAGTCAAAGCCTGGCGAGCGGTGTCGTTCGTGTGCGAGACGACGGGCCGCACGTCGCCAAATCCAAAGATGGAGCCGGGCCCCCCGCAGGCGGCGCGGGGCCCTCCAACGGCGGCGTCGTGCCACCCATGGGCGGCGCGGCGACTCCCAAGACGCCTACGCCGCGCTCTTCCCAGGTTGTGCGCAACGAGCAGCGTCACCACGCTGGTGACCCCGGGCGCCACCGTGGGAAGAGTCATGTGCCTCATTCGCGGGACGTAGAAGGCCAGCATGCATGCCGAGGCGCTGGCAAAAATGGTGCACAGCCGCAAGGCCGTGATAGAGCTCCTTCTAACGTGGTTAGAAGTCGGAGCGCGTCACGGTCCACGTAGCTTTTGCCGCCACCCACGCTAGTAGAAGCTTTGGTGCGCGCGCAGTTGCTCCTCGACTTTCCTCCTGCTGCGGAAAAGCTCGACGAGTGGAGAGCCACCATCCGGAGCCTCGTCGGGTGTTGCCAACAAAGATGAGCCACGACCAGTGGGGCCCTCAGGCCGGCGCTCCGTCGAGCCACCGCATGCCAGTGGTGGAAGGACCGGAGGTGCTGCGGCCACGGTGCACTCTCCTCCCCCACGCCAGTCACCGTGGGTGTCGGTCCGTCGTGATGACGCTTGTGATAACATTTCCATAGCATCGTCCGACCCACAGACCCACCGCGATCAGTGCCAAGTTCTTTGGGAGCGAGCCCATGAAGACGCTCGAACCACCATCGAGCGCCGGCGCGAAGCACGCCACCAGTCAGATAGGCAGGCAGGGCCCACTATGGACCACCCAGCACCGGGAGGCTCTGGCGGCCTACCCTACGAGGTGGTTTGCCCAGCCTTTACCCGTGAGCTGCGGTAGTTCCAGTGGCCCTCCCACCGCACGTTCAAGCCCGACGTTGGCGAGAAGTACAACGGCAAGACCCACCCGTCAGAGTTCCTCAGCATCTACACCATCATGATGCAAGCTGCTGGAGCTCGCGACGACAAGGTGCTTGCCAATTACTTCCCGTTGGCACTTAAACCCAATGTCATGTCATGGTTGATGCATTTGCCAGTGGATTCCATTTCTTCTTGGTCGGATTTGTGTCATGGGTTCGTTGGCGCCTTCACTGGAGGCCACCAGGCCCATGGCCAGGCAAGCGATTTGCATATCATCCCCCAGAAGGAAGGTGAAAACCTGCGCAAGTACATACAGAGGTTCAGCTGGGTGCAGTACAACATCCCAGATGTTCATCCCGCTGCCGTGATCAGCGCATTCCATCAGAATGTGCGCAACTGCAAGATGCATGAAGAGCTGGCGATGAACAAGGTCAAAGATGTGGCCAAACTTTATGTTCTGGCCGATAGGTGCGCTCGAGATGAAGAGGGGAGAAAGTACCCCGGCGAGGACGCCGGTGTGGAAACTGACTCCACAGACGAAGACACAGCCGCTCCGACGAAGAAGGGCCGATGCCGCAACAAGAAGCGCAAGGGCAAGACCGTGCTTGCCGTTGAGGGATCCGAGGACACCGGCACCGCCAAGAAGGCCAAGGCAGACGACCCGACAAGGAAATTGCTGGGTGCGCCGCTTGCCGGGCCTTGGCGCCTGCCGACAAACCAGGAGGCTCCGACAAGCACTACCGCAAGATCCACCGCACCAAGGGCCACGACCTCGTGAATTGCTGACAAGTTGAGATGCTTGCTGAGAAGCAAAAAGCTGAGTATGAGAGGCGGGACAAGGAGAAGGGTCAGGATGGTGCCGAAGGATCCGACAAGAAGCATGGCAGCCAAGGAGGTCGCCGCAGCAAGGATGACCAGCAAGAGAGGCCCGCTCGGGGCCGCGACAAGAAGCAAGAAGACGATGATCGTGATGAGGACGACGAGTCTGGTGAGCATGAGTTCCAGAAAGCTACAGAGGCCAAGTGCGTCGACGGTGGCGCCTCGCTGCACACCTCTCACCGCCAGCTCAAGCAGTGGGCGCGTGAGACCACAGCAGCAGAACCATCGTTTGATGCTCAAAGGCCACTGAAGTGGTCTAGCACGCCTATCATTTTTGACACCGAGGACCACCCTGATCGCACAACTGTGGTCGGGTGTTTGCTGCTGTTGGTTTCACCAACAATACACAACCTCAAGGTGACAAAAATGCTGGTTGACAGCGGGGCCGGTCTAAACTTGATCTCGCCTGTTGTGATCAAAAGGCTGCAAATTCCTGATGGAGACCTCGAAGAGACGGGCACATTTCAAGGGGTCAACCCAGGAAGGAGTCAGCCGAAGGGTAAGGTCACGCTGCCCGTGACGTTTGGAGGCGAGTTGAACTACATGACAGAGAGGATTGTTTTCGATTTAGCCAAGATCCCCTTGCCCTACAACGGGATCCTCGGCCGCCCAGCACTAGCCAAGTTCATGGCAGCCTCACATTACGCCTACAACACGCTGAAGATGCCTGGGCCGATGACCATTATCACCGTCCCCTTCGACAAGAAGGATGCATTGATTTGCGTTGACCAACTCTACCGGGAGGAAGTTGCAGCGACTGCCGCCATGAGCAAATTGAGGCGCCTAGGCGGATCAAGGATGTGCGCCGGCTCACTGGTTGCGTTGCCGCCATGAGCAGGTTCATCTCCAAGTCTACTGAGCATGCCCTCCCCTTTTTCAAAATCTTGAAGAAGGCGGGCCCAATGGAATGGACTCCAGAGGCCGAGGCAGCCCTGCAGGATTTGAAGAAGTACCTCTCCTCTACGCCAATACTGGTTGCGCCTAAACCACAAGAACCATTGCTGCTATATCTAGCGGCAACGAACCAAGTGGTCAGCGCAGTGGCGCAGAGGGAGGTCGGCGAAGAGGCAGTAGCAACAGTAGGGCTGGCGGATGGCAAACCATAGCCCCCCCGGCAGGGCCTGGTGCCGGTAAGGCAAGGCCCCCGGCAGAGTGTGACGCTAGCGAAGCAGAAGCGACGCAACCAAATGAAATAGTGCAGAAGAAGAAGATGATGCAGCACCTGGTTTACTTTGTCAGCTCCCTCTTGCAGGGGGCTATGTCAAGGTACTCTGGTGTGCAGAAATTGCTCTTCGGCCTCCTTATGGCCTCGAGGAAGCTGCGTCATTACTTCCAAGCACACGAAATCACCGTCGTCACCCGCTTCCTGTTGCAAAGGATATTGCATAACCCAGACGCAACCGGGAGGATTGTGGAATGGGCTTTGGAACTGTTGACCTTTGGTTTGAAGTTTGAAAGCACTTCGACAATTCAGAGTAGAGTCTTGGTGGAGTTCATTGCCGAATGGACCTCAACGCCCGACGAAGAGATTCAGCAGACCGCTCTCCCCGGCAAGGAAACAAGTCGCGACTGGATTATGTACTTTGACGGGGCTTTCTCGCTGCAAGGCGCCGGTGCTGGTGTGCTGCTTGTCGCACCCACCGGAGAGCACCTCAAGTATGTAGTCCAGATGCACTTCCCAGGGAGATGTCAACAAACAACACTGCTGAATACGAGGGGTTGCTTGCCGGTCTCAGGATCGCGGCAGACCTCAGAATCAAGAAGATCATCGTCAGGGGTGATTCACAGCTTGTCGTCAAGCAAGTTAACAAAGATTATCAACGCCCATTGATGGAGGCCTACGTAGATGAAGTGAGGAAGCTGGAAGAGCGTTTTGACGCAAGCGGAGCATGTTCCCCGAGTGGAAGACGGCATCGCCGGTTACTTGTCGAAACGCGATGCCTTCAAATTGCGTGTGGAACTAGGTACTTTTGTGCTTCGATTAACTCAACCATCCGTTGAACCATCGATAGGGCAGAACAAGCGGAGGAAATCAGGCCCCGGCAAGTACTTTCCCACCGAGCTCCCAGGAGCCGTCGGCAAGGATGTTGACATGGACACCGAGCCTGCCATGGGGCAACAGACTCCGGCAGGGCGTCAAGCCCCGGCCGTAGAGATAGCCGCTCCCATGGCAGAGGAAATGCCTTTGGTCCTTGCCGTCGAGCCCCGGGCTCCGGCATGGGGACATCATATCGTTTGATTCCTCCAAACAGGGGAACTCCCTAAGGAGCAAGAAGTAGCGGAGAAAGTAGCCCGTCAGTCTGCCCTGTATCAGTTTGTCGACGACGTTCTGTACAGAAAAAGACCAAACGGTGTGAAATTGAAGTGTATTCCACGGGAGGAAGGACTGAGCTGTTGGTAGAGATACACGGAGGCATATGTGGCTCCCACATAGGGTCGAGGGCCCTTGCCGGCAAGGCATTCCGGCAAGGTTTCTTCGGGCCCACAACCCTCCAGGATGCAACAGCACTAGTAACCAAGTGTGAAGCGTGCCAGTTCCAATAAAAGAAGCTTCATCAACCAGCTCAAGCTCTCCAAACAATCCCTCTTTCCTGGCCATTCTCGGTATGGGGGCTCGACATAATGGGCCCCTTTCCCCGTGCTGTCGGGGGCTTTGAGTACTTGTACGTTGCAATCGACAAGTTCACAAAGTGGCCGGAGGTGGAGGCAGTGAGAAAGGTGACAACACAATCAGCCGTCAAATTCTTCAAGGGGCTAGTCTTCCGTTTTGGTGTGCCAAATAGAGTCATCACAGACAACGCACGCAGTTCACGAGCCGCCCCTTCATGCGGTACATCCAGGACCTCGGCAGCAATGTCTGTTTTGCTTCTATTGCACACCCACGAAGCAACGGCTAGGCTGAGAGGGCGAATGCTGAAGTATTGCGAGGCCTCCGGACAAGAACTTTTGACAGGCTACACAAGTGCGGACGGTGCTGGATTGATGAATTGCCGACGGTTCTTTGGTCAATCAGAACGACACCAAATCAAGCCACTGGCCAGGCACCTTTCTCCCTCGTTTACGGGGCAGAAGCAGTTCTCCCATGGAACTCACGTACGGGTCACCTAGAGTGCTCGCTTATGATGAGCTTGAGCAAGAGCAGTTGCGGCAAGATGACGCAACGCTCCTTGAGGAAGATCGTCTTCGGGCGGCTATGCGAGCGGCACGCTACCAGCAAGCCTTGCGCTGCTACCATAGCCGCAAGGTTCATGCCCGAAACTTTAAGGAAGGCGGCCTTGTTCTTCGGCACATTCAGTCAGCCAAGAATTCCAACAAGTTGATGCCAAAGTGGGAAGGCCCTTATCGGGTAATACGAGTCACCAGGCCCGGCGCAGTCCGCCTGGAGAACAAAGATGGTATTCCAGTGAGCAACTCCTGGAACATCGAACATCTTCGCAAGTTTTACCCATAAGGCGCAGTTGCCGGGCTCCCCGGCAAACCACCTTTTGTGCAAGCCTTGCTCTCAAGGCATGTAACCTTTGTACAAAGCCAGGCGCAGACCCTGAGCATAAATAAATGAAGCGTTGGCACCCTATGTTTTAGCATGCCTGCTAGGTTGAGTCTCTCCCTCGGTTAGGGTTGATAGTGCTTAGCGGCGACTAACCCCTAGCATAGAGGTCGAGTGTGCATCTCTCTGTTCCTTCCCGTCCTTTTTGGTTCGCAGGGTGCATGGACATTTTCTTCTGAGCTATTTTGGAAGAAAGAGAACAGGCCGACACCCCGACCCCGACAAGCTAAGGTTGCTGGGGGCTGCAGGTCTAAGGATCCGATCACGGCAAGCCAAGGTTGCCGGGGGCTGCGACATCAGATAAGTCTTTTTCCCCGACTCTGTGCCTCCGTATGAAACTTGAATGTACGAGACTTCGCTCACTCCCATACCATCTTGCTCCATCTTTCCCGTGTCCGAAAACCTTACTTTGGGCCGGAACTTGGTTGTAGTGTGATGGGAAGGGGACGAGCGAAGAGCCTAATCCTACTCGGCCCCTACCTCCGCCAAGGGCGTGAGTGTAGGCGAGCTATAGAGCAGGAAGACGGCAAGGCCTGTCGCCGGGGTACAGTGTTTATCTTAAGATAACGAGGACTCGTTCCTTGGTGTGGCCCTCGCCCACGCACAAACAAAACCAGGCAAACACCCTTCTCCTCATTAATACGTTGCTAACAAGTATAATTCGTACGGAATGCATACATGAGCAAGGGGGTTACGGGATTTAAATCTTACAAAGGCCCGTAGGCTTAAAAACTAAAAAGAGATAAGATGCCCGTAATCCCTTTCTTGTCCCTCTCCTCAGGAAACAGAACAAGATGGCGGAAGGGCAAAAGGAGTGCCTAGGAAAGGTACGAGCAGCAGAAGACGCCAAGAGAACATATCGGCGATCGACCGGAAGGAGGCCGGTGATGACGGTGCTGGAGGAAGAGCCAAAAGACGAGGCAGCGGCCCGGCAATACGCGACGAAGGCATCGAGGCCATCGTACTCCGACTTGACGGCCCGCCACCTGCCTTCTTCGTCTTCCCCGTCCCTCCAACGCCAGCCGCCCAAGGCGATGACCCCGAGAAGTTCAAGGAGCAGGCGATGCAGATGGTGGTGCTGCCGGCGTCGCCCAGGAATGGTGTGCCCGACGCCTAGTCGGACCCGTCATCCTCCCGCCCACTACCCTCGTCGTCATTGTCGTTGTCCTCCTCGTCACTCTCGCCCGAAGAGGAGCTCTCCGCACAGCACCCTAGCCTGTGTCTCGAGCGCCCGGAGACCTTGACGGAGAGCAAATCGCTCTCCGCTAGCTTGAAGCAGAGGACGTGCCCATCCATCAAGCAATGGGCGCGTGCGAAGGTTTTCCATCCCCGGCGAAGGAGCATCACTTGAGGGGCGGGGAACCCTGTGTTCACACACATGTCGCCATGGCAACACCCCTTCATGTGAAGCCTCAGCCGCGGTGGCTGGTCGATCTCCAGCACCCTCGCGAACGCCTAGGGAAGATGAAGGCGGCGGCGCAGCGGCCCATGCAGCTGCAGGATAAACTTGAGCGCCGAGTCCCCGACGTGACCACTCGGCGAAGCAGGAAGAGTGGGCGGGGGAGATGGCGACGAAGACGGAGACAACGCAGGCATCCCCCTTCCACGCCCACCCCTGCCTCGGCCGCCTCTGCCTCGACTGCCTCGCCGACCACGGCCCTGTCCAGTGGCCCCGCCTCGAGCATGGCCTTCTCCCCGGGCATCTAGCTCTTCCTTGACCGCCACAGCTCTCTGGCGGGAGGAGGACCAGGTCGCCTCCGCAGAAGAACGACCGCGGCCACGCCCTCTCGCCATGACCGTGGGTGGGGATGCAGACGAAGGGGAGACGCAGAGATATGCTCTTCCTCCTACCCTTGAGTTCCCTTTTTATAGTTGGGAAGGGGAGGCCGAAAGACTAGCTTTACGCCCCTGAAGAGCCCGCTCGAATCCGTCTCATTAAAGTGGCAGCAAGCGAGGCCATTGACCGCCCTCCCCGCCCAATCGAAGGCACGTGAGTATCAGCCCGCACGCGCCTTCCCATATTCCATGCGTCTGTCACCTACCCCGCATCGTGCATGCGGCATACGTGGTGTAAGGAGGAGGCGTAGTGGGAAATGTGGAACAACGGTTCCAAGGTGGAGAGAGTAAATGAGCGGCGGCTCTGCCATTTTGAGGGAACACGCAAGCCGCCTCTTTACTGTTCACCATGGATGACGCAAGCATGCTGCGGTCATTCTACGCACGACCCCCATGTCACGCATTCAACATGGGTCGTGGGGAAGCGCAGCGGGTGTCGGTGTCAAAACCGGCGGATCTCGGGTAGGGGGTCCCGAACTGTGCGTCTAGGATCGATGGTAACAGGAGACGGGGGACACGATGTTTACCCAGGTTCGGGCCCTCTCTATGGAGGTAATACCCTACTTCCTGCTTGATTGATCTTGATGAATATGAGTGTTACAAGAGTTTATCTACCACGAGATCGTAATGGCTAAACCCTAGAAGTCTAGCCTATGTGAATATGGTAATGAATGTCCCCTATCCGGACTAACCCCTCCGGTTTATATAGACACCGGGGGAATCTAGCGTTTACATGGAGTCGGTTACATAAGAAGGAATCTTCATAATTGGTCGCCAAGCTTGCCTTCCACGCCAAGTAGAGTCCAATCCGGACACGGATACAGTCTTCGGCCTTCATGTCTTCACAGCCCATCAATCCGGCCCATGGATAATAGGCCGGACGCCCAAGGACCCCTTAGTCCAGGACTCCCTCAGTAGCCCCTGAACCTGGCTTCAATGACGAGGAGTCCGGCGTGCTGATTTGTCTTCGGCATTGCAAGGCGGGTTCCCTCCTTCCGAACTCTGGAATATTCTTCGAATGTAGGATGTATATCCGGACCCGTGTATGCAATCGCAGAGAATACAATATCCCATAGGTCCGACCTGCGGACAACTGTTTATGACATTGTATTACGTCTGCCCGGTTAGTATTTCCAATCGCTGGCCAACCCTTCGCCCCACGTCTTGGGACGCGGTTTTATCGACACGTCTTGTCAAAGCAGGGACCGTGTCCCTTATTCACGGGATTTTCAATAATGTAGGCGTGGGTAACCCAACCGTCTCCTGGGTACAACTCTTTGAGGATAGGTAAGTTTCATGACCCAAGAGGGGACGTTCAATATTCTGGGCCTTTATATAGAGACCCAGACTTGTCTTTTTCTCCTGTGCTTCCTTCTTCCTCAACCCCAGCCACCTTGAGTTCTAGCCCTCGGGTTCCAATCACCACCAGCCCCAATCATGTCCGGATCCAACCATTGGGGCCGGTGGGTGGCCTCTTCTATCTCGGAGGAGGATATTGCGAAGCTCCGCGTGGCTAGGTATCTGACCCCAGAAATCCTTCATCGACTTCCCGCCGAAGGGCAGGTTATTCCCACCCCCAAATCTGGTGAGAGGGTAGTATTTGTGTCCCACTTCCTCCATGGGTTAGGGTTCGCGCTTAACCCCTTCGTCCGGGGCTCATGTTCTACTACGGGCTAGATTTTCACGATTTGGCCCCGGACTCTGTCCTTCTCATCTCGACATTCATCGTCACGTGTGAGGCCTTCCTCCGGACTCCTCCGCACTTTGGTTTGTCGCTCAAGACTTTTGGCGTGAGGCCGCAAGTGGCAGAGGAGGAGCAGGCAGAGTGCAACAGTGTTATAATAAGCAAGCTTGCCGGCGCAGTTTGGTTTGAAGGATCTTTCGCCAAGTCTTCCGACCTATGGTAGCAGGGGTGGTTTTACGTCAACGAACCACGGGGCTCCAAGTGGGCAGTTATGCCTGCGTTCCGACCCGGCCCTCCAATTCAACTCGCTTCATGGATCAATAAGGGATCAAACTGGGGATCCGCCAACAAAGTGCAGACTCTGCAAAGTCGCATCCGTAGCCTTACCGAGAAGGGCATCGATCTTGTGAACGTCGATCAAGTAATGCTAGTCCGTCGGACCCTGCCATGTCAACGGCGGCCTCTCCGTATGTGGGAGTTTAATCCAGAAGGGTGGCGGACTCTTCAGCACTTCTTCGGCACCACGCACGAAGGAATGTGGAAATTATATTTCGGGGAAAGAGAGCAATGGCCGGACACCACCGAAGATGTTGGCCTCGACTGTAATCATCTTGACACCGCGGTAAGTATCCTATTCCCGCACACCTTCCATCCAAGCATCTCTTGACAAGATATTGAACAGTCCATCCCTTTACAGGACTGGATAAAGAAAGTGGTGTTAATCTGGTGTCCGGCGCCCCTTCCCGAAGACTCTGCGACCGCCCTACTAACGAGAATGCTGATTCCAACACCGTACCAGGTGCCTGCAGAGGGGGGCGAGAGCGGGGAGCCCAGAGGCAGTACCCACCCTGAGGATGAATTAGACGCCGTGTTCGGGGAAACCGAAACCCTTTTGCCCAAGGGCAAAGGTACAGCGGAAGCCCTCCATGGCAAAAAGAGGGCCGCTTCCAGAGGTCAGGAGGGGAAGCCTCCCAAGAGAGGAAAAACGCCATCATCGGGCAGCCTGGGCCGGGCAGGCGATGTTGTCGCAGGGCTTCATGATGAGGATAAACCTCTGGCCAAACCATAAGTGTAGCAGGGTACTTTAATCATACCTCATTCCTTTCTTATTACTGAAGTAATGCGTACGTCTTCACAGGTTAACGCCTGGTGCTCCTCAATCGTCCTCCTCCTCGGGAGATCTTCTCCCAGAGATGATGGAGAGTGACACGCCTTCTCCGGCCTCCTCGCCCAACAGGGCGGATTATTCTGAGGTATCGTCCCGGGGGGCTCCTCCTGGTCGACAAGTAGTGCAGGAAACAGAGGAAGCATTACCCGAAGGTGGTGCCTCTGTCACTCAAGGTTCGGGAATCAAGCATGACGGCCCCATGCTATCCGTTTTATAGCCGGAGACGATTCTGGAGGCGAGTGAGCGGATTCCTTCGAAGGAATGCCGTACTCCGGCAGCGGTCTCCGGAGACCCAGAAGCGCCGAAAGAGCTGACGGACATGCTGCGACAAGCGTCCGTTTCGGAGGAACACCGTGCCGTGATGGTTTCGGTGGCCGAAAAGGTTCTATCCGCGAAGAGCGGGTTGAACGAGGCCTTCACGAGCCTCCTAAAGGGTTTTGAGGTTTGTGATGTAATTTTGCCAATGGAGTTTTATTGACAGAATGCACCTCTTGTATATGCAGTAGCCCCTGAGACTCGGATTGCCTTCCGAAACAAGCAATCGGAGGATCGAAAAAATATGCTCAGGTACTAACCTTGATTTTACTTGGAATGCAGGCTGCCTCCCCTCATGCGGCTACCCGAAATACAGAAGTGGCCGAACTGCAGCGAAAGCTGGACGTTGCGGAGGATGACATTGCATTGATCAACAGGCGTCTTGACGACTCGGAAGGTATATATTTCGAGCATTCCTTACACCAATGTGCTTGTAATGTAAGCCGGACTCTGCAAAGAGTTTTATATGAAATGTGCATGAATGCAGATGGTGCCGCCGCCGTGGAGGCCCTTCGGGCGAAGCTAGCCCGGGCCAAGGATCAGGTCCGGCTTAGTAATGCGGCTGCCGAAAAGGCATCGGCTGAGTTGAAAGCCGAACAAGCTGCACGGCGCCAAGACAAGGAGAAGATGTCCACCATGGTGCACGAGTTAGAGAAGGCGGCTAGCCGCTGTAAACTTCTTGAGAAGGAAAATGAAGCCAAAACGGGTGAACTTGACAAGGCCTTACGAGAGGCGAGAGAAGAGCGGTCTGAATCAAGAGCGGCCCGTGAGGAGATCCGGGGTGAGATTGCGTCTGGCAAGCCCTTTCTGCTACAGACTAAGTTCGGCGATCCGAACTATGTTCAGCTTAACCAAGTATGGAGTTCTCCGGACGAATTTCTGGACTTACCGAAGAGTTCTTTCGATGCGACGCAGTTTTACCACGCACAAGAGGTGTGTGCAACGGAGAAGTTTTTCTGGTCGCAATTCGGCGCATCAAAGCGCCCTCTGTTGCTCAATGAACAGATGTCCCAGTGGGCCGAGCTTCATAGGATATCTGGCGACGCCATGAAGAACGTCATAATCCGGTTGTGGCCAAGTGAGCCTATTCCGAGTAGTTATTTTGGCCTGGTGCGGCGGCTTGTTGACGCAGTGCCACATATCGACGCTGTGAAGCGGTCGGCGTGCATTGAAGGTGCACGGATGGCCTTTGCCCGAGTCAAAACATTTTGGGGCAAGATGAAGGCCATCGATGTTGCGGCGAGAAGTCCACCCAAGGGCAAGGACCGTTATGAGCCGGAGCACTATTTTGAAGACGTCTTAGAGGCCGCCCGCCTGATAGAGGGTCAATGCTCGAAAGACATAATATTCGAGTGATTTATATAATGGTTGTAACAGACAACTTTATAGTTAGTCTATTTATATTTGCTGGAAAGCTTTAATTCCTCCTGTGCGGCCGTTTTAGTATAATCTGAAAGTTTTCCAGTCGTCAGCTTCAGCCCCTCGTAGGAAGTACGGGGGTGTTCGGAAAAGCATTTAATCACTCTTTATCCCATGTCTTGGTCCATAAAGGAGGTGATAATGCGGCGAACCAGGCAATCGGACTATAGGGCGTTAACACTTTCACTTAGCCATAGGAGTTTTATGGTGGGGCTATGACATAGCGCCTGGTATGTATACGGCACATAGTGCCTTACATACGTTGATCTAAAAAAGATCCCTCGTGTTACACGTTGAATCACTAAAGATTCAAATAAGTCGTCAAGTGGTTGACCAGCTCTCACTGCATCATGACAGTCAGTTTTCGGCTTTCTCTACTGAGGTGCTCATCCGGTCTAGGCCAGGGCAGAATCGCAGTAGTTCTCCCTTTACTACCCTAGCCGATAGAGCGGAACGTAGGGTAGCAAGCACAAGAGCCGGGCAACCCAACTATTGACCAAAGACAATGATTTGGAGCTGATGCATATAAGGCCAAACTTGCGACGCCGAAGTATGCTATACAGCTGTTTGGACTTTTATTGGCGACTCGTTTGTTCCCATAACGGGTCCCTGGCAAGTTATGCCGAGGCGCGTGTTGTAAGGCAGCCGTTACGGCCGGACTCTTTGTAGAAAAAGCATGGAAAAGTAGTTCGGATAAGGTTTACTGGGAGCGGAGCAATGTGCCAATGATAAATATATATAAAGAGTAAAATCCACAACCCACCTATTTAACATGCTTGGGGTTGGGAACACATGAGAAAGGCATAGTACAGGCTCAAAATAAAGAGTGCGGTCTACAAAAGCTTATTTTGGACCTCCTGTCGCACGTCTGCAACGCCCGTCCTCGGGGAGGGGAATCCTTAACGGGAGTGGCCCCTTAGGTGAGTGTACGGGTCTGAACTCCGATGGAGTCCGATGTGGATGCTGTCTTGATGGTCACCTGTTTTTAAGAGATAATAAAGAAAGGTAAGGAAAACAGATAAAAAACGTTACGGGAATGCTTGCAGGGTTGTCCGGATTGTGCTTCCGCCGATGCCCATAGTATATTGAGCGCGTAGTGATGTACGCGTGGTGTAAATCTTGCCAGTATAGTGGGTGGGTGGCCGAAGCCGGACTGCTATTTCCGTTTCGGGAGTGGTCGGACTTTGGAGGGAAACTGTTTCTGGCCCTTGGTGTTCGCTCCGTCGTCTTTATCACCTGGTGGCCTCCTCCCCATGTGATCGGCGTTGAGCTTGCCTGCCTGCTTGAGGATCTAACAGTTTCTGTTGGTATGATTAGCTGGCCTATCAAGGTGACCGGGAATCTGACAAGGTCGGTCCAATATCATGTCAAGGGTGGATGGTCCATCATGGTTTGCCTTTAGTGGCTTCTTCCGTTGACCGGGCTTCGGATTGTGAAATCTGGCGTTCACCACTGTGTCGCATGTATTACTGCGACTGTTGTGTTTGGTTCGTCGTGGCTTACCGTTGCCGTCTCGAATTTCAGAAGTGCCCGGGTCGCTGGCGTTGTTGCTTTTACGAGCAAGCCAGTTGTCTTCTCCCGCACAAAAGTGAGTCATTAGAGTGGTAAGGGCTGTCGTGGACTTGGGTCCTTCCTGGCCGAGGTGACGCGCTAGCCATTCATCCCGGACGCCATGTTTGAAGGCTGTGAGGGCTTCTGCGTCTGAACAGTCGACAATTTGGTTCTTTTTGACTAAGAACCTAGTCCAGAGCTCCCTGACTGACTCGCCGGGCTTCTGGACAATATGACTTAAGTCATCGGCATCCAGAGGCCGGACATATGTTCCTTGGAAGTTGTCTCGAAAGGCGTCTTCCAAGTCTTCCCAGCTAGCAATAGAATTTTCTGGTAAACTGTTTAGCCAGTAGCGAGCTGGCCCCTTAAGCTTGAGAGGTATGTATTTAATGGCATGAAGGTTATCTCCTCGAGCCATGTGAATATGGAGGAGGCAATCCTCAATCCATACCGCGGGATCTGTAGTTCCATCGTATGATTCGATGTTAATGGGTTTGAACCCGTCTGGGAATTCGTGCTCCATTACCTCATCGGTGAAGCAGAGAGGGTGTGCGGCTCCTCTATGTTGGGCCACACTGTGAAGCATCTCCAGCGGACTCCGCTTACGGAGTTCGGACCGGGCGTGGTCGGCTCTTTAGTGTCCGAATGGGTGACCATCATAGTCGGTCGGGGTGTATCTCCGTGATCTGTACGTCGATCTTGTGCGCCCTGCTCTATCCTCCGGATCTTGGTTGATGTCGGAGTGTTCCCTCGAGATTTTTTTCTCTTGATTTGACGGTCGGATGGGTTGGTATGTTGCTCTGTTTGGGATGCTGCTTTGTTAGGACCGAACTGTGGCCGGCCCGCCGCATTGTTCGATGGTGGTGTGGGCTCCAGCACCCTGCCCTCGTATTGAGGGATCCGCCTACCCTTTGGGTGGCTTTTGTCTAGGCTACTAAGACCGTATTCTTCGGCGGCCAAGACCTCGGTCCATCTATCATTGTGCAAATCTTGGCTTGCTTGAAGTTGCAGTTGCTTCTTCCTTAAGCTCCTTGCAGTGGCTATAAGCCGGTGTTTGAAACGCTCATGCTCGAGAGGTTCCTTAGGCACGATAAAATCCTTGCTGCCGAGGATCTCCTCTTCCTCGGAGGGTGGGAGATAATTGCTGTCCTCCGAGTCTCCATATGTGGCCTATTCATCAGGGCTGTCTTGACCGCTTTCCTGTTCCTCCTGTTCGGATTCTACCTCAACAGGGTCTTCATTGTCCGGAGTGTTGTCTGTTCTGGTGCTAGCAGTGTTTTCTCTTGGGCGATGTGGCTTGGAGCGGCGCCGTGGGCGCCGGTGTTCGGACTGTGTACCAGGAGGTTTATTCTCGACTGGATCCTTCTCATCATTGGGTGTGTCTATCATACACACATCATACCAGGAAGTGGCCATCCCGTGTCTAGCGGGTAGCGAGCTCTGGCCCTGCCCCTCATCTTCGTCCATACCGGCGATGTCTTCGGAGCGGGGCTCAGGCCTGTTGGCTGGGTCTTCGATGGTGGCTATAAAGTGGGTAGCGGGTGGGAAGCAAAATTCTCCATCATCCGCCGTAAGTTCGAACCGAACATAGTTCGACGATGAGCCATCTGCTAGGGATAGGTTTTTTAATGAGTTTAGTAGGTCGCCCATGGGTGAGTGTTGGAAAACATCTGCGGCGCTGAACTTGAAGATCGATAACCGATCGAGTTCGGTATTCGCGGGCTCGCAGGGTTCGGAACTCGACGCCGGAGAAGAGTCCGGGGTTCCGTTGATGCAGACGCCGTATGCAGTGGAATTTGCGAGCGGCTCCAACGCTGCGGAATCGGGTAGCCCCCGCGATGGGGTTAAACTTCCCATCTTCGGGGGACTTGATCTGCTCCAGATCTAAGGCCGGAGTTGGTGTAGGAGCTTTCTCCTGAATGTGGCCCGATGACAGGTTTAAGCCATGTCCATCGGGGCAGCAGGGAGCGATTGCCGCGGTCTCGAATCCGTCGAAGACCAAGTCTCCACGAATGTCCGCAACGTAGTTCAAGCTTCCGAATCTAACCTGATGGCCAGGGGCATAGCTATCGATGTGCTCCAGATGGCCAAGTGAGTTGGCCCGCAGTACGAAGCCGCCGAATACGAAGATCTGTCCGGAGAGAAAGGTTTCTCCCTGGACAATGTCATCACTGACGATCGAAGGGGCCATCGAGTCCTTTGCCGACGGCACAGTGGAACTCTCAATGAAAGCACCAATGTCGGTGTCAAAACCGGCGGATCTCGGGTAGGGGGTCCCGAAATGTGCGTTTAGGATCGATGGTAACAGGAGACGGGGGACACGATGTTTACCCAGGTTCGGGCCCTCTCTATGGAGGTAATACCCTACTTCCTGCCTAATTGATCTTGATGAATATGAGTGTTACAAGAGTTGATCTACCACGAGATCATAATGGCTAAACCCTAGAAGTCTAGCCTATGTGAATATGGTAATGAATGTCCCCTATCCGGACTAACCCCTCCGGTTTATATAGACACCGGGGGAATCTAGGGTTTACATGGAGTCGGTTACATAAGAAGGAATCTTCATAATTGGTCGCCAAGCTTGCGTTCCACGCCAAGTAGAGTCAAATCCGGACACGGATACAGTCTTCGGCCTTCATGTCTTCACAGCCCATCAGTCCGGCCCATGGATAACATGTCGGACGCCCGAGGACCCCTTAGTCCAGGACTCCCTCAACGGGCGAGGGAATTACAGCAGTAAAACTCTGCCCTACGCGCCCGCGCACCATTCTGGGCCTGGCGCAATAACGCTCCGCGCTTATATGTGGCCTAGGCCCGGGGGCTCCTGTCGGTGTACAAAAGTAGGGGTCCCTTTTTGGACCCCTTTACTTGTGCGTGGGCAGTCGCAGCCCCACGCCCCAGGCCACCCTTGGCGGGGCAGAAGAAGCAAAACCACAAGACAGAAACACAAAGAGCAGAGGGGCGAGGTGGACTCCCTCGGCAAGGCCCTTGGCGGGGCGACATCCACAGCCCCGGCAAGAGCCTTGCCGGGGCGACTTGCCCAACACCAGCAGAGCGCGCCACCCTTGAGCCCAAGGGTTCCAACACCATCAACCACATTGGAACCAAGGCTCGGGAGGCACCTCCATGCATGGTGGCATGCAGATCTTTGTGAAGATCATAAGCACACAAGATCAGATGAGGACCAGAAGACGACGATCCTCGGCAAGATCCTTGCCAAGAAAATCCATGAGACCCCCAGCAAGATCCTTGCCGGGGAAGACCGCGATGCCACGGCAAGACCCTTGCCGGGGCCCCGTCAAGACCCTTGCCGAGGACACCTGCGGGGCCACAGCCAGGCCCACGTCTGCCAAGACTCCACCGCCGTTCCCATACAGCTTCCAGCCCAACCAGCTGGGCAGGCACCTGCGTGGCGACGCGCGGCCTCGAGGCCAACTCTGCAAGCACCTACGTGGTGGCATGCAGATCTTCGTGAAGACTCTGCCACCATGCCAGCCCAGCAGCCAGCCAACGTGGCGCTACAACGCCTCATCAGCTCGGATGCGCATTGGAGCCAGGCGAGGCGGCGACAGCTGGGACGAGCTTCCATGCCGTCCCCGATAAAGCAAGAAGGGCACGTCGGCAGTGTATTAAATGCGTTTGTCCGACGGTGCCAGAGGATAGGCTTAACCACTGTATACCTTTCCACCTCCTGTGTGCCACTGTGGCGACCCCTTTTGACTATAAAAGGAGGCCCGAGGCATATTGGAGAAGGATTCGGATCTTTTGGACTATGCACGCACCGCAGCTAGTTCGAGAGCTCAAGAACACTCAAACATACACCAAAGCAGGACTAGGGTATTACGCATCCTCGCGGCCCGAACCTGGGTAAACGATCTTTGTGCTGGCTTCTAGACCCGCTCTTTGCACAACCCTGCGCCCGCCAACCGTAGAAGGGATCCCAGTGATTCCATAGGTGTCGTTTCCACCGATAGATATCCAAAATGAAAGATCAGCTTCTTGACAAACTAAACTGCAGTCGTCGCCTCACAATTGCTAACCGGCTCTGCCTCAACCCACTTGGTAAACTTGTCAACCGCCACCAGAAGCTGGGTCTTCTTATTTTTAGATATCTTGAATGGTCCAACCATATCAAGCCCCCAGACTGCAAATGGCCAAGTGATCGGGATCATCCGCAATTCCTGAGCCGACACATGAGCTTGTCTTGCAAACTTTTGACACCCGTCACACTTGCTAACAATGTCCTCTGCATCTGCATGAGCCGTCAACCCGTAAAACCCATGACGAGAAGCTTTAGCCACCAAAGATATAGAGCCGGCATGATGACCACAATCGCCTTCATGAATCTCTCGTAAAATTTCACGGCCCTCCTTAGGAGAAATACAATGTCGGAACACGCCTGTCACACTGCATCGGTGTAACTCGTCGTTGATGATAGTCATAGACTTAGACCTCATGGTTATTTGCCGTGCCAAAGTTTCATCCTCGGGTAACTCGCCCTGAGTCATATAAGCCGGATAAGGCAACGTCCAGTCAGAAATAGCGTGAAGAGCCGCCACCAATTGCGCCTCCGGGACAGGGATAGCGAGGTCTTCCTCATACGGTATCTTGACCGAAGGATTGTGTAACACATCGTGGAATACATTAGGAGGCACTTGAGGGAGTCCTGGATTAGGGGGTCCTTGGACAGCCGGACTATATCCTTTTGCCGGACTGTTGGACTATGAAGATACAAGATTGAAGACTTCGACCCGTGTCTGGATGGGACTCTCCTTAGCATGGAAGGCAAGCTTGGCAATACGGATATGTAGATCTCCTCCCTTGTAACCGACTCTGTGTAACCCTAGCCCCCTCCAGTGTCTATATAAACCGGAGGGTTTAGTCCGTAGGACAACAACAATCATACCATAGGCTAGCTTCTAGGGTTTAGCCTCTACGATCTCGTGGTAGATCAACTCTTGTAATACTCATATCATTAAGATCAATCAAGCAGGAAGTAGGGTATTACCTCCATCGAGAGGGCCCGAACCTGGGTAAACATCGTGTCCGCCGCCTCCTGTTACCATCCGCCTTAGACGCACAGTTCGGGACCGCCTACCCGAGATCCGCCGGTTTTGACACCGACATTGGTGCTTTCATTGAGAGTTCCACTGTGTCGTCACCATAAGGCTTGATGGCTCCTTCAATCATCGGCAACGATGCGATCCAGGGTGAGGTTTTCCTCCCCGGACAGATCTTCGGATTCGGCGGCTTCGTACTGCGGGCCAATTCGCTTGGCCATCTGGAGCAGATCGAAAGCTACGCCCCTGGCCATCAGGTCAGATTTGGAAACTTGAACTACACTGTCGACATCCGCGGAGACTTGATCTTCGGCGGATTCGAGCCCATGTCAGGTGCGCCGCACAATCACGACGAGCATGATTTAACTCTACCGTCAGACAGTGTTCGGGAGACCTCACCTGCAACTACTCCGGCCCTCAATCCGGAACAAATTGCGCCATCTGAGGACGGGTGGATAGACCCCGCCATGGAGGCCGCACTCTCAATGGTGATAGAGCTGAATACTGACTTCACCTCCTACGAGAGCCGTGTTGCCGAACCATGGGATTTGCCCCCGGCCACGGGCTCCGAGCCGCCCGCGTCCGTGCCTATCAAATCCGATTGGGCGCCGATCATGGAGTTTACCTCCGCGGATATCTTTCAACACTCGCCTTTTGGCGATGTGCTAAATTCATTAAGGTCTCTCTCCCTGTCAGGAGACCTTTGGCCGAACTATGTCCGGCTAGAACGGGATGCGGACGACGAAGAAATTCGCGACCCACCCACCACCCACTTAGTAGCCACTTTCGACGATTTAACCGACATGCTCGATTTCGACTCCGAAGACATCGACGGCATGGACGACGATGCAGGAGAGGAACAGGAACCATCGCCCACAGGGCGCTGGACAGCCACTTAATCACATGACATATATATGGTGGATACACCCAAAGAAAACAATGACGAGGAACGGAAGGATGGAGCGAAGGATAGCTCCCTTGAGAAGCAACCAAAGCTTCGGCGTAGGCGCCGCTCCAAATCCCGCCTCGGCAAAAACAGCGATAACAGCGCAAGAGATAATAACACCCCAGTCGACTCCAGAGGAAACGATGACCACATTGACCCAGCGATAGAGCAGGATGAACCAGCAAACGGCGAACATAGTACGGATCCACTGTCCGAACACGGCGACACCGAGGATAAAGCTCATCAACCCCCCTCCGAAGAGGAAAACAGTCCGGTCGAGGATGCACACATCATCCCGAAAAGGCACTTGGAACAAGAGAACCTCCGCAGAAGGCTTATTGCCACCACGAGGAGTCTGAAGAAGCAGAAGCAAAGGCTTCAGGCTGCGCAGAATACGCTCAACAGTAGATGGAACAAAGTGCTCGACAATGAAGAAAAGTATGGTGGCAGTTACCACATAAAGAGCTATCCAAAGCGAAAGCTGTTGCCTGAATTTGATGATGAGGCCTTAGAGCCCACACAGCCGAAAAACAAAACGGTCGACCGGTCGGATCAACCACCTCGTGGCAACGATAGAGCGGCTAACAAGGCCGCACATAAGTCGGCACACGATTCACGTGAGGACTTGCATCAGAAGACCGACGTGACCAGATCCATCTACGGATCAAGGAAACGCGCTCCAGCGCACAACCAAAACCGAACACTACAATCGTCAGAACGCCATGACACATCCAAATACAGGGGTGCCGCACACCCCCTATGTTTCACCGATGAGGTGCTGGACCACGAATTTCCAGAAGGATTCAAGCCAGTGAACATAGAGGCGTACGACGGGACCACAGACCCTGGGGTCTGGATTGAGGACTTTATCCTCCATATCCATATGGCTCGCGGAGATGATCTCCACGCCATCAAGCACTTGCCCCTCAAGCTGAAAGGACCAGCTCGACACTGGCTAAAGAGCCTCCCCGAAAACTCAATTGGAAGTTGGGAGGAGCTTGATGATGCTTTTAGGGCTAATTTTCAAGGGACCTATGTCCGACCTCCGGATGCAGACGATTTAAGTCATATAATTCAACAGCCTGGAGAGTCAGCCCGAAAACTTTGGAACAGATTTCTCACTAAGAAGAACCATATCGTTGACTGCCCGGACGCCGAAGCCTTAGCAGCTTTCAAACATAGCGTCCGAGATGAATGGCTCGCCAGACACCTCGGCCAAGAAAAACCGAGAACAATGGCAGCCCTGACAAGCGTCATGACACGCTTTTGCGCGGACGAAGATAGCTGGCTAGCCCGTAGTAGCAGCAGCGACCCAGGCACATCCGAAGTCAGGGATGGCAATGGAAAACTACGACGCTGTAAAAGCAAGCGTCAAAATAAAGAAGGCAGCCCAGATAACACGGCGGTAAACGCCGGATTCAGGGGCTTTCGACCGGGTTAGCGGAAAAAGCCTTTCAAAGGCAGCAGAGATGGTCCGTACAACCTAAACAAGATTCTAGACAAATTATGTTAGATTCATGGCACCCCCGACAAACTTGCAAATCACACCCACAGAGACTGTTGGGTCTTCAAGCAGGCCGGTAAGCTAAACACCGAATACAAGGGGAGGGATACACCAAGTGAAGACGAGGACGAGCCTCGCCAGCAAAGCATTGGGGGACAGAAAAAATTCCCACCAGAGGTCAAAATAGTGAACATGATCCACGGGACGAAGAGGAGAAGCAAACATGCACTCCGAGACACACGCGCCGTAGAGCCCGTCACCCCTAAGTTCAACCCCTGGTTGGCCCGCCCGATCACTTTTGATCGCAGGGATCACCTGACAAGTATCCGGCACTGAGGATTGGCTGCCTTGATGTTAGACACAATAATAAACGGATATCATCTCACACGAGTCCTTATGGACGGCGGCAGTAGTCTTAATCTGATATATCAGGACACAGTCCGCAAAATGGGGATAGACCCGACAAAAATCAGCCACAGTAATACTACCTTCAAGGGAGTAATACCAGGCCCAGAGGCCCGCTGCATGGGCTCTCTAGTACTAGAGGTTGTATTCGGTTCTCCCGACAACTTCCGAAGCGAAAAGTTAACCTTCGACATCGCTCCATTCGGAAGTGACTATCAAGCACTACTCGGAAGGGCAGCTTTTGCTCGTTTCAATGCAGTACAGCATTACGCTTCTCTCAAGCTCAAGATGCCCGGTCCACGTGGCATCATCACAACTAGCGGAAATATTGAACGTTCCTTACGCGCGGAAGAATGTGCGGCGGCTTTAACAGCCGAACACTAAACGACCTCTCCAACCAGAATAAATGATCGGTCGTCAAGACCGAGACACGGCCAGACGAGTCCGGCGCATTACTAGCTATACAAGCTTTGATAAACCCGAGAGTGGTTTGATGATTATACCCCCATAGGCGGTACCAGGGGCTTCCCGCGTGTAAACAGGGCTAGTTCGGCTCAACTTTACTTATCTTGAATTTTAATGGTTTATTGAGAATAACCAATTTTCCGCACGACAACTTTCACCTAAGTTCTTCTCTTTTACAGATGACAATCGTGCTATACCCTTCCAGGATACGGCACAACGGAGACACAGGCGCAGACGTGCAGCAGGGACCCGCTCAAAGGTTTCTTTTTAGATTAAGACACTATGTAAACCTTTCTTACTGTCTCTCGTTGTTCACATCCTCCGGATACTCAGTATAACCGAGATGGATGCTGACATTATTGGCATTTCGCCACGTCAGAAAAATGCACGTACCTAGACACTCGGGGTTCATTATCAAGGGCGTTGCTCAGCCCGGTACATGTGGTAAAGACCGAATACCTTAGGGAGTGTTCGGCGTCGCGAGTTTGGCCTTATATGCATCAGCTCCGAATCATGTCTTTGGTCAAATGTTGGGTTTGCCCGGCTCCCGCGGTTTTGCTATCTTACGTTCCGCTCTATCGGCTATAGTGGCACTGGGAGAACTACTGCGATTGTGCCCTGGTTCATCTGGATGAGCACCTCAGTAGAGAAAGCCGAAAACTGACTGTCATGATAAAGTGCGAGACTGGTCAACCACTCGATGACCTAGCGGAATCTTCGGGGTTCCTCCGCATTAACGAAGGGCCGGTTTTCCCGGCCATGTACGTACGCGCACCGTATTCGGATAGCCACGGAAATACCAGGGGCTATATAGTAGCCCCACTGTCAAACTCCTATGGTTAAGTGAAAGTGTTAAAGCACTATAGTCCGATTGCCTCGTTCGCCGCGCTACCACCTCCTTAATGGACCAAGACGTTGGATCAAGTGTGAAGATGCGCTTTTGTGAACACCCCCGCATTATATGCGTGGGGGCTGAAGCCGACGACTGCAAACTTTCAGGATATATATATATATATATATATATATATATATATATACATAAACGACCGCACAGGAGGCATAATAATACTCTCAGGCAAAAGTATAAACACAGCCTTTATAATTCAAATAACATTGTTCTTACAATGGGAATACATGTCACTAGAACATAATATTTTTCGAGCACTGAGCCTCTATTAAACGAGCGCCTTCAAGGACCTCTACAAAATAGTGCTCCGCCGATACCCGGCCTACCGCCAAACTCTGGGATGCAACAGCGGTGGCTTCCATCTCTGCCCAGCACGTCTTGACACGGGCAAGAGCCATCCGCGCACCCTCTATGCGCACCGACCTCTTCACAGCGTCGATATGCGGCACAGCACCAAGGAATTGTTGCACCAGGCCAAAATAACTATTCGGCCTGGGTCCCTCCGGCCAAAGGTGATCCACGACGGACCACATAGCAAGTCCGGACAACCTATGGAGCTCGGCCCACTCGGACATTTGTTCATTTAACAGCAGCGGACGCGTTGGAGTGTGGAACTGTGACCAGAACAACCCTTCCACTACATGATCCTTCTGATCTTTGAAAAACTTGGTCGCATCAGCGGCACTCGCTGCTAAATCCAAGTACGCGTCTGCAGAACTCCATAATTTATCCAGAGGGGCATACTTCGGGTCTCCAAACCTCGTCCGCAACAAAAAGGGGTTCCCAGCCGCAATATCTCCGGCTTGACGGAGTTCCTCCTTTACTGCTCTGATTTGCGAGCGGGTTTCCTTGGCCGCTTCCATGGCCTCCTCCAGTTCCGCCGCCTTCGCTTGGCTTTCCTTTTCAAGAAGCTCATACCGGCCGGCGGCATCTTTCAGCTCAACAGCCATCTTGGCTATTTTCTCTTTGCTGTCGCAATGGGCAGCCTGTTCGGCTCTTAGCTCTTCGACCGCCTTTAGGGCGGCCGCATCACTCTTCCTGGCCTGTTCCTTGGCTCGGGCAAGCTCCGCCCAAAGGGTCTCCACGGCGACAGCTCCATCTGTAGTCAAAGCATATTATAGATACTAGCATCATGCTCCTCTTAATATGTATTGATCCTAGGAGAATACATACCCTGTGCCTCTTCAAGCCACTTGTTTACAAGCATGATGTCGGCATCTGCCGCATCAAGTTGCCACTTCAATTCGGCAACCTCACCAGTCCGGCCAGCCACCGGAGCCGCAGCCACCTGCACATGAAAGCAGCACGGTTATTACCTGGGACTATGATCCTCTATTTGCCGTCTTTTTCATAGCAACTAGAGTCTCAGGGGCTACTATCTGCATAGGCCACACCTAGCGTGTGCGGTATCATCCAAAAAATATATATATTACTTCACGTACCTCAAAGCCTCTCAGCAGACTCACAAAAGCTTCATGCAACCCGCTTTCGGCGGATGAAATCCTCTCAACCACCGTGCCCATTAGAGCACGATGCATCTCCGAGACAGCCGCTTGCTCCAGCAGATTCATCAGTGCGTCCAATCGCACACCGGACAGTTCCGGACTCTTTCTGTGGCTCTCCTTAGGAGCCGAATACCCTGGACTTCGGTTGGCTGAAGGTTTACCTTCTGGCCTTGGTGGATCAGGAGAAATCCTCCGCGACGACACCTCAGGCTCGCCCGCTTCACGAGGCAGGGAGGAACGGGGAGGTGTTTCGCTCTCCATCATCTCCAGAAGAAGATCCCCCGAAGACGAATTCTGTCGAGAAGGGCGGCAATCCGAACTATAAGATGCATGCCTCGGTTATCGTTCTCAGAAACGAAGCAGGATATATTTACTATAAAGTACTTTCGTTTACTTACAGCTCGGTAGAGGGCTGGTCCCCTTGCGGGTACTGTGTGGTAAGGACGCCCCCCGGGGTAGGACCCTCCGACAAAGGATTCTTCCCTCGCTTGGAGACCATTGCTTCCAAGTCTTTAGAGGCGGTCCTCTTCCTTCCCCGGAGAGAGGGAATTTTAGATTCTTCCCCCCGGTTATCCTCCTTCGCGGAGGCACTAATTCCCCCGGTTTGGATGAATAGTGAATGAGGCTCGCTCTCGGCCTCTTTATTCCTCCCTTTGCCTTCCCCTGATGGCGCTTGATAAGGCGCAAGCTCAAGCATCCTGGCTAGTACAGGATCCGGTGAGCCCTCGGGAAGGGGGGACGGACACCTGATCATCTTCGCCTTTTTTATCCAGTCCTGGTCAAAAGGCGACCTTTCAGAATGATGTTGTGATAAATTAAAAGACAACGTGTACGGCCACGGAATTACTTACTTGAGTGTCTGGGCGATTGCAGTTCAGGCCCGCATCCTCGGAGGTGTCCGGACACTCTATTTCTGATCCAAAGAACGATCTATACATCTCTTCGAGCGTCACGCCGAAGAAGTGCTGAATAGTTCGCGGTTCTTCCGGGTTGAACTCCCACATACGGAGAGGTCGACGTTTGCAAGGCAGGGCTCGACGAACTAGCATAACTTGCATTACCTTAACAAGGCTGACATCTCTCTCGTGGAGATCTCGGATGCGACTCTGCAGTGTCGGCGCATCATTTATTGGCCCCCAGTCCAGCCCCTTGTTGACCCATGACGCCAGTTGTGGCGGGGGGCCCAAGCGAAAGGCAGGGGCGGCTACCCACTTAGTACCCCAGGGGCCTGTGATATAAAACCACTCCCGTTGCCATAAACTGGATACCTTCGGGAAGGAACCCTTTGGCCATGGAACATCGGTGCCTTTGCTTATTGCGGCACCTCCGCACTCTGTGTGTCACCCCTCAATCATCTTTGGCTTCACATTGAAGATCTTGAGCCATAAGCCGAAGTGTGGGGTAATGCGGAGGAAGCTTCACACACGACAATGAACGACGAGATGTGAAGGATGGAATCCGGAGCCAGATCATGGAAATCGAGCCCATAGTAGAACATGAGCCCTCGGAGGAAGTGGGAGACGAATACAACACTCTCGCCAGGTTCCGGAGTGGGAATGACCTGCCCTCGAGCAGGCAGCCTGTGCGAGATTTCACCGGTCAAATACCTAGCTTCTCTTAGCTTCTTGATGTCCTCCTCTGTGACGGACAAGGGCACCCGCTGACCTTGAAGGTTGGATCCGGACATGATTGTAGGTCCGAGTGCCTAGCCTGAGCCTTGGGTGTTGGAACTCAAGGAGGGGGAAGGATTTGATTGAGCGCGAGAAGAAGGGGATAGGCCTAGGCCTCTTTATAAAGATGATGAATATCAAGCGTCCTCCGCGTGGCCATTTGGGACTTGCCTAAAATCAAGGAGTCATACCAACAGGCATGAGAATATCGTGAAAAAGGGACACGATCTTTGCTTCAACAGGACGTGCCACTAAAAACCGCCTCGCAACACGTGCAGTGGCAGGCTCGGGAAAACGGTTCGTCATGACCAGACCACGGCAATACGTCACATTATGAAAAGCTGTCGGCAGATTGGATTTGTGGAAATATTATTCTCTCTACGGTGGTATGTGGAATTTTTTCTGCAGAGCCGGACACTATCCTTGTGTTCAAAATCTGCTATGGAGTATTCGGAGGAGGAACCCGCCTTGCAATGCCGAAGACAATCTGCGTGCCGGACCCATCGTCATTGAAGCCTGGTTCAGGGGCTACTGAGTGAGTCCTGGATTAGGGGGTCCTCGGACAGCCGGACTATATCCTCTGGCCGGACTGTTGGACTATGAAGATACAAGATTGAAGACTTCGACCCGTGTCCGAATGGGACTCTCCTTGGCGTGGAAGGCAAGCTTGGCAATACGGATATGTAGATCTCCTCCCTTGTAACCGACTCTGTGTGACCCTAGCCCCCTCCGGTGTCTATATAAACCGGAGGGTTTAGTCCGTAGGAAAACAACAATCATACCATAGGCTAGCTTCTAGGGTTTAGCCTCTACGATCTTGTGGTAGATCAACTCTTGTAATACTCATATCATTAAGATCAATCAAGCAGGAAGTAGGGTATTACCTCCATCGAGAGGGCCCGAACTTGGGTAAACATTGTGTCCCAAGCCTCCTGTTACCATCCGCCTTAGACGCACAGTTCGGGACCCCCTACCCGAGATCCGCCTGTTTTGACACCGACAACACTGACTTACGTTGAGAACCAAGCCGGGACAATGCATCAGCCGCCTCGTTTTTTCGTTGATCAAGGTGATCCACCTGATAACCCTTAAAGTGACCAGCAATATTATCAACTGCCTAGCGATAAGCCACCATGAGTGGGTCTTTAGAGTCCCTTTTGCCCGAGACTTGCTGAGCCACAAGGTCTGAGTCACCCAGGGACCTGACATGGCTTAAATTCATCTCCTTAGCCATGCGATGCCCATGGAGTAAAGCCTCATACTCAGCTGCATTGTTAGTGCAAGGAAACATTAGTTATGAAACATAACAAAATTTGTCACCTCGCGGGGAAGTCAAAACAACTCCAGCCCCCGAGCCCTCCAACTTCCTGGATCCATGAAAGTGTATTGTCCAATATATGTTGTTAGGACTCTCCTCAGGTGCTTGCAACTCTGTCCAATATATGTTGTTAGTCTGTATCTTTTAACTAGTTTTTTCTCCTTCTTCCCCTAGATACTTTGATTACCTCTTGTAATCCCCCTTTGTACTTGTACTGTATCTCTTTTTCTTAATAAAGTTTTGATATGCTGTGGGGGTTTCCCCTACAGTTCCCAGTCAATTTTTTTTATGAAATCCACCAAAGCTTGAGACTTGATGGCTGTTCTTGGCACATATTTTAAATTATGAGGTCCAAGTTCGATTGCCCACTTAGCAACTCGGCCTGTGGCTTCTCTATTTTGAATAAGATCTCCTAAGGGAGCAGAGCAGACCACAGTAATAGGATGTCCAAGAGAATAATGCTTCAACTTGCGACTCGCCATGAACACCCCAAACACTAGTTTCTGCCAATGTGGATATCGTTGCTTAGACGCAGTTAATACCTCGCTGACATAATAAGCCGGCCGCAGAACTGGGTACTCCTTACCTGCCTCCTTGCGCTCTATGACAACTGCTATGCTGACTGCTTTATTATTAGCTGCCACATATAGGAGCAAAGGCTCTTTGTCTATGGGAGTAGCCAAGATGGGCGGCGCAGCCATCTGCATTTTGAGTGCCTCAAATGCCACATTAGCAGAATCACTCCAAATAAAATGGTCTGTCTTCATCATCTGGTATAGGGGAATTGCCTTCTCTCCCACCCGACTTATGAATTGGCTCAAAGCCGTAATATGACCCGCGAGACGCTGAACGTCATTCACACATGCCGGCTTAGAAAGTGAAGTGATGGCATTAATCTTCTCCGGGTTAGCTACAATGCCCCGTTCTGAAACCAGGAAACCTAGCAATTTGCCTGTAGACACACCGAAAACACACTTGGCCGGGTTAAGCATCATTTGGTAGACCCTGAGATTGTCAAAATTTTCCTTCAAATCATCCAGGAGAGTCTCCTTCTTCCTAGACTTAACCACAATATCATCCACATAAGCATGAACGTTGCGCCCAATCTGACTGTGAAAACAATTCTGAACACAGCGCTGATAAGTCGCCTGAGCACTCTTGACCCAAATGGCATAGAAACATAGCAGAAAGCTCCAAAAGGTGTGATGAAAGCCATGTTCTCTTGGTCTTTAACTGCCATCTTGATCTGATGATAACTAGAATAAGCATCCAGGAAGCATAAGCTATCACAACCCGTCGTTGCATCAATGATTTGGTCGATATGGGGGAGGGCAAACGGATCAGCTGGACAAGCCTTGTTAAGATCTGTGTAATCAACACACATACGCCATGTACCACAGGGTTAGCCAACCACTCAGGGTGAAAAACTTCCACGATAAACCCAGCCGCTAAGAGCCGGGCTACCTCTTCTCCAATAGCCTTACGTCGCTCTTCATTGAAACGACGGAAGAACTGTTTAACCGGCTTAAACTTAGAATCCACATTAAGAGTGTGCTCAGCGAATTCTCTTGGTACACCCGGCATGTCAGAAGGTTTCCATGCAAAGATGTCCCGATTCTCATGGATGACCTCGATTAGCGCGCTTTCCTATTTAGGATCCATATTAGCCCCCACAGTGAACTACTTAGATGAGTCGTGAGGCACAAAATCAACTTGCTTGGTATCATCAGCCGACTTAAATTTTAACAAAGGGTCCTGCTGGGTAGTGGGTTTTTTCAAATGGGTCATATCAGCCAGGTCAACATTATCTTTGTAAAACTTAAGCTCCTCAGTAGCATAAGCTGCATCTCCTTTCTCGCATTCTAAAGCGATTTTCCGATCACCATGGATCGTAATTGTGCCTTTCGCCTTGGCATCTTGAGCTGTAAATAGACATAACAAGGGTGAGCCATGAACTTAGCGTAAGCCGCCCGTCCGAATAAAGCATGATATGGACTCCTGATTTTGACCACCTCGAACCATAGTGTCTCTGCCCTATAATCATAGTCATCACCAAAGGCTACTTCCAGGGCAATTTTTCCGACAGGATACACCGACTTACCAAGCACCACACCATGGAAGACTGTGCAAGACGATTTAACAACCTTGTTAGTTAAATTCATCTGACGAAAAGTGTCATAGTACAGGATGTTGATACTGCTGCCACCGTCCATAAGAACCTTAGTGAATTTATAACCACCAACTTGAGGGGACACCACAAGGGCTAAAATGACCTGGGTTATCAACCCGCGGCGGGTGATTCGCCCTGCTGCACAATATCGTGTGCTCAGACCATCTCAAATATTGCGGAACAGCCGGCTCTACTGCATGAACCGTCCGCTTATGAACCTTCTGATCACGTTTGCAAAGACTTGTGGTGAAAACTATAGGGGAACGTAGCATGCAATTTCAAAAAAATTCCTACGCTCACGCAAGATCTATCTAGGATATGCATCGCGACGAGAGGGGGAGAATGTGTCCACGTACCCTCGAACACCAAAAGCGAAAGCGTTAGGTTAACACGGTTGATGTAGTCGAACACCTTCACGATCCAATCGACCCATGTACCGAACATACGACACCTCCGAGTTCAGCACACGTTCAGCTCGATGATGTCCCTCGAACTCTTGATCCAGCAGAGGGTCGAGGGAGAGTTCCGTCAGCACGACGGCGTGGTGACGATGATGGTGATGTGATCCGCACAGGGCTTCGCCTAAGCACTACGACGCTATGACCGGAGGAGTAAACTGTGGAGGGGGGCACCGCACACGGCTAAGAGAACAATTGATGTGCCTTTGGGGTGCCCCCGCCCCCGTATATAAAGGAGGGCAGGAGGAGGTGGCCGGCCCTAGGGTGGCGCGCCATGGGGGTGAGGGAAATATGCCCTAGAGGCAATAATAAAGTTATTATTTATTTCCTTATTTCATGATAAATGTTTACTATTCATGCTAGAATTGTATTAACCGGAAACATAATACATGTGTGGATACATAGACAAACAGAGTGTCACTAATATGCCTCTACTTGACTAGCTCCTTAATCAAAGATGGTTAAGTTTCCTAGCCATAGACATGAGTTGTCATTTGATAAACGGGATCAAATCATTAGGAGAATGATGTGATTGACTTGACCCATTCCGTTAGCTTAGCACTTGATCGTTTTAGTTTACTGCTATTGCTTTCTTCATGACTTATACATGTTCCTATGGCTATGAGATTATGCAACTCCCGATTACCGGAGGAACACTTTGTGTGCTACCAAACGTCACAACGTAACTGGGTGATTATAAAGGTGCTCTACAGGTGTCTCCGATGGTACTTGTTGAGTTGGCATAGATCGAGATTAGGATTTGTCACTCCGATTGTCGGAGAGGTATCTCTGGGCCCTCTCGGTAATGCACATCACTATAAGCCTTGCAAGCAATGCAACTAATGAGTTAGTTGCAGGATGATGCATTACGGAACGAGTAAAGAGACTTGCCGGTAACGAGATTGAACTAGGTATTGAGATACCGATGATCGAATCTCGGGCCAGTAACATACCGATGACAAAGGGAACAACGTATGTTGTTATGCGGTTTGACCGATAAAGATCTTCGTAGAATATGTGGGAACCAATATGAGCATCCAGGTTCCGCTATTGGTTATTGACCAGAGACATGTCTCGGTCATGTCTACATAGTTCTCGAACCCGTAGGGTCCGCACGCTTAAAGTTCTGTGACGATCGGTAATATGAGTTTATGTGTTTTGATGTACCGAAGGTAGTTCGGAGTCCCGGATGAGATCCGGGACATGACGAGGAGTCTCGAAATGGTCGAGACGTAAAGATCGATATATTAGACGAATATATTAGGACTTTGGAAAGGTTCCGAGTGATTCGGGTATTTTTCGGAGTACCACAGAGTTACGGGAATTCGCCGCGGACTATATGGGCCTTATTGGGCTTTAGGGGAAAGAGAGAGGGGAGGCTACGCCCCCCCCAAGGCTTAGTCCGAATTGGACTAGGGGGAGGGGCGGCGCCCCCTCCTTCCTTCTCTTCTCTTTTCCCTTTCCTTCTCTCCTACTCCTACTACTTGGAAGCGCCCCTAGTTCTACTAGGAAAGGGGGAATCCTATTCCCGGTGGGAGTACGACTCCCCTAGGGCGCGCCATAGAGAGGGCCGGCCCTCCCAATCCTCCACTCCTTTATATACGGGGAGGGGGGCACCCCTTGGAGACACTACAATTGATCATTGATCATTTAACCGTGTGCGGTGCCCCCCTCCACCATAATCCACCTCGGTCATATCGTAGCGGTGCTTAGGTGAAGCCCTGCGTTGGTAGCTTCATCAACATCATCACCACGCCGTCGTGCTGACGAAACTCTCCCTCGAGCTCTACTGGATCGTGAGTTCGCGAGACGTCACCAAGCAGAACGTGTGCTGAACGCGGAGGTGCCGTACGTTCGGTACCGAGGATCGGTCGATCGTGAAGACGTACGACTACATCAACCGCGTTGTCATAATGCTTCCGCTTAACGGTCTACGAGGGTACGTGGACGACACTCTCCCCTCTCGTTGCTATGCATCAGCATGATCTTGCGTGTGCGTAGGTAAAATTTTGAAATTACTACGTTCCCCAACGGTGGCATCCGAGCCACGTTACTGCGTAGATGTTATATGCACGAGTAGAACACAAGTGAGTTGTGGGCGATACAAGTCATACTGCTTACCAGCATTCATACTTTGGTTCGGTGGTATTGTTGGATGAAGCAGCCCGGACCAACATTACGCATACTCTTATGCGAGACTGGTTCAACCGACGTGCTTTGCACACAGGTGGCTGGCGGGTGTCAGTTTCTTCAACTTTAGTTGAACCGAGTGTGACTACGCCCGGTCCTTGAGAAGGTTAAAACAGCACTAACTTGACAAACTATCGTTGTGGTTTTGATGCGTAGGTAAGAACAGTTCTTGCTCAGCCCGTAGCAGCCACGTAAAACTAGCAACAACAAAGTAGAGGACGTCTAACTTGTTTTTGTAGGGCTTGTTGTGATGTGATATGGTCAAGACCTGATGCTATATTTTATTGTATGAGATGATCATGTTTTGTAATGGAGTTATCGGCAACTGGCAGGAGCCATATGGTTGTCGCCTTATTGTATGCAATGCAATCGCCCTGTAATTGCTTTACTTTATCAGTAAGTGGTAGCGATAGTCGTAGAAGCAATAGTTGGCGAGACGACAACGATGCTACGATGGAGACCAAGGTGTCGCGCCGGTGACGATGGTGATCATGACGGTGCTTTGGAGATGGAGATCAAAGGCACAAGATGATGATGGCCATATCATATCACTTATATTGATTGCATGTGATGTTTATCCTTTATGCATCTTATTCTGCTTTGTTTGACGGTAGCATTATAAGATGACCTCTCACTAAATTTCAAGGTAAAAGTGTTCTCCCTGAGTATGCACCATTGCCAAAGTTCGTCGTGCCGAGACACCACGTGATGATCGTTTGGCAAGCTCGATAGTTTTGCACACGCAGAATAATCGGGTTAAACTTGACGAGCCTAGAATATGCAAATATGGCCTCGGAACACTGAGACCGAAAGGTCGAGCGTGAATCATATAGTAGATATGATCAACATAGTGATGTTCACCATTGAAAACTACTCCATCTCACGTGATGATCGGTTATGGTTTAGTTGATATGGATCACGTGATCACTTAGATGATTAGAGGGATGTCTATCCAAGTGGGAGTTCTTAAGTAATATGATTAATTGAACTTTAATTTATCATGAACTTAGTCCTGGTACTATTAGCATGTCTATGTTGTAGATCAATAGCTCACATTTAGCTCCCCTGTTTTATTTTTGATATGTTCCTAGAGAAAACTAAGTTGAAAGATGTTAGTAGCAATGATGTGGATTGGATCCGTGATCTAAGGATTATCCTCATTGCTGCACATAAGAATTATGTCCTTGATGCACCGCTAGGTGACAAACCGATTGCAGGAGCAGATGCAGACATTATGAACATTTGGCAAGCTCGATATGATGACTACTTGATAGTTTAGTGCACCATGCTTTATGGCTTAGAATCCGGGCTTCAATGACGTTTTTGAAATGCCACAGAGCATATGAGATGTTCCAAGAGTTGAAATTAATATTTCAGACTCATGCCCATGTCGAAAGGTATGAGACCTTTGACAAGTACTTTGCCCACAAGATGGAGGAGAATTGCTCAGCTAGTGATCATGTGCTCAGAATGTCTGAGTACTACAATCACGTGAATCAAGTGGGACTTAATCTTCCAAATAAGATAGTGATTGACAAAGTTCTCTAGTCACTATCACCAAGTTACTACAACTTCGTGATGAACTATAATATGCAAGGGATAATGGAAACGATTCCCAAGCTCTTCGTGATGCTGAAATCGACGAAGGTAGAAATCAAGAAAAGCATCAAGTGTTGATGTTTGACAAGACGACTAGTTTCAAGAAAAGGGCAAAGGGAAGAAGGGGAACTTCAAGAAGAACGGCAAGCAAGTTGCTGCTCAAGTGAAGAAACCCAAGTCTAGACCTAAGCCTGAGACTGAGTGCTTCTATTTCAAAGGGACTGGTCACTGCAAGCGGAACTAGCCCAAGTATTTGGCGAATAAGAAGGATGGCAAAGTGAACAAAGGTATATTTGATATACATATTATTGATGTGCACTTTACTAGTGTTTATAGCAACCGCTCAGTATTTGATACTAGTTCAGTTGCTAAGATTAGCAGCTCAAAACGGGAGTTGCAGAATGAACAGAGACTAGTTAAGGGTGAAGTGACGATGTGTTTTGGAAGTGGTTCCAAGATTGATATGATCATCATCGCACACTCCCTATACTTTCGGGATTAGTGTTGAACCTAAATAAATGTTATTTGGTGTTTGCGTGAAGCATGAATATGATTTGATCATGTTTATTGCAATATAGATATTCATTTTAAAGTCAGAGAATAATTGTTGTTCTGTTTACATGAATAAAACCTTCAATAGTCATACACCCAAGATGAATGGTTTGTTGAATCTCGATCGTTATGATACACATATTCATAATATTGAAGCCAAAAGATGCAAAGTTAATAATGATAGTGCAACTTATTTGTGGCACTGCCGTTTAGGTCATATTGGTGTAAAGCGCATGAAGAAAATCCATGCTGATGGGCTTTTGGAATCATTTGATTATGAATCATTTGATGCTTGCGAACCATGCCTCATGGGCAAGATGACTAAGACTCCGTTCTCCGGAACAATGGAGTGAGCAACAGACCTGTTGGAAATAATACATACTGATGTATGCTGTCCGATGAGTGTTGAGGCTCGCGGCAGGTATCGTTATTTTCTGACCTTCACAGATGATTTGAGCAGATATAGGTATATCTACTTGATGAAACATAAGTCTGAAACATTTGAAAAGTTCAAAGAATTTCGGAGTGAAGTGGAAAATCATCGTAACAAGAAAATAAAGTTTCTGCGATCTGATCGTGGAGGAGAATATTTGAGTTATGAGTTTGGACTTCATTTGAGACAATGCGGAATAATTTCGCAACTCACGCCACCTGGAACACCAGAATAATGGTGTGTCCGAACATCGTAACCGTACTTTATTAGATATGGTGCAATCTATGATGTGTCTTACTGATTTACCACTATCATTTTGGGGTTATGCATTAGAGACAGCTGCATTCACGTTAAATAGGGCACCATCTAAATCCGTTGAGATGACACCATATGAACTGTGGTTTGGCAAGAAACCAAAGTTGTCGTTTCTTAAAGTTTGGGGTTGCGATGCTTATGTGAAAAAGTTTCATCCTGATAAGCTCAAACCCAAATCGGGGAAATGTGTCTTCATAGGATACCCAAAGGAGACTGTTGGGTACACCTTCTATCACAGATTCGAAGGCAAGACATTCATTGCTAAGAATGGATCCTTTCTAGAGAAGGAGTTTCTCTCGAAAGAAGTGAGTGCGAGGAAAGTAGAATTTGATGAGGTAGTTATACCTGCTCCCTTATTGGAAAGTAGTTCATCACAAAAATCTGTTCTTGTGACTCCTACACCAATTAGTGAGGAAGCTAATGATGATGATCATGTAACTTCAGATCAAGTTACTACCGAACCTCATAGGTTAACCAGAGTAAGATCTGCACCAGTGTGGTACGGTAATCCTGTTCTGGGGGTCATGTTACTTGACCATGACGAACCTACGAACTATGAGGAAGCGGTGATGAGCCCAGATTCCGTGAAATGGTTTGAGGCCATGAAATCTGAGATGGGATCCATGTATGAGAAAAAAGTATGGACTTTGGTTGACTTGCCGATGATTGGCAAGCCATAGAAAATAAATGGATCTTCAAGAGGAAGACGGACGCTGATAGTAGTGTTACTATCTACAAAGCTAGACTTGTCGAAAAAGGTTTTTGACCAAGTTCAAGGTGTTGACTACGATGAGATTTTCTCACTCGTATCGATACTTAAAGTCGGTCCGAATCATGTTAGCAATTGCCGCATTTTATGAAATCTGGCAAATGGATAACAAAACTGCAATCCTTATTGGATTTATTAAAGAAGAGTTGTATATGATGCAACTAGAAGGTTTTGTCAATCCTTAAGGTGCTAACAAAATGTGCAAGCTCCAGCGATCCATCTGTGGACTGGTGCAAGCATCTCAGAGTTGGAATATACGCTTTGGTGAGTTGATCAAAGCATACAATTTTATACATACTTGCGGTGAAGCCTGTATTTACAAGAAAATGAGTGGGAGCACTACAGCCTTTCTGATAAGTATATGTAAATGACATATTGTTGATCAGAAATGATGTAGAATTTTTTGGAAAGCATAACGGAGTATTTGAAAGGAGTTCTTCAAAGAAAGACCTCGGTGAAGCTGCTTACATATTGAGCATCAAGATCTATAGAGATAGATCAAGACGCTTGGTAAGATTTTCCAATGAGTATGTACCTTGACAAGATTTTGAATTAGTTCAAGATGGAACAATCAAAGAAGGAGTTCTTGCCTATGTTGCAAAGGTGTGAAGTTGAGTAAAGACTCAAAACCCGACCATAGCAGAAAATAGAAAGAGAATGAAAAGTCATTAGCTATGCCTCAGTCATAGGTTCTATAAAGTATGTTGTGCTGTGTACCAGACCTATTGTGTACCTCACCATGAGTTTGGCAAAAGGGTACAATCGTGATCTAGGAGTAGATCACTGGATAGTGGTCAAAATTATCCTTAGTGGAATAAGGAAATATTTCTCGGTTATGGAGGTGATAAAGAGTTCGTTGTAATGAGTTACATCGATACAAGCTTTGACACCGATCTGGATGACTCTAAGTCTTGATCTAGATACATATTGAAAGTGGGAACTA
Organism: Triticum aestivum; assembly: GCF_018294505.1. Taxonomy (NCBI): domain Eukaryota; kingdom Viridiplantae; phylum Streptophyta; class Magnoliopsida; order Poales; family Poaceae; genus Triticum; species Triticum aestivum. Next base: position 361,049,795 of record NC_057811.1, on the reverse strand, counting down.
TTAGCCAGAGTAGCTCCGTGCAGAGCATTATAGACATAGAAATTTGCAAAATACTTGCGGATCTGAATGTGACAGACCCGTTGACTAAAATTATCTCACAAGCAAAACATGATCACACCTTAGTAGTCTTTGGGTGTTAATCACATAGCGATGTGAACTAGATTACTGACTCTAGTAAACCCTTTGGGTGTTGGTCACATGTCGATGTGAACTATGGGTGTTAACCACATAAAGATGTGAACTATTGATGTTAAATCACATGGCGATGTGAACTAGATAGTTGACTCTAGTGCAAGTGGGAGACTGAAGGAAATATGCCCTAGAGGCAATAATAAAGTTATTATTTATTTCCTTATTTCATGATAAATGTTTATTATTCATGCTAGAATTGTATTAACCGGAAACATAATACATGTGTGGATACATAGACAAACAGAGTGTCACTAGTATGCCTCTACTTGACTAGCTCGTTAATCAAAGATGGTTAAGTTTCCTAGCCATAGACATGAGTTGTCATTTGATAAACAGGATCAAATCATTAGGAGAATGATGTGATTGACTTGACCCATTCCGTTAGCTTAGCACTTGATCGTTTTAGTTTACTGCTATTGCTTTCTTCATGACATATACATGTTCCTATGACTACGAGATTATGCAACTCCCGATTACCGGAGGAACACTTTGTGTGCTACCAAACATCACAACATAACTGGGTGATTATTGATGGTACTTGTTGAGTTGGCATAGATCAAGATTAGGATTTGTCACTCCGATTGTCGGAGAGGTATCTCTGGGCCCTCTCGGTAATGCACATCACTATAAGCTTTACAAGCAATCCAACTAATGAGTTAGTTGCGGGATGATGCATTACGGAACGAGTAAAGAGACTTGCCGGTAACGAGATTGAACTAGGTATTGAGATATTAACGATCAAATCTCGGGCAAGTAACATACCGATGACAAAGGGAACAACGTATGTTGTTATGCTGTTTGACCGATAAAGATCTTCGTAGAATATGTAGGAACCAATATGAGCATCCAGGTTCTGCTATTGGTTATTGACCAGAGACATGTATCGGTCATGTATACATAGTTCTCGAACCCGTAGGGTCCGCACACTTAAAGTTCTGTGACGATCGGTAATATGAGTTTATGTGTTTTGATGTACCGAAGGTAGTTCGGAGTCCTAGATGAGATCGGGGACATGACGAGGAGTCTCGAAATGGTCGAGACGTAAAGATCGATATATTGGACGACTATATTCGGACTTCGGAAAGGTTCCGAGTGATTCGGGTATTTTTTGGTGTACCGGAGAGTTACGGGAATTCGCCGGGGAGTATATGGGCCTTATTGGGCTGTAGTGGAAAGAGAGAGGGGAGGCTGCCCCCACAAGGCTTAGTCCGAATTGGACTAGGGGAGGGGCGGCGCCCCCTCCTTCCTTCTCTTCTCTTTTCCCTTTCCTTCTCTCCCACTCCTACTACTTGGAAGGGCTCCTAGTTCTACTAGGAAAGGGGGAATCCTACTCCCAATGGGAGTAGGACTCCCCTAGGGCGCGCCATAGAGAGGGCCGGCCCTCCCCCTCCTAAACTCCTTTATATACGGGGAGGGGGCACCCCTTGGAGACATAACAATTGATCATTGATCTTTTAGCCTTGTGCGGTGCCCCCCTCCACCATAATCCACCTCGGTCATATCGTAGCGGTGCTTAGGCGAAGCCCTGCGTTGGTAGCTTCATCAACATTGTCACCACGCCGTCGTGCTGACGAAACTCTCCCTCGAGCTCTACTGGATCATGAGTTCGCGGGACGTCATCGAGCTGAACGTGTCCTGAACGTGGAGGTGTCGTACATTCGGTACTGAGGATTGGTCGATCGTGAAGACGTATGACTACATCAACCGCGTTGTCATAACGCTTCCGCTTAACGGTCTACGAGGGTACGTGGACGACACTCTCCCCTCTCGTTGCTATGCATCACCATGATCTTGCGTGTGCGTAGGTAAATTTTTGAAATTACTACGTTCCCCAACAGGGGGGAGTCCTACTAGGACTCCACTCCTACTAGGATTCGACCCCCCTTCCTTCCAACGGAGAGGGGAAAGGGGAAAGAGGGGAGAGGGAGAAGGAAAGGGGGAGCCGCGCCCCCACCCCTTGTCCAATTCGGATTGGGCAGGGGGAGGCGCACGCCACCTTTTGTGGCCTGCCTCCCTCTCTCCACTATGGCCCTTGAGGCCCATTAACTTTCCCGGGGGGGTTCCGGTAACCTCCCGGTACTCCAAAAAATCCCCGAACCTCTTCGGAACCATTCCGGTGTTCGTATATAACCTTCCAATATATCAATCTTTACCTCTCGACCATTTCAAGACTCCTCGTCATGTTCGTGATCTCATCCGGGACTCCGAACAAACTTCGGTCACCAAAACACACAACTCATAATACAAATCGTCATCGAACGTCAAGCGTGCGGACCCTACGGGTTCGAGAACTATGTAGACATGACCGAGACACATCTCCGGTCAATAACGAATAGCGGAACCTGGATGCTCATATTAGTTCCTACATATTCTACGAAGATCTTTATCGATCAAACCGCATAAAAACATATGTCATTCCCTTTGTCATCGGTATGTTACTTGCCCGAGATTCGATCATCGGTATCATCATACCTAGTTCAATCTCGTTACCAGCAAGTCTCTTTACTCATTCCGTAATGCATCATCCTGTAACTTACTCATTAGTCACATTGCTTTCAAGGCTTATAGTGTGCATTACTGTAACACCCCGGATGTAACTTTCCATATGTGTTATGATATTCCCTTCGTGGTCGGGTTTTGTTTTTCGTTTTCCATTTTGTTCATGTCATGCATCTCATATCATGTAAATCACGTGCATCTCATTTGCATACGTGTTCGTCTCATGCATCCGAGCATTTTCCCCGTTGTCCGTTTTGCAATCCGACACTCCCACATGCACCGGCGCACCCCTCTTGTCTTTTTTCGTGAGCGGGTGTTAGATGTTCTCGGAATGGACCGAGATTTGTCAAGTGGCCTTGGTATACCACCGGTAGACCACTTGTCAAGTTTCGTTCCATTTGGAGGTTGTTTGATGCTCCAACGGTTAACCGGGTAACCGCGAAAGCCTCTTTTGTGTTGCAGCCCAACACCCCTCCAAAACAGCCCACTAACCCAGCAAACTCACCTCCATGCTCTCCGTCGTTCGATCACGACCCTGTGGGCGAAAACCGCACTCCATTTGGAGCCTCCTAGCTCCCTCTACCTATAAATATGTGAGCCTCCCCGAAATTCTGGGTCCCCGAAACCCTAGCCCTCTCCCTCCGCGCGCCGGACACGTCCGCCCGGCGCCGGACGAATCGCGCCGCCGCCCCGAGCCAGTCGCCGCCCGCCACGTGGCGCCCCGCCGCCCGTACGCCCGCGGCCCGGAGAGCCCGCGTTCGGCCCCCGCGGCCCGCATCGCCCGCCGCCCGGGTCGCCCGTTCCCCCGCCGCCCGTCTCCTCCGCCTCCTCCCGCGGCTCCGGCCGCACCCGCCGGACCCCGAGCCGGCCGGCGACCTTGCCGCGCCGCCCGGCCGAACCCCGCCGCCGCCTCCGGGCGCCCTCGCCGGACCCCGCTCCTGCCCGAGCCCCACGGCGGCGCCGCCTCCTCTCCATCTCCTCCGCCGTCCTTCCCCGAGCTCCTCTCCGGCCGGCGACTTGCCCCGAGCTCTCTCCGGCGAACGAGCTCCGGCCGCCTCGATCTAGATCCGCGCAGAGAGGGTTGACTTCTTTCCCTCCCCGTTTTTCTCAAGTCCCGAGATAATTGCTATATATGCTCCTGTTCATCGCATCATAACTCCGTGCATACTGCTCCGTTTTGCATGCATGATATATCGAAATGTTTGTCTCGAGATGCGCTTCATTTTCTTCCATTATGCCATGTTCATTTGAGTCCATCTTGATGCACAAATCTCTGGTGCAAGAGTGCTATATGCCGTTAACTGCTGTTACTTATCAGATCTTGGTGATTTGTTATTTTTGTTGCTATTGATGTGTGCATCTTATGAGTAGGAGCTGTATATGTGTTTTGATGTATGCCATGCCATCTTTACAGAGGTGTATGCCATGTATTTTTGTGATCTATGTGGTGACTAGCACAAGCATGCAAACTAGGCTTCGTGATGTTTCTGATTTCAGAGACTTAGTAATTTTACTAAGTCTGTGACTGCTGTTATTTTGTTGCTACAGTGAGATCCATGCTTCTTTTGGTGATGTTCAGTAAGGATGCTTTGTAGATATAGTTGTGGTCTATCCATCCATGCCCCTGTTTGCAATTATGGAGTGCCCTAGCATGACTCAATCTTGCTCTACTTTTGCTATAAAATGTTCCTGGCAGATTGTTTACATGTTATTCAATTTTGCCAAGCTTGTTGTAGTTGATCCATACATGCTATGACTTTGATCTTGCCATGGATAGCTTTATAAACATGCCATCTTGCTGTAGGTATGCTTGTTTTGTCATGCATTTCTTTGTGGTGAGTGAGTCAAGCTCACCAAGATGCCCTCATAATACTGTTTCTGCCATGCTCTGTTTTCTGCCAAGTCTGAAACCTATTAACGAAACTTGCTATGTTTACAGGGGTGCCATCATATTTTCTTGTCCTTTTTGTCTTATGGTGAGTAAGGGACTTTTGTTCTATGCATTTAGTAGATTCATGGCATGCCTTGCTTTTCTATGTTAAGTTCCTGTAGCATGTTGATTTCTTGCTCTAAACATTGCTACCTGATGCTGTGACAGCCATGTCCAGTAATTTCACCAAGTCTGTGAACCTGATATCTTTTGCACTTTTGCCATGCTTGTTTGAACCTATTATGGTGTGATCTAGCCGTAGCTCAGTGTTCATATTTTGTCAAGCATCTTCTGTAGATTACTGCCATATGCTTTTTTTGCCATGTTGGAGTGCCATCTCTCAGATTCCAGTCGTTTGTGAGTACCAAGATGTCTTTCCAGAAGAGCTTCCGGGTATGCCTCCTCGCCGGCCAGTTGAATTCGTTATCGATCTGGAGCCTGGCACTGAACCCGTTTGCAAGCGTCCTTACAAGCTGGGACCCAAGGAGCTGAAGGAATTGAAGAAACAGGTCGATGAACAAGAGCGTCGGGTTTTGATCAGACCGAGTTCATCTCCGTGGGGTTGTGGTGTTCTTTTTGTCCAAAATAAGCATGGCACGGACTGACTTTGTGTCGACTACCGTCCATTGAACAAGAAGACAATCAAGAATAAGTATCCACTTCCCAACATCAATGAGCTATTCGAGCAACTTAAAGGTGCTAAAGTATTCTCCAAGCTTGACCTTCGTATGGGTTATCATCAGATTCGCATTCGTGAAGAAGATATTCCCAAGACAGCATTCAGAACAAGCTTTGGTTCTTATGAATATACTGTCATGTCTTTCGGCCTTGTCAATGCTCCTCCAACATTCTCTCGGATGATGAATTTCATCTTCAACCCCTATACCAATGAATTCGTCCTGGTGTATCTCGATGATATCTTGGTCTTCTCCAAGAATAAAAAGGATCATGCCAAACATTTGCGATTGGTGGTCGAAAAGCTCAGAGAGTATCAATTCTATGCGAAGTTTTCCAAATGTGAGTTTTGGCTCGATGAAGTTCTTTATGGTCATATCATCTCTGCCAAGGGCATCGCTGTTAATCCCAAGAAGGTGTCTGCAATTGTGAATTGGGAACCTCCTCAGAATGTCAAGCAGCTCCGCAGTTTTCTTGGTCTTGCAAGCTATTGCCGAAGATTCGTTGAGAATTTCTCTAAGATTGCAAAGCCTCTTTCCAACCTCCTCCAGAAGCATGTGAAGTATGTCTGGACTCCTGAGTGTGATGTTGCTTTCAACACTCTCAAAGAGAAACTTGTCACAACTCATGTCTTAACTCCTCCTGACGAATCCAAGCCATTCGAAGTTTTCTGTGATGCTTCTCTTCAAGGTCTCGGTGCTGTGTTAATGCAAGAGAAGAAAGTTGTGGCCTATACCTCTCGTCAGTTGAAGCCCAACGAAAAGAACTACCCCACTCACGATCTTGAGTTGGCGGCAGTTGTCCATGCATTAATAACATGGAGACATCTCTTGTTGGGAAGACAAGTGGACATATTCACCGATCACAAGAGTCTCAAGTACATCTTCACTCAGCCCAACCTCAACCTCAGGCAAACTCGATGGGTCGAAATGATTCAAGAGTACAATCCGAGTATTGAATATACTCCAGGCAAGGCCAATGTCATTGCAGATGCTTTGAGCAGGAAGGCTTATTGCAACAGCTTAATTCTCAAGCCATTCCAACCGGATCTTTGTGAAGCTTTCCGCAAGCTGAATCTCCAAGTTGTTCCTCAAGGCTGTCTTGCCAACCACATAGTCTCTCCTACTTTGGAAGATCAAATTCGTGAGGCGCAACTCCTGGATACCATGGTGAAGAAGATGAAACGTGGTATCGACAAGGGTCTTTCCAAATACAAGTGCTATCGCATTGATGACAGAGACACTTTATTCTTCGAGGACCGGATTGTGGTTCCTAAAGGTGATCTAAGGAAAGTCATTATGAAAGAGGCGCACAATTCTCTTCTTTCCATTCATCCTGGAAGTACGAAGATGTACCATGACCTCAAGCAGTCATATTGGTGGACTCGAATGAAGCGAGAAATCGCTCAATTCGTGAAGGAATGTGATGTCCGTCGAAGGGTGAAAGCAGAACACCAACGACCAGCTGGTCTCCTCCAACCTCTTGCTATCCCAGAATGGAAGTTTGATCATATCGAAATGGACTTCGTGACTGGATTTCCAAAGTCCAAGCGCCGAAATGATGCTATCTTCATTGTCATCGACAAGCTTACTAAAGTGGCTCATTTTCTTCCAATCAAAGAATCTATCACAACAGCTCAGTTGGCAGAGCTATACACCTCCAGGATTGTCTCCTTGCACGGCATTCCACAATTGATTTCTTCAGATCGTGGAAGCATCTTCTAAGTTCTGGGACTCCTTCCAGAAGGCCATGGGCACCAACATTCGCTTCAGCCCAGCTTTCCATCCTCAAACTAGTGGCCAAGTCGAGCGAGTCAATCAAATCCTTGAAGATATGCTCAGGGCTTGTGTCATTTCCTTTGGCATGAAATGGGAAGATTGTCTTCCATATGCCGAATTCTCCTACAACAACAGCTTCCAAGCGAGTTCGGGCAAGGCCCAATTCGAGATTCTCTATGGCAGAAAGTGTCGTACTCCTCTCAATTGGTCAGAGACTGGTGAACGCCAACTTCTTGGCAATGACTTAATCACGGAGGCTGAAGAAATGTGTAAAGTCATCCGTGAAAATCTCAAAGTCGCGCAATCGCGCCAGAAGAGTTACTATGATAGTAAGCACCGTGATTTGGCTTTCGAGATCGGAGACCATGTCTACCTCCACGTCTCTCCAATGAAAGGCACTCGTCGCTTCGGTATCAAAGGGAAGCTTGCCCCTAGATACGTGGCTCCTTTCAAGATCGTTGGCAAAAGAGGCGACCTCGCCTATCAACTTGAGCTTCCCTCCAACTTCGCGAACATGCACGATGTGTTCCACGTGTCGCCGCCCGCCACGTGGCGCCCCGCCGCCCGTACGCCCGCAGCCCGGAGAGCCCGCATTCGGCCCACGTGGCCCGCATCGCCCGCCGCCCGGGTCGCTCGCTCCCCCGCCGCCCGTCTCCTCCGCCTCCTCCCGCGGCTCCGACCGCACCCGCCGGACTCCGAGCCGGCCGGCGACCTCGCCGCGCCGCCCGGCAGATCCCCGCCGCCGCCTCCGGGCGCCCTCGCCGGACCCCGCGCCCCGCGCCTCCCCGAGCCCCACGCCGGTGCCGCCTCCTCTCAATCTCCTCCGCCGTCCTTCCCCGAGCTCCTCTCTGGCCGCGACTTGCCCAGAGCTCTCTCCGGCGAACGAGCTCCGGCCGCCTCGATCTAGATCCGCGCAGAGAGGGTTGACTTCTTTCCCTCCCCGTTTTTCTCCAAGTCCCGAGATAATTGCTATATCTGCTCCTGTTCATCCCATCATAACTCCGTGCATACTGCTTCGTTTTGCATGCATGATATATCGAAATGTTCGTCTCGAGATGCTCTTCATTTTGTTCCATTATGCCATGTTCATTTGAGTCCATCTTGATACCCGAATCTCTGGTGCAAGAGTGCTATATGCCGTTAACTGCTGTTACTTATCAGATCTTGGTGATTTGTTATTTTTGTTGCTATTGATGTGTGCATCTTATGAGTAGGAGCTCTACATGTGTTTTGATGTATGCCATGCCATCTTTACAGAGGTGTATGACATGTATTTTTGTGATATATGTGGTGACTAGAACAAGCATGCAAACTAGGCTTCGTGATGTTTCTGATTTCAGAGACGGTAATTTTACCAAGTCTGTGACTGCTGTTATTTTGTTGCCACGTATCCATGTGACTACAGTGAGATCCATGCTTCTTTTGGTGATATTCAGCAAGGATGTTTTGTAGATATAGTTGTGGTCTATCCATCAATGCCCCTGTTTGTAATTATGGAATGCCCTAGCATGATTCAATCTTACTCTACTTTGGCTATAAAATGTTCCTGGCAGATTGTTTACGTGTTATTCAATTTTGCCAAGCTTGTTGTAGTTGATCCATACATGCTATGACCTTGATCTTGCCATGGATAGCTTCATAAACATGACATCCTGCTGTAGGGATGCTTTTTTTGTCATGCATTGCTTTTTGGTGAGTGAGTCAAGCTCACCAAGATGCCCTCATAATACTATTTCTGCCATGCTCTGTTTTCTGCCAAGTCTGAAACCTATTAACGAAACTTGCTATGTTTACATGGGTGCCATCATATTTTCTTGTCCGTTTTGGCTTATGGTCATTAAGGGACTTTTGTTTTATGAATTTAGTAGATTCATGCCATGCCTTGTTTTGCTATGTTAAGTTCCTGTAGGATGTTCATTTCTTGCTCTGAACATTGCTACCTGATGCTGTGCCAGCCATGTCCAGTAATTTCATCAAGTATGTGAACCTGATATCTTTTGCACTTTTGTCATGCTTGTTTGAACCTGTTATGGTGTGATCTAGCCGTAGCTCAGTGTTTATCCTTTGTCAAGCATCTTCTGTAGATTACTGCAATATGCTTTGTTGCCATGTTGGAGTACCGTAGCATAGTTACTTGTTGCGTTCTAAGTGCTAGCCTGCTGTTAATCGCAGATTTATGTCATTCTTGTTTTGCTTGCCGTTTGCAAACCGTGCATCCGTTTCCGGTGATCTTTATATCGATTTTGACCGAAATCATCTCATATTTCCAGTGGCATACTTGGTTTGCCAAGTTACTGCCTTGTTCATCCTTTTTCTTCCGGAGCACGCATACGCATCGCATATCATATCTCGCATATCATGCATGTATTGCATCATGTTGTTTGTGCATTTCCCGTGATTGATTGTGGTTTCATTGCTTGTGTTCTTGTTTTGGGTAGAGCCGGGAGACGAGTTCGTGAACGAGGAACCTGTTGAGTACGCTTACGAGGATCAAGCTTTCGACAACTCTGAGAACCTTGCAGGCAAGATGACCATACCCTCAAAATCACTTCTATCTTTGCTTTGCTAGTTGCTCGTTCTATTGCCATGCTGCGCTACCTACCACTTGTTATACCATGCCTTCCATATTTGCCATGTCAAGCCTCTAACCATCCTTTCCTAGCAAACCATTGTTTGGCTTAGTTACCGCTTTTGCTCAGCCTTCTTATAGCGTTGCTAGTTGCAGGTGAAGTTGAAGTTGGTTCCATGTTGGAACAAGGATATTTTTGGAATATCACAATATCTCTTATTATATTAATGCATCTATATACTTGGTAAAGGGTGGAAGGCTCGGCCTTATGCCTGGTGTTTTGTTCCACTCTTGCTGCCCTAGTTTCCGTCATACCGGTATTATGTTCCTTGAGTTTGCGTTCCTTACGCGGTTGGTTGATTTATGGGACCCCCTTGACAGTTCGCCTTGAATAAAACTCCTCCAGCAAGGCCCAACCTTGGTTTTACCATTTGCCACCTAAGCCTTTTCCCTCGGTTTTTCGCGAGCCCGAGGGTCATCTTTATTTAAACCCCCGGGCTAGTGTTCCTTTGAGTGCTGGTCCAAACTAGAGCCACTTGCAGCACCACCTTGGGGAAACTCGAGGGCTGGTTCTAGTTGTACGTAGTGTTCATCCGGTGTGCCCTGAGAACGAGATATGTGCAGCTCCTATCAGGATTTGTCGGCACATTCGGGCGGCTTTGCTGGTCTTGTTTTACCATTGTCGAAATGTCTTGTAAACCGGGATTCCGAGACTGATCGGGTCTTTTCGGGAGAAGGTTTATCCTTCGTTGACCGTGAGAGCTTATAATGGGCTAAGTTGGGACACCCCTGCAGGGTATTATCTTTCGAAAGCCGTGCCCGCGGTTATGAGGCAGATGGGAATTTGTTAATGTCCGGTTGTAGAGAACTTGTCACTTGACTTAATTAAAACGCATCAACCGTGTGTGTAGCCGTGATGGTCTCTTCTCGGTGGGATCCGGGAAGTGTACACGGTTTGAGTTATACACGAACGTAAGTAGTTTCAGGATCACTTCTTGATCATTTCTAGCTTCGCGACCATTGCGTTGCTTCTCTTCTCGCTCTCACTTGTGTATGTTAGCCACCATATATGCTTAGTGCCTGTTGCAGCTCCACCTCATTACACCATCCTTTCCTAGAAGCTTAAATAGTCTTGATCTCGCGGGTGTGAGATTGCTGAGCCCTCGTGACTCACAGATTCTACCAAAACAGTTGCAGGTGCCGACGATGCCAGTGCAGATGACGCAGACGAGCTCAAGTGGGAGTTCGACAAGGAACGTGGTCGTTACGATGTTTCTTTTCCTGATGATCAGTAGTGGAGCCCAGTTGGGACGATCGGGGATCTAGCATTTGGGGTTATCTTATTTTCATTTGGATTTGACCGTAGTCGGTCTATGTGTGGTTTTTGGATGATGTATGAATTAATTTATGTATTGTGTGAAGTGGCGATTGTAAGCCAACTCTCGTTATCCCATTCTTGTTCATTACATGGGATTGTGTGAAGATAACCCTTCTTGCGACAATACCACAATGTGGTTATGCCTCTAAGTCGTGCCTCGACACGTGGGAGATATAGCCGCATCGTGGGCGTTACAATTACCGAGAGGGCCTAGAGATACCTCTTCAATACACGGAGTGAAAAATCCTAATCTTCATCTATGCCAACCCAAAAAACACCTTCAGAGACACCTGTAGAGATTCTTTATAATCACCCAATTACGTTGTGACGTTTGATAGCACACAAGGTGTTCCTCAGGTATTCGGGAGTTGCATAATCTCATCGTCAGAGGAATATGTATAAGTCATGAAGAAAGGCATAGCAATAAAACTAAACGATCATTATGCTAAGCTAATGGATGGGTCTTGTCCATCACATCATTCTCTAATGACGTGATCCCGTTCATCAAATGACAACACATGTCTATGGTCAGGAAACTTAACCATCTTTGATTAACGAGCTAGTCAAGTAGAGGCATACTAGGGACACTCTGTTTTGTCTATGTATTCACACATGTCCTAAGTTTTTGGTTAATACAATCCTAGCATGAATAATAAACATTTATCATGATATAAGGAAATATAAATAACAACTTTATTATTGCCTCTAGGGCATATTTCCTTCAAAAACATGGTATTGGCCACCATTGAGGTGCTTTGGATTACTCTGATATCCTGACTGGTTACCGTACTGCTGGCTACCCTGACCAGACTGTTGGTTATGACCACCCTGATTACCTTGACCTTGATAACCAGAATTTGAGCCGCCGCCATCGAAGCCGGACCCCTGTGAACTGGATCCTAACCCGTCGGGCGGCCCATTATTATTGCCATGATTCCGACTGATGTTGTAATTCCTGAACTCTAGCATAACCCAACAATCCTTCCAAGCATGAGTGGATGGCTTGTTGGGAAGACTGTGCTTCGGGCACGGGTCATTAAGCGCCTCCTCAAGATTAAAAGGCTTTGCACTGCCAAAGGGCGGCTTACCATTACCGTTGCGGCGCTGGTTCTTCTACCCAGTGTTGGTGTTAGCTACTAGATTTGACCCGCCGTCGGGGTGTCTACGCTTACCACCGTTACCCTGGTTGTTGCCATTATGCCCTACCACATTCTGCTGCTGACCCTTACCATTGCCATTCTTCTTGCCCTTATTGGACTTCTCGTCATCAGATCCAGGGTCTTTTGTGTTATCAGAGTCTGCATACTTAAAGAGAGCCGCCATGAGCTCGCCCATGTCAGCACAATGACGCTTAAGCCGCCCGAGCTTCTGCTTAAGGGAGATAAAATGACAGTTCTTCTCTAAGACCAGAACCGCCTGACCCGCCAAAATACTATCCGATGAGTGAATAATAGCAGAGACCCGCCGAACCCAATGATAGGCTGACTCATCCTCACGCTGCATGCAGTTATCCAGATCAATAATCGTCAGAGGCTGCTTGCATGTCCCTTGAAAGTTTTTGATGAAACGTGCCTTTAACTCTACCCATGAGCCGACAGAATTAGGAGGTAACCCTTTTAACCATGTACGAGCGGGTCCATCCAACATCATAGTAAAGTATTTGGAACATACAGCATCATTTACATCCAACATCTCCATGTCTAACTCATAACTCTGAATCCAAGCCTCAGGGGGGAGATCAGCTGTGTAATTAGGCACTTTGCGAGGACCCCTGAAATCCTTAGGCGGACGTTCATTAAGCAAAGCCGGTGCTAAACACGGCACTCCAACCATCCTAGAAATTGTTCCAGCTCCTACTAGGGCTGAGGGGGTCACCGGAAGCTGCTGATAAGCCCCCTGTTGGGCCGCCGCCGCCTCACGACAAGCTCTGGCTTCATCCACAATCGCTTGAGCATTGACCAATAGGTTATCATCGCGGGCGAGTTATCCTCACGGGGCGGGTTACGACGTCGTTTGCTGCTAGAGACTGCAGGCGACTCAACACGCCGGCTGTTACTTCTACTTGGGCGAGGGGTCGAGTGAACACGATCACGACATTATGAGTAAGCCGCCTGCTGCGCAACAGCCGTTGGTAGGAGTTCAACCGCATTCCGGGTCTCCATCGCAACTGGTGACTCACCATCAATCGGAATAGCCGCCAGCCGGGTCGCCGCTGCCAACATGTTATCCACCGGGTTAGAAAAGTGCCCTCGCGGTGGCATCAGAAAATGTGGAGGCGGTGTTTGATGGTCGCTCCTCCCTCCGTGCCAGCTCAGGCTAACGAGGTTGAGCCGTCGCCCGATTTCCTGGCATATCTGGATTTAACTCAGGATTCACCCTTGCATCGGGAGTGCTTGGACCTGCCCCCGGTGTGTTAAATAGATTCATGGGCTCATAATGAAAAGGCAGGTGGGTCTGGTGCCTCCTACGAGGAACTGCGTTAGAGGCATTTTGATCCAGACTTAGACGCCTAGCTTTTGTCGTCACACGCTTCGACCCAGCCGCGATCTGAGCCCGTTATGCTGCCATCCTAGTATTCTTTGCATTGATATCCTCCTGGGCTTTAGTGATCTCCGCCTGAATCTTTACAATCTCTGCATTGCACTCTGTTTGATTCGCCGCAGTCACGTAGCAAAGTTGTCAAAGTGCCCAAGAGATCTGACAAAACTTGAGCCGGCGGCCTATCTAAGCCGCCAGCACCAGCTGCTGTTGCCGCCAAACTAGACGTCATAGCTGCAGTTGTTGATGAATTCAGAGCCAGCCCTATGCCAGCCATGAAAATAGCAGCCCGTCACGACGACACATAGGGGTCCAGAATACTGTCACCATCGGAATAGCCCCCAAGCCCGACGTCTGGAAGCTGATAGGTTGACTCCATCTCTCCGGTTGAGGACTCATCACCTGAGTAGATGAGAGTCTATCCTCCAGATACAGAATCCTCCGCAAGATCCATGCCATGCACGAAACCGATGAAAATACGCTTCCGGGCGGGTTGCGTGCGCTGAGCCGGCTCGATGATGTCGGTGCAGATGTCTGGCTCAGGCTTTGATCTGCGGATCCTGCCGATGAAGACGTGAATCCCGCTGAAGGGGACCCGGTACCCGTACTCGATTGACACTACAAAAAAATACACTTCCGTGATGATACGTGTTTGTCACAGTAGGTCGCGTTTTTTGTCATGCATGTACATCCATGACAAATTTATGACAGAATCAAGATAGTCATACCTGTGCTGTCGTAGAAGTGTTCCATGACATTACCAAAATTATCATCACGGAAGTGTCCACTTCCATGACGATAAATCGCGCATCACGGAAGTGCTTTCGTCAAGGGTGACCGACACGTGGCATCCACCATAACGGAACGTCGTTAAGCTATCGGGTCGGGTTTTGGATCTGATATCCCGTTAACAGCCCTGACCAATGGGAATTTTCCATGTGTAAAATCATCATTGGCTGGAGGAGACACGTGTCAGGTCCGCGTTGGCACAGGTGTCACTCATCCAATGGGCGAGACGCGCCTATGATATGTTGACATGTGGACTGGCCCATCAAGTTTAAATGGGCAGGCCCAACTGAAGGTCCACAAGATTTTGCAGACCATAAGGGGCCGGCCCAGCTAAAGGCCCACGAGATTTTGCGGACCATAATGGGCTGGCCCAGCTAAAGGCCCACAAGATTTTGCGGGCCATAATGGGCCGGCCCAGGTAAAGGCCCACAAGATTTTTGTGTGCCATAATGGGCCGGCCCAGGTAAAGGCCCACAAGATTCTTGCGGATCATAATGGGCCGGCCCAGCTAAAGGCCCACGAGATTTCGCCGACATTAATGGGCCGGCCCAGCTGTAGGCCCACAAGATTTTGAGGACCCTAGTAGGCCGGCCCATTAACTGGCTGCCATGTTTTGGGCCAAATGCCGGCCCATATTTGATCCGGTCCATTAATGGCCTGCCACGCTCCGGGCCTAATAGTGGCCCATATGAGATCCGGCCCGTTAAAAGCCTACCACGTTCTGGGCCAAATTACGGCCCAGATCAGGTCCGGCCCTTTAAGAGGCTTTGGGCTCAATTATGGCCCATATCAGATTCGGCCCGTCAACTGGACACTATGCTTTTGGGCCCACTTGCTAAAGGCCCACTTAGTAATTCGGCCTGATATTAGTTTTGGCCTGTTAAGGGCCCGTTTAACATTTCGGCCCTATATTAATTTCGGCCTGTTAAAAGCCCGTCATATAGTTGGGCCTAACTACGGCCCGGTTTGCATCCGGCCTGCTCGCAGCCGATATCTGATTGGGCCAAACAAGGACCGAGACAATTTTGGCCTGTTAAAAGCCCGTGATTTGATTCGCACAATCATGGGCCGGGGTTCATTTCGGGCTGCTGCCGGCCCGTGAGCTGTTCGGCACGTTTCAGGCCCAACCTACATCGTGATTGCATGACGGCCCGATTATGTACCGTAATTTTACGGTTTGGCCGGTTTACTGCGAAGACAGGATATATATACAGTAAAATAACTGCAGCATCGTGAATAAGAAAAAACCTAGACTATACAATAAAGAAATTACGGCATATTACATCCACTGGGCATCAAAGTTCGCCACTATGATAATAAAGCACAAGCAGACAGCAGATTACATACACTGGGCATCAAAGATCGCCACCAGTGCAAATAAACACGCCGACAAAATAATATACAAAACCGACAGCACTTCAATAGAGTTCAAGAAAGGTTAGCCCTGCTGGGGAGCTGCAGCGCAAGCAGCTGAGCAAGATGATGAGACTGCGCTTGTTCAACACTTATATCTTCCTCACTCTGAAAGATAAACAAGCAGACAGATGACAGGTTTTGCACATAAAAGTATCAGTGCTGACAATTCATCACATTTCTTACTGACGAATAAAGTGACACAGTTTAAAATTGCATTAACACAATATGGTATTGTTCAGGTCAAGACATGGCAGGAAATGACATTGTGAAGGAGTTGGCAGCTTCACGACACCACTGGATTACAGATCAAGAACTCATAAGTATCAATGGTTAGTGTGCTGTCAATTTATACCATTTCAGATTGGCAAATAAAGAGACGGTTTAAATAATAGTAGAATGATATGACATTGTTCATAGTTAAGACATTGCAGAATATGACATTGTGCTGTAGTGGGTAGGTTCACCACACCACTGGATTACGGATGAAGAACAGAAGCATACATGCAGTGCAAAAGAAGATCACTTGCTCTGTATAGTTTAATTTACATGGTATGAAGAAGGAACTTGGTTGTACAACTGAAAACTTAAATTGAGAAAGGACAAACTTTTGTTTATGAACTACATAATAAACTTTAAACAAGCAATTTGATGCAAACACCAAAAATAAACAGCTGTTGCAGTCATGCCTAACCAAATATATACAACAAAGTTTGAAGGCTTGAGATGGACAAACTTACATTATTGGTGAAGACAGGCTCTATAAAGGCCTTGTCCATGCTGATGGGGGGGGCAATTCAAGAAGTTTACCACAGAATCTTCTTCAAAAGCATTGCCTTTATTCTACATTTTGTTAAGAGTAAATATAGATGTGATAATATACGAAAAAATGGAGAATATTTAAGATAAGATGAAGAGTGATGCTACATAACCAAGTAGCTATAAATGTAAGTGCAGCGATACAGGCAAAAGGTACAGCCAAGAGCAATGCACAGCTAAACTTCTTCAGTACCAACCTTATGGTAAGAGTAAATATAGATCTGATGTGTAGAAAATGGAGGGCAAAGGAAAATAAGCTGCAGAGTGATGGTACATGAACAACTACCTGTCATTATAAGTACACTGATAAAGGACAGCATGTACTTACAAGAACAATGCAGAGCTAAAAAAACATTGGCATTGGATATATTCTACACTAATGTAACCATTCATACAGATCAGATAATTTGGAGCGAACAATTGATAAGCAAGCTATCATGCATACTGCTGTCACATAATGAACCAGGTATGTATGCAAGTACAGTGATACAGGACAACAGGTACTAACAAGAGCAAAGCAGCGGGCAGCATATTTGCGATATCCTGTCGTTCTTGTCAAACCGGAATTCTTCTTCGAGCAGATTTCCTGCAAAAAAGATCCGTAAGGCACATGCGGAAAAGTAGAAGTTCAAATTGTCATGTGATTTCATAGACAGTACCTCATCCTGGGAACGAGACCAGTGCATAACAAGGTTTTTCCATTCAATGTCTTCTAAATTTAGCACAGGAGACTTCACCGGAAATTCGTTTATAGACTTGCCATCAAAGTGTGATTTCCTCAGGTAACACCGATACTGCTGCAATGCTTCCTTGAAAAGCACAAGCAAGCTTTGCTCGTCATGACTATCCAGATTGACCCTCGCCTAGTTACAACAATGTAATGTAAATCATTGATGTGTTCAATCAGCAGAAAACAGGAAAATAATAACCATGAATAATAGCACTTACACGTAAGTTGGACAGGAAGATGTGAAAATGGTGTTTGTCTTCACAATAATCTTCCCATGATGGGAATATATGCACGTAGTCCCTAACAACATTGAAAGCATTGTCTTTTAAACTGGGAATAAATGGAATGGGGTTCCAATCTGCAGGAATTGGCCGTCTCTGCAGTTGGGATAGGTCTTCGGCCGGTGGACTTGCTGTACTTTTTGCTGGAGTGGGATTTTTCTGTGGTACAGCTGGTGCTATGGCAAATGAAATCGGTATACCTTTTGCTGGAGTGCAGGTCCTGTGTGGTGGGGCTAGTGGTGTGGCCAGTGAAGTATGGGTACAGTCTGCTGGAGTCGGTCCTACGTTTTGTGTCACTGGTTGTACAGCCAATATAAGTGGGGTGCTGTCTGATTTCTCCGGCACCACCACGTTTTTCAAGGACTTTGCTGGTGCTCCTTCAGGTTCGGCAATCACCCTCTTCCTTTTTGATGTCTGATGCACAAGAACAGCATTTGAGTGGAAAAACATGGTATGATGACAGATGGAATATGTATTGATAATGGATGGGCATGGCATCTCGACATATATGATGAGTAAACTAAGCAGATGGCGGTGCAACAAAGTAGAAGAAATGCAAGACAACATATGCAAGATACCCGCAATCAATAAAACATTGCCAAATTAGAACAGGCACCTTGATGGGTGAACAGGACAGGCCATCTGCCTTTGACTCCTCGAGGTTAGAATAGTCATTAGGATCATATTCTGAACAAGAATCAACAGGTGGGGAGCGTATGAGTTTCATTGCATCCAGAATGGCACTCAATGCCTTGGTGCCAATTTTGTAAGTCATTGCAGTGTTTAGCTTCAAGAGTGGACTGCTGCTAGTGCGACACAAAGCAGCTACACAGATCATAGTGTAGATATAACGGGAAAACCTTAAGCATCAGAGTAAAATCAGCAAAGTGGAACTTGCTGGAATATATGTGCTAGTATTGCCGGTACGGCTAGAAAGGCTTCGGATACCAGCTCTCTTCAAGTGAAGGTGCGGTACTGTTAATATCAGTGTAACTCTCAAAGGCGACACAGCTCCCCGCATTTCCTTGCTATTCTTATAGGATTCAAGTGGGCAGGCCACTACAAATCCTATTCCTATGTTTACAAGATCCTACGAATCAAAGAGGCTCAAAGTGTCCATCACAACCGACCGTATAGACCTCTACACTGCAAATGTCCCTGCTCATCTTCAGTACAAGGAACATACTGTACTACTATCATACTCCCTCCGTTCCAAAATATAAGTCTTGGTAGAGATTTCCACTATGGATCACATACAGATGTATCCAGATACATTTTAGAGTGTAGATTCACTCATTTTGCTCCATATGTAGTCCATGGTGGAATCTATACAAAGACTTGTATTTAGGAACGGAGAGAGTACATATTAAAGAAGAACGGAAGAGGAACATGGTAAAGAAGAGCAAGCAGATTTTGGATAATAAAATGTTGGTTGCGCAGTGCCCACACATGATGAACCAGAGCGCATTAAGAATGCAACTCCCAGCTGTCTCTCGACCATTTCAGGCGGTTGGATGAAGATCCTACGTCTCCTAACCCTTCTTCTTCCTCGTCTCTGATTCTTCCCATACAGAACACCGCACGGGCCGCCGGCCGGACCACCGGCCCCCACCGCCTGTGTTCCTCCGCCACCCCCACCCCCACCCCCGCCCCAACCCCCACCCGCGTCGAGTTTTCTTCGTTCGGCGAGGCCCCACAACCACCCGAGCCCCTTCGATCGCACCGGCGAACTCCGGCGAGCTCTGAAAAATCGACTGACCCAATTTTGAAATTTAGTCTACTGTGATTTAACTAGTGTGGAATATAAAAGGGGAAAACCATAAGCATTGGGAGTATAGTGTTGAGCGTGCCATGGCGGATCTGAAGGTGCAAACCGGACAAAGGCAACTTCGCAACCAAGACAAGAAATCAGAGTAAAGCAGTGGCGATCTATTTTCTTGCTGCGATAAATAAGTTGAGCAGATACGAAAGAGTACCGCCTCTGGTGCGGCGCCGTGTACGCATCTGCTGAGAATTTGACGGTGCTGCGGTAGCGATGGCTGTCGGCGGCGTGGAAGCAGATCTAGGAGGGTAGACGGTGGCGGCGGGGCGCGGTGGACGAGACGGTCGTAGGAGCGGCGCCGGCAAGGTGGACGACGGCGGGGATGAAGCGAGAGGACGGGATGCAAGGATCCCGGTCCGAAGCCGTGGATGAGAGAGGTCGATCTCTTGTAATGGACGGCGGCGTCGGGGTATCAGCTCCGGCATGGTGGAGGAGGACGGCGGTGGATGGGGTGGCGGACGGCGGCGGACGGAGGAGGGTGGGGTGGAGAGGGTGTTTTGGCGCCCACGGAGTACGAATGGGGAAAAGGGAGGTAGAGAGGAAGGGGGGAACCATGTATTCAGGGCGCGCTTGTCTCAAATGCGAGGAAATTTACAAACTTAGCCCCCGTTTCAAATTTCTACTACATCACAGCAACATTAGTCGGTTGGGGATAGGACGGTAATCTCGCATACACCGAATATTTGCCGACGAGAGTTTGTTTTTGGCGCCCACCGTGTATGAATATGAATCGGGGAGGGAGTCGATTTCGGCCGAGGACACACTGTGTTTTGGCGCCCACCGTGTATGAATCCGGGTGAGAGGCGGTTACGTCACGTTTGGGTGAAATTACAAACCTACCCCTATCGAAACCTATAGAAATCCAGCAGATAGGCTTTGCGTGGCAGGGATAGGCAGTAGTGATTTCCATCTCGCAGATTTTGGTTTCGGGCGGTTACTGCGACTTTCCCCGCTTCGTTCAAATTTTGCAGAGTGCACGTTTACCGTGCCAACTCAATTCGAATCCCGTTTGTATTCTATTTTTTTCGGGCGGGATCCATTTTCAATTGGAATTACATTCTATATACATCATTTTTTATATATACTTTCAAAAGCACAACAAAGAATTCTGCTCCTTTATATGTATAATATGATTTACAAATACAACGATCTCGAAATCTTAAGGTTGAATTCGAAAAATTTTAACCAAATTATGTTCTACTAAAATGTATGGATCAGTAATATCTACATATTAAATAACATAGATGTGCGTGAATTCATATGAGTATGCATGTTTGATAGATCAATTTTGGTTCGAGTATGGATTACATGTATCATCATCTCGAATTCAAATATTTGAATCCCTTTTTTGTTCACTCCTTTCACGCCCATCTCTCTCGCATGCATGCTCCTTCAGGTAGCTATCACTCTCTTTTCTCCAGCTCACCCGCACGCTCACTTCATGTTTCTCCTATCCTCGCAAACATGGTCTCTCGACGTCTCCCTTGAGAAGTGTCACACTCTCCCTATCATTATACATTACACGGTTTTCATTATCTCTCACGTCTCTACTGTTCTCTGGTATCACTCGGTACCTAAGCTTTCTTTTTCACCGCCACACACACAGTCTCCACTCGTCTGTCACTTTGTCTTTCTCTCTATGGGATTCTCTCACACACCCTATATGTCTCTACATATGACTCATACCACTAAAATTACTCTCTCTCTCCTGTAGACACAACATTTGTTGCGGTCTCCTTTTCGTCTCCATCCCAGACTGACATTATTCATTTGTTTACCGATCAGACAACCCCGACTACCGTCTCCTCTCTCTCTCTCACAGACATACACACACAACTCCTGCTTCCACTCCCCTTCCCGACTACCGTCTCTCTCTCTCACACACAAAACTCTCGCTTTCGCACCCTGACTCGTATTTCTCTCACAAACATTTATCGACTAGCTAGCCTCTAGATAGGTTTATACACCCGCACACTCGTGCTTCCACCATCGCATACATGTCTCTCTCCCGCTCCTTGTATCTATGTAGATTTTTCTTCCCTTCTTGAGACACGCCCTCTCGATCGTGCACACACACTATCGCCTCATTTTAAGCTGATACCTATCGCACACACACTCCTTGTGTCTTTGTCACACATGCACTCCGTCCTCCTCCACTCTCCCTCTCTCTCACACACACATGGGCTTTTTGCAACAACTAGCAAGATGCGCATGCGTTGCACGGAACATCAAGATGCATTTGTATGAGTAGTTTATCTTGTGGGGGAAAAGGATGAACGAGGGAAGGCCTTATTTGCAAATGTGGAGAGGGGTGTGGGTATCTTTTTGCAAAATTGCCATAGTTTCCTTCCTATCCGTCAGATATAGATCGGACGACCTATATTGCAGGATGGCAGGCACACGATCATCACCGACAATGCTTTTTATAAGAGTAGGGATAAAAAATAGAGTTGGTGATGATGGTGGGCCTGCCATCCTGCAATGTAGGTCGTCCGATTTATATCTGACGGATAGGAAGGAAAATATGGCAATTTACCTGCACTCTTCACCACATTTGCAGATAAGGCCTTCCCTCGTTCATCCTTTTCTCCCACAAGATCTTGATGTTCCGTGCAACGCACGGGCATCTTGCTAGTAAGAGTAGAAATTAGACATATACCACTTCTCGAATCTTGAAACCAACAACATTCCTCACTTATCTCATCAAAACCGCCAAAGGAATATATTTTGAGTGAAACATAACATATTTTTAGTGATGTACATATTTCAAAACTAGACTTTTTTTTACCAAATCGGTGAATATGTATTAGTCTACTTTGATCGTGTGGCAACGCATTGGCACATTGCTAGTAGTTATTATAATTTTTTGGACACCAGACAAACGGTGGAGTACATCTACGAAAAGAAGAGGCGCACGCACGCAGTCGGCCTCTTGCTATCTCGCACACATGAGTGTTACGTAAAGGCGACGTTAACAAATAAACCCTAAAACCCTAGGTGCATGATTGCTGCATTCGCGGGTACCGGGTACGTGGTGGAGCACCTTTGTAGGAATAGTCAGCTCGCGTGATAATTTGATCCGTAGGAGTTGATGGTCGGGACTCGGGACCACAGGTGAACGACTTGGAGCGCGGTGGCTCGCCAGTTGCCACAGATCGAGTAGCCACGTTTAAAATATCATTTTTTAGCGGGGTTAAGAGTTCTGATTTTCAATGGCGCGTTATAAGTAGTAAGTAGTTTTTAGAACGATTGGCATGGAGCGAAAATGGAATTCATAGTACTACATACCTCCTTGGCGTATGGTTGTATGGTTTTTTTTGCGATAGAGGTTGTATGGGTTTATGTTGCGAGATGTTGAACCTGGTAGTTCTAGGGCAAATACTATGGTTTAGATTTAGATGCTGGTTTTCAGTAATGAAAATCGGAAGGGGAAACCCTTCTTTGATTAAAAAGAACTACTACCTCCATTCTGGTTTACTAGTCCCCATCGTACTTTGGGTCAAAGTTTGTCCATGAATTTTACTTGTAAAATGTGAATGGAAAACGAGATTTTGTTATACCCAAACAAAAAAGGACTGGAGGGAGTGATTGCTCTGACATGGACGTGACCTCTCATAGCGCATGCATTGAACCGGCGCGCCGGCCAAGAGGGCCGCACTCGCTGCAAGCCCGGCTGAGCACGCCTCCTCACCGCATGCAACCAGCTTAAGACCGCCCCGCCTGCCCTCATTGAATCCGCGCGTGTGCCGGCAACACATCCTTCCGCGAGCCGGCAGGCATTTTAGAACACAAAAAATGAGTAAAATATTAATTGAGTTTTTGGACTTTTAATGTGCATAATCTAAATATGAATTGCATGCACATGCTCTGGTGCATGAAAGTGGGTTGAAAAATCACATGTGTGTCCTTGGTTGAATGTCTAGGTCCCATGGAAGAAATGAGAATGAAATTCAAACATCTGGGCGTCACGACTCGGCCGAGAACATCGAGAAACTTTGATTTTAAATTCATGTAAATCCAAAACTCGCCTGCAAATCATGAAACTTGGCATGGTGTCATGTCATGGCACTAACATGTTGTGGTAAAAAAATTGGGCCGATTTGGAAGCTCGTGGTTCTAAGAGGGAACGTGCCACCTTTGAGTGTGAAACGATATACGCTGCCCCCTTGAGTTTCTTAACAAAGACAACATAGAACTACATTAGTGCCCTGTTAAATTTTGGAATTATTCCGGGTTCGTTTGTCATTTTTATACATTAATTGAGTTTCTGGTCATTTAATGTGCATAAGTCAAATTTGAACTACAAGCACATGCTCTCGTGCACCAAAGTTGGTTGAAAAATCACATTTGTGTCCTCGGCTGAATTTCTAGGTCCCATGCAAGAAATGAGAATAAAATTAAAACATCTGGGCATCGTGGCTCGGCCGAGAACATTGAGAAACTTGGTTTTAAAATTCTTGTAAATCCAAAACACGTCTGAAAATCATGAAACTTGGCATGGATGTCATGTCATGGTACTACCATGTTGTGGTAAAAAAATTTGGCCGAATAGGAACAGATTTTGGTATAAGCTTCTTGCAAACCGAAGCTTCTCTCAAGAAGGCCTGTGGTTCTGAGAGGGAACGTGCCACCTTTGAGTGCGAAACGATATACGTTGTCCCCCTTGAGTTTATTTACAAAGGCAACATAGAACTACATGAGTGCCCTGTTAAATTTTGGAATTATTCCGGCTTCGTTTGGCCTTATTTACACATTAATTGAGTTTTTGGTCATTTAATGTGCATAATTCAAATTTGAACTACAAGCACATGCTCCCGTGCACCAAAGTTGGTTGAAAAATCACATTTGTGTCCTCGGGTGAATTTCTACTCCCTCCTTCCATCTATATAGGTCCTAATGCGTTTTTTAGGCTAACTTTGACCAAACGGTAGAGCAATAATATATGACATGCAACTTACACAAAGCATACCTTCAAATTTGTATGTCAAAGGAGCTTCCAATAATATAATTTTCATAGTATACATCTCATGTGCTATTAATCTTGTCAATAGTCAAAGGCTGTCTTGAAAAACACATTAGGACCTATAGAGATGGAAGGAGGGAGTAGGTCCCATGCAAAAAATGAGAATAAAATTCAAACATCTGGGCATCGTGGCTCAGTCGAGAACACTGAGAAACTTGGTTTTAAAATCATGAAACTTGGCATGGTGTCATGTCATGGTAGTACCATGCCGTGGTAAAAAAATTGGCCGAATAGGAACAAATTTTGGTATAAGCTTCTTGCAAATCGGAGCTTCTCTCAAGAAGGCTCGTGGTTTTGGGAGGGAACGTGTCACCTTTGTGTGCATAATTCAAATTTGAAATACAAGCACATGTTCTAGTGCACCAAAGTTGGTTGAAAATCAGATGTGTGTCCTCGGGTAAATTTCTAGGTTCCATGCAAGAAATGGGAATGAAATTCAAAATTCTGGGCGTCGTGGCTGGGTTGGAAACATTGAGAAACTTAGTTTTTTAATTCCTGTAAATCCAAAACACGCATGAAAATAATGAAACTTGGCTTGGTGCCATGACATGGCACCAACATGCTGTGGTAAATTTGCAGTCCGATTTGCGAAGGCGCACACATGAACAATCAACAAAGTCATTTTGGAACAAGTGTTGTCACGTTACAATCGGAAACACAAGTATTATTGAAACTGTGGGCGTTCTACTTACTAGTACCATTTACGTGCCTGCACGCGTCCCCATTTTTTATTAGCTAGGAGGCACCGTGCAGGGTAGCTATTTGAGTACGAGAGGCATGCGATCAGACCCCTGCGCGTGCTTATCGGGAGGAGAGCCCTTTGACCTCCATCTGCCGTCCACCTCTCTCCCAAGGTCTCCATTAATGGCGCCCGAGCCTTTGTTTAATGGCGTGGCTATGTCTCACTCGACTGAGATTTAAGAGAGAGAAAAGAAAATCTAAAAGCATGGATCTTGATGTAAGATCCGACGGACCTATATAGCATCTACTGCGACTTATAGCAAGACTGATGAATATATAAGGACGATTAATTTTTTTTATCAAAGAAGGGCTTGCCCCTTCCGATTTTCATTACTGAAAACCACCACAATTCACAAGAAGTTCAGCACAACTCGTTGAGAAACCACAATTCAAGTGGCGGAGGCACAAGGGGCAGTGGAGCACGGTGAGGTCCATCGAGACCTTAGAGAGCTCCATCGTCGGGTCCTGTTTGGTCTGCATGATCTCGCCCTCCTCGTGCACAACCATCTCTCGAGTTGGGCCGGGGTATTACAAAAGCTTTACCGTCACATATTTTATATTACTTCAAGGTGCATTAAATCAACACATGCAAGTATCAAAAGGAGAGTCACGGCATGCATGCATGCATTGTAATTAATGCATCGGTAAACGCAAATTATTGAAATATATTGAGTGCAGTGCTTTGATGTGTCGCGTCAACTCGTACATCAACGAGAAGTTTGATTATCCTCTCCCTCGCGGACTTAACTGCACCTGCCTTTGGCTGTATGACAGGTTGGCCACACAGCTGTCGGGCGCACCTGTCACACACGCAAAGGCAGGAGCGTCCCTCCCTCGCCCATGAGCGTGGTGGCTGGCAAGACTAGGAGAAGCTTTCGCTACATGCTCTCCCTCCCGCACGCGGTGAACATGCAGCAATTCAATCGGTGTCAGATGGCCAGAAGCGTACTGTAGTACTCCTCCAGTGCAGTAGTACTCCATCATTGTTCGACTTCCCGAAGAGGCGAAGAGCCAAGCGCAGCTCGGACGCTCGTGTGGCAGTTTCATGTGTAGAGTAGTCTAGGATAGCATGTACCATGCCTGTAAGCTTAAAATCGTTGGGGTCGGCTCCATGCTATGTGGCCGTCTTGAAGTTTTTTAAAAAAATTAGAATATTCTTCTGGCCCTACCCGACACCCTGGTGATTGTAGTTTGCACGCTCATCTGGTCAACACAGGAATATATATTTTAATTTGTTTTTTTTTTGAAAAGGGGGGACTCCCCGGCCTCTGCATCAGAACGATGCATACGGCCACATATATTTCAATTTGTGGTGGGTAAATGTTAGAGGTTGCAGCAAATATATTGTACACTGCGGGTCTTTCAGCCAAGTTTAGAGGCAAGCATGTGGGGGCAGTGCTATGATGTGTCGCGTCAACTCGTACAACGAGGAGAAGCTTGATTTTACTACACGCCTTCTCCCTCACTCATGCGCGCGGTTGCTCGCAAACGAGGATAGGCTTTTGCTTAGTAGTACTTCTACAATAAGCTATCCGTCCCGCTCGCGGTGGACGGACATGCAGCAGCGGATTCGACACTATAGAAGCAGTAGTAGTAACATCATTGTTCGTCTTCTCGAAGAGGCAAAGAGCCAAGCGCAAACCGAACGTTGCAGTTGCGAACATTGGAGCACGCATATAGCCAGGCTCTTGCATGAGACAAAATTGCTATGTGAGCCCACTATTGTACTAGTAGGTACAACTACTTGCTAGTATAGCCCTGTAAACCAGAAAGGAGTATTTGCCCTTCTAGAGATTTCAACAAGTGACTAGACTACACCGAGACGGAGTACATATGGAGCAAAATGAGGGAATCTGCACCGTAAATAAATACGTACTAGTTCTATCATTTTCCTCTCTGAGGTGCACAATATTGAGTATACTGACTAGTCTCTTTTTGACATGCACTTACGTTTTTTTACACAGTACAGACGCAAGCGCTCATATACACGCGCATACACTCACCCCTATGAACGCACACACGCACGACACTATCATCTTGAAATTTACGAAGTCACCATAGGCACCTCGTCGTCGACAATGTAGGAAAATTATGAGGGGGGGTCTCTCCAACAGTGTTCCTTGGCTCGCACCTAGCATCACGGTGGTCGAACTTGGAGTCATTCATCTGGTACACGTGGCATCTCAGATCTGGACACAAGGTGACGCGACCTCTCACTTCCTCCACCATTTGAAGCGGCGCGCCGGTGGAGGGCTAGCATACTCCAATATTAGGTTGGCTCTATGTGATGTGGCAACTTCATATATTAACCGGATGCTGGCTATACTCCCTCTGTAAATAAATACATGGTGTATTGTTTTATTCCTATCGGCGAGGTAACTTAATGTCTTTTTGCTACTTAATAGGATTACATGCAATGAACTAACCACCGCATGTGATGTTTGGTAGTCTCAAGTCATTGAAAGCATGCACGGGCACGGAGGGGGACGCAGCTTCATTGACTTACTGCACCTGCCTTTGGGTGTATGACATGTGGGTCCAACGGGTGGCTGGCCAACCTGTCATACAGCCAAAGGCAGGTGCAGTATAGGGGCGAGGAGTAGATGGCCAACAGGCACGTGAATTCAACGCAATCTGCACTTCTCATATAAAGGCTCCCGCCAGTCCAATCTACGAAATCCTACGCACCTACGCACCTAAGGGCAATAGTGATCACTGCAATCGCAAGATCAGTTGACTAGAAGCTAGACCCATGGAGGCGATGAGCGCGAGCATCAGCCAGCTGTGCCAGATGGTCCACAATGCCGGCCTGCATCCTGGCACCGAGGAATGTCTCCAGGTAGTGCTTGAGGCCGCCAGGGCGAGGGGCCGCTTCGACGACAGCTTCGTCTCCTTGTTCGACGAGGTCCTCGGCTTCCTCGACAAGTTCACCGTCGTCAAGAAGCTCGCGGACGACCTTGACGTACGCCTCCAGCCCACGTGCCCAGGCTCTGTGATGCCTGCCACCCTCGATAGCCTCTATGGTGACAACCTCTTTGACGCACTGGTGGCCCTGCGACCGCCCGCCGTCGCACCGGAGAATGTCCACCTCGAGGTCGCGCTCGCCGCGCAGCGCCTGGCGCAGCAAGACACCATCGACATAATCACCCACGTCTACGCGCAAATCGTCCACAAGGACTACTACATGCAAGAGGAGGATGATAGGACGCTGGCCTTCTTGGACCGCAGGGCAACCTTGGACGGCATTGTTTAGAAGCACGTTGAGCTTTCCGCCAACGCCACTGCTCCTCACACGTCGGTTGGTGACCCGGCGCACTAGGGCGTGAGGATGTCGTTGATGGATCCGTATGTATCTTTATCTTTCCGTCAAATCCATGTAGTAGTATATGGTACTACTAGTAATTATCTTACCTTTCGCATCAACTTCATAATTTTCCTACGTACTCCATGCATGAACTGTGCCAGAACCAAACTTCTCATTACTCTAGGGAAAATCATTATTTCTATCTATTGGTCGCCCCATGGAGCATAACCAAATTTTACAAGTTACAAGTTCAAAAGGAAAAGCCTGCCATGTTCGCGTCGCACCCCCACACGGTTTGTCCGGCACGCCGCTCAAGGGGGAATGCGTGCTGTGTTGCATTTTCACTTACAAGTGGGACCACAGTTGAGCAAACTCACTATCGGCAAACCCCCACCCCGCCCACCGCGCGATGGCTGAGAAAACAGGAGGGAGAAGAGATGGCTGTAGCTAGCACAGACTCCAAGAAAATTGGTGTCGGATGGGACTCGTGTGGGTGGCGTGTGCCGTACTGCTAGACATGAATGCTAGTTATGGCCCATGCCACCCCACTATATCGAGGTGTTGGTTACTCCACTATATCGAGTACATAGAACAAATTTCCTGGAGTCCGTGCTCGGCTCTCCTCTATCTCTCTTCTCAGCCAGCCAGCAGACGCGCGGAGCCCATCGTCTGTTTGCTCATATGCGGTCCCACATGTCAGTGAAAACGCAAGAGGACCCACTGAACCTGCACATCTTTCACCTCGACGTGCTGGTGATGAAAAAAAAATCCAATAAAGATCTTCGATGGCCGCTTTTGGAGTTACTCAAGAGTAGTAAGATTCTATTTACAGTTTAACCCAAGATGCACATCACGTGGCTTCACCTACCACTCTATTTTCTTGCATGACACGACCTGGATGCTGGATGTCCCACGTGTCGGCAAAAGGAGGAAGAACTTGACCAAATCTTCGGTTGTGCTCTCGGATTAGACTAGTTGTGCTAACTTAAAATTTTATTGTGTAGAATGGATGCAAGTTTTGGTATTGGGAAGAGGAGTACAATGATATATTGATAGAGCACAATTTAGTAGATGTTCTAGCACTTTTAGCTAGCATAGAGGCCAGAGATGAGACTAGTGCACTTGTTGATAGAATAGAGGCTAGACACGTCTACTTCTTTACACTCGAAGAAGAAAGAAGCATGCAAGATTGAGCCTCCGTAGATCAACAATGAATGCATCGAGAAGGCACTAATCCAAATTGCAGGAGCAGTTATGGAAGTTGGATATCTTCTAAAATGTATTCTTGTGGTTCTTGTTTTCTTTGGTCTTGCTTTTCTAGTCAAAATTTTGGTGATGTATTTCCATGTACCAAAAAATCAATGATGAAAAAAAGATATATGTTTGCAAAGAAAAATGTACGCGGCCGGGATGCGGTCGCGCGTTCGGCGCACGACCACCGCATTCGAGAAATGCCCCGGACATGACCCCATCGCCCTACCCAAACGGACAGAATCCGGGCAAAACAGAGGTCCGTTTGGGGTCGTGCGTTGGAGTTGGCCTTACAAGTGGGACCGCAGTTGAGGAAACCGACTATCGGCAAACCCCCACCTCGCCCGCCGCGTGATGGCTGAGTTAGAGAAACGACTAGGTTGAAGAGATTGTTGTAGCACGGACTCCAAGAAATATGGTGTCAGATGGAAGTCGTGCTGGTGGTGTGTGCCGTACTCCTGGACGTGAATGCTTGTTCTGGCCCATGCCACCCTACTACTCCTAGTACTACTTATAGTAGTAGTATCGAGGATTCGAGGTGCTGGTTACATACAGCGAACACATTATCATATGGCCCAACTCACACTGTGGCCAAATTTCCTGGAGTCTGCGCTAGGTTAAAAAGTGTTCTTTGTGAGGATGGGTGGCTGGTCTCAAGTTTAAAAATTGTTGTATTACGTACGTAGACATAGAGATAGTGCAGCATGTGAAGCTAGTACAAATAGTGTACTATTGTTGATTGGCCTCATCCGATAACCTGTTGCAATGCACGTACAATTATGTATTCGGAAAATATTTTTTTGCCTCGTCGCAGCACCCACTTAGAGAAGCGACTCGATAGCCATTCATAAATTTAGTAAGTTTATCACAGGCATATCATTTTATTACATAGAACAGGTCATCAACCCACAACAACAACGAGGATAGATTATAAATACTAAAGTTTTCATCACACAACAAATAACAAGCAATGAAATGAACTTCAACTCAACCAATCCTCGGCGTTGGAAACGCTTGCTTTGAACCACAAGTGTTCTCTGGGAAGGGCCAGCTATTGTAAATCTTGAGGCCAACGCAGGACTGATCATCTAGGCTGAAGTGGCCTACTATATCACGACCAGGGTAGGTAACCACCGAAATGTCCGACGTATAGATACAGTTGCTTCTCATAAATGGTAGTAACGTTGTGTCAACAGCAGCTGGATCGGCTTTTACCATCATTGGGTAGTTTTGTCCAAGGAAGAGCGAGTTTACTCCAAGAGCGAGTTTACTCCAAGAGTACTAATAAATAACTTTGATGTGTCCCATCAACTCGCAGAACGACGAGAAGCTTGCTTACTACGCCTTCTCCCTCGCCAACGCGTGCGCGGTGGCTCGCAGCACGAGGAGAAACTTTTGCTTACAAGTGGTGGACGTGCAGCAGTTCATTTGGTGTCAGATTGCCAGAAGTACGACTGTAGTACCATCATTATTGTTCGACTTCCGGAAGAGGAGAAGAGCCAAGCGCAAGGTCACCTACTAACCTAGTACAGTACTACTATAGCCAAAGCTGGTCCACCTTTTTAGAGCATGGTTAATAAATATAGGCGGCTCTTGCAGCGGCACATCATTTAGAGCAAGTACTCTCTTCGTAGGAACAAAGGAAGTGAAACAAAAGTTGGAGTGGATGCTAGATTGCCAATTAAAAGATGATTACATAGGAAAAAAATCCTATAGCATTCTATCCTATGAATCAAACGACTAATGTAGGAAAATTATGAGGGGGGTCTCTCCAACAGTGTTCCTGGGCTCGCACCTAACATCACGGTGGTCGAACTTGGAGTCATTCATCTGGTACACGTGGCATCTCAGATTTGGACACAAGGTGACGCGACCTCTCACTTCCTCCGCCATTTGAAGCGGCGCGCCGGTGGAGGGCTAGCATACTCCAATATTAGGTTGGCTCTATGTGATGTGGCAACTTCATATACTAACCGGATGCTGGCTATACTACTACGGTACTCACACTCTAAGAAGTGACTCAAAAACCATTCATAAATTGAGTCTATGACATGCATTCGCAACTGAAATGTACCATTCATTAAATACAACAAGTCATCAACACACAACGACAACGAGGATACATGTTGGATTATAGGTTATTTCCAACAAAACATTCTAGCAAATACTAAAGTTTTCATCACACATCAAATAACAAGCAATGAAATGAACTTCAACTCAACCAATCCTCGGCGTTTGTCGTGGAATTGTCACGTCAGATGTCCTCGTGCTAGGACTTAGTCGTGGAGCCATCGCAGCTAGGAAGCTTAAATGGGTTACACGGGACAAGGAATACGAGGGTTATACTGGTTCGGCCCCTTACGGTGAAGGTAAAAGCCTACGTCCAGTTGAGGTGGTATTGATTAGGGTTTCGATGACCAGGGGCTAAACCGTTCTGCCTGGTTATCGATCTTGTCTTTCTTGTCCCTAAACCGCCGCCGGGTCGTCCCTTTATATAGAGAGGTTGATGCCCAGCGGCTCTCAGAGCCCCGGCCGGCTCATAACAGTGTCCGGCTCAGACTCTTAGCTATTCTTGCCTTACACTACAAGTTTCACCCTAACGGCGGTTAACACTACGGGCCTTAAACCACTTCCGGGTCTTAAGCCCATGATTGACCCGCCGTCTTCAAGTTTGGTGCTGGGCTTCGCATGATGACCATTATGAGTAACCCGGCCCCTCCTAGGCGGGTGACTCTAATGGTTATATCCTCAACATTAGGCCCCAGATTGATTTGAACCGGTTCATGTCAATCTTCAATCCCTTTGATAGAAAATCTTCCGGCTTATATTTGTGCGAAGGTTTTAACCCGCCGTGACGTCATCTTCTGGATTCCTTATAACCCGCCATGACGTCATCTTCCATTAAGTTCATTTTTTTATTCCACCATATCCCAACGGATCTTATCTTTAATGGCTATCCCGAAAATCGAGGCATTTTCGTGGCACGATAATCACGTCGTGGCCTCCTCGTTTCTCGCGCCCACTTACTGGCCGCACCTTATAAATAAGCCCGGCTCATGAGGCTTCATTCACTTGTCGCCTCCATCGTCTTCCTCCTCTCGCTACTGTACTACTGCTCGAGCTCCACTGCCGCTGCCGCGGGTCTCCTCGTCTTCACCAACTCAGGCCGTTGGATCAACCTGATGTGACCAGAAAAACGCGACGAACCTCCGCAGTAACTCCGCATCTGTAAGCTTTCTCCTCCCTGTTCCTCATATCCGCATTAGTGACCTTCGATTTCGTCGGTGTTCGTCGC
Source organism: Triticum aestivum (assembly GCF_018294505.1). Classification (NCBI taxonomy): domain Eukaryota; kingdom Viridiplantae; phylum Streptophyta; class Magnoliopsida; order Poales; family Poaceae; genus Triticum; species Triticum aestivum. The sequence continues at coordinate 361,016,768 of NC_057811.1, read as the reverse complement.
CGTTCGTCACGAACACTTGATAGATTCCACTGTTAACACCCCTTCTTGATCTTTAGACAGTATAGAACTGCTACGGTAGCTGTTTCGCACCCGTCCCAAATGCACATAGATCCTTTGTACTGCACAGAAGCCCCGTTCAAGCCTATGAACTTCCTCTGTGTCAGTTCTAGGTCTAGAAATTTTTCTTTTTAGCCGACCGTTTGATCCAGAATAATTACTGCGATCTGTGAAACTTGTTTGCGCCACACTTAGTCAAAAATTGCATCTGTTTAGCTATGGCGGCTCACATTTCCGGCTTAAAAGAGGCCACGCGTTGTAAAATTTCCGGCTCATTTATGATAAAGTTTTAGACAACTTGAATTACTCACGATGCCCACTGCGGCTTAGATAACCCAAAAGAATTAGCCATATATCATTAGGCCCCTTCATAAGCCACCATCTTGAATATTGAACTGTAAACCTCCTCCGGCTTATAATTGAACCAGACATTTCCTTTTGTCATAGGCTTTCGTTTTTCACAATGCCACCTAAGGCTCCCAAGGCACCCATCACGTGCAACTGGATGAGATCCAATGTTACTGATGACACTTTAGCTGATTTCGTGAAGACGAGTTACCTGCCCAAGAAGGAGGTCATGTCTTATCGTGCACCTGACTCGTCAGAGGAAAGACCTCAACCTAGAGATGGAGAGGTGGTGATATTTGTTGATCACATGAGCCGGGGCTTCGCACCGCCCGGCTCAAAATTCTTTAGAGATGTTCTGAACTTCTTCGATCTGCGGCCGCAAGACATAGGACCCAATTCCGTGTCGAATATTTGCAATTTTCAAGTATTCTGCGAGGTCTATCTTGGAGAAGAGCCCATCCTACTGCTCTTTAGGGAGCTGTTTTATCTGAACCGCCAGAACGAGTGCGCCAACGGGCCGAGCTTGGAACTTGGTGGAATCTCCATTCAACAACGGAGAGATTGCCTCTTTCCTTATGCTGAGCCGCCAAGCCATCCAAAGGACTGGAACCAGACATGGTTCTACTGCCAGGATACTTCTCCGGCTGACGAGAGCTCTCTGCCCGGCTTTCGTGCCCTGCGTCTGGAGCCAAATCACCCCCTGCCAGACAAACTATCTCAAGCTGAGCGTCAACCTCTGATCCCCACCATCAATAAGATCAAGGCTCTCCTCGGAAATGGCCTCAATGGCATTGATCTGGTCCGGGTCTGGATCTCTTGGCGGGTGATCCCCTTGAGCCGCCGGCCCGGCTTAATGTGTGATTACACGGGCCGGAAGGATGACCCTCTGCGGCACAGCCCCAACGATCTTCCTGAGGACGTCGTGGATGACATGACCAAGTCTCTCCTGAATGAGAGCTTAGCCTACTGTGGGAGGACCGGCTTAAACCCCTTCTGCCAAGCTAACCCGGCTCCGACGGTAAGCCACTGCCCTGAACGCCTTGGTTTTCCTTTTAATAGTTTTCATCTGAACTTTAAGAAATCTTTGTTGTATTTTTCAGGCTAATGACAAATTCTGGAAGGTCAAATATGACCATCACTACAGGAAACAGCTACTTTGCCGTCTTCCATGGCGGACGGCAAAGGCTCGAAAGGCGGACGGCAAAGACCTTTGCCGTCAGCCGCGGACGGCAAAAGGCTCCGGCAAAGAAGGCTACGGTAAACAGCTGCTTTGCCGTTTGCTTCCTGGCGGCGGACAGCAAAGGCTCTTTGCCGTCAGTGGCGGATGGCAAAGAGGGCGGACGGCAATAATTGCGCTGTCAGTCCGTTAAGTGGCTAACGGCAGACCTTTGCCGTCCGCCGCAGACGGCAAAGAGCCTTTGGTCTTTGCCGTCCGCCTTATGATGTCATCTACACGTCACTAGATGGCAGGTTCTTTGCCGTCTGCCACTGATGGCAAAGTGCAGCTTCTTTGCCGTCTGCCACGGACGGCAAAGTCTTTGCCGTCTGCCACTGTAGGCAAACTAACCAAATGGGTCAGCTCCCAGGAAGCACAGTTGGCTGCCACGTGGCTTCTTTGCCGTCCGCGGCAGACGGCAAAGAGCTCTTTGCCGTCGGTGGCAGACGGCAAGGAGGCTGCATATTGTCTGTTTTTTCTGTTTTTTATTAAATCCCACAATTTGCAGCACATATCACATATATAAGTTTCATATCCAGCACATATCCAACACATATCTAGCACATAAGTTTCATATCACATATCACATCAGTTTCATCCATACACATTGTTCATACATAAGGAAGTTCCATCCATACACATTGTTCCATCCATATATATATTACAATGCAAAGTGTCATGAAGATAGCAAGCTAGATACAATGCAAAGTTTCATCAAAGGAAAAGCAAGCACTCCATCATAGCTAGCTAGCTTCCATCAAGTGAATGAAATCTGCAAAATGGTATATAAGAAAGTTAGAAATAGGTGACTAGAACAAGAAGAAGACTAGAACAAGAAGTATATGTCATTTATGAGCTAACTTAGGTGAAATGGATCATATATGAGCTAACTAAGTTGAAATGGGTTGTTTATGAGCTAACTTAGTTGAAATGGATCATTTATGAGCTAACTTATTTGAAATGGGTCGTTTATGAGCTAACTAAGGTGAAGGGCATCGTTTTTGAGCTAAGTAAGGTGAAATGGGTCATTTTGGAGCTAACCTAGTTGAAATGGATCGTTTTTGAGCTAACTTAGTTGAAATGGATCGTTTTTGAGGTAACTAAGGTGAAATGGATCTTTTTTAGCTCACTTAGGTCAAATGGATCGTTTTTTAGCTAACTTAGTTGAAATGGATCGTTTTTGAGCTAACTTTGTTGAAATGGATCATTTTTGAGCTAATTTAGTTGAAATGGATCGTTTTTGAGCTAACTTAGGTGAAACGGATCATTTATGAGCTAATTTAGTTGAAATGGATCTTTTTGAGCTAACTTAGGTGAAATGGGTCGTTTATGAGCTAACCTAGGTGAAATGGGTCGTTTATGAGCTAACCTAGGTGAAATGGGTCGTTTATGAGCTAACCTAGGTGAAATGGGTCGTTTATGAGTTAACCTAGGTGAAATGGGTCGTTTATGAGCTAATTATGCAATTTTTGACATAAGTAAGCTAAGTACATATCGTTTTAGAGCTAACTTAGGTAAAATGGATGGTTTATGAGGTCAGTAAGCTTATTAAGTCATTTTGGAGGAAAAGAAGCTAACTCTAGGTCATTATGGTAAGCATATTGGAGGAAATAAAGCTAAGTCTAGGTCTTTATGCATTTGTTAAGCAAAACACTAGAGAAACTTACCGTGATCAGGGAGGTGTAGGAGAGGGCTGGCTAGTGCCGGTAGCTGGAGAAGGATCATGCGATGCGTTTCTGGAGTTAAGCTGCACCAAAGATCATTTCCAATGTCTCGTTAGCATTATGACACTCAAATGTTAAGACTAGCAAGTAATGTCCATTCAAATTAAACTCACCGTGGTCCCAGGAGCAATCACTGGCATCGGCGGAGCGGTCTGACCGGTCTTCTCGCACACAGACTGCACATTTGGTTTTGACGACTCAGTCATACTAGTTAGTAATGAGACAAACACTACATGAATGTTTTGGCTAATATGCAGAAGAAAATTACCACAAGGAGCTCGTACATGGCCCTTGCCTGCATGTCATTCCGTGCCCTCTCCTCCTCCATCATCTTTGTCGTCCTCTCCTCCAACTCCTGCTACCTCTCCGCCGCCTCCGCCAGAAGTTTCTCCGTTCTATCTCTCTCACTCTGTATAGCAGCCTGCAACACCACTCACATGACCATTTGTAATCATTGATGGAAGGGCACACAATGTAATGGAGAAAGATAGCTGAGTACGTATCACTAACCTTGATGGCGAGTTGCACTGGCCGTTCACGAGGCCTTATCTCAGGAGCGGAGCTCGACTGGCGCGCCTTGATCTCCGGGAGAGTGCTAGGACAACGGATAAGTCCATCTCCAATGGCTATGGAGCCATGGGACCTCCCGCCACCAGATATCATCACCAACTCTGGATCAATGGGACCCTGGCTCGGGTTAAAGTCCTCCCCTTTCCTCGCCTTCCCCTCATCTCTATATCTCACGAGCTTGTTGTGGGAGGAGATGTTGGTGAAGTTGTTTGCATCATCGAGATCAGACTGAGAGAAAGCCTTGACTTTCTTGTAAGAGCCAGTGTGGGCCATGGCATACAGGTCGTACACCTCTGGCACCTTATCTGCCTTATTGTGGCGTGCCTGAAAGAGAGAAACAATGAAAATTAGTAACTAAAGGGCTCAAGCTAGCATGATGAATGAATTGCATGAATCATGAAGCAAACCACATACCCAGTTGCGCCCGAACTGATATAAGTTGGAGCTGCCTTGATGGTGTGGCACACCTTCCATTTGGGCACGTTTGTCCTTGGCCTGGTTGTGGAGGGCTAGCCATTCTTGTGAGCACCACTCATCAACCAACACCTCCCAACAATCCATCCGATCCACACACCATCTCGGAGGCGCCTAAGTTAGCAAATAGAAACTTGAGCGCTACGGCTAAGAATTACTAAATGAAGGAACTTAAGTAGAAGGCCTTAAGAATTACCTTCATGTACTGCTCCTTACTCAGGAACTTATCACGGCACGCCGGTTTGGTCTTCTTGATACCACGCAAGGCGTAGTAGTCTCGAACAGCCTGCACCCGAGCCTCGTGCCGTAAGTTCTGGAGTAGGCGCTTGCAGACGTTCTGGATAACATTTGCGCACTCCTCCTCGTATCCCTCCTCACACCTGTAGAATGTCTGCAATCAAATGAGACAATATTGATTAGTACAATTAATAACTAGCTAGTTGAAGATTTTGAAATGTGTAAAGGAGAAATTACCCAGAACGTCCTGATCACCATGTCTGCCCTCGTGTCGCACACGACACCGTCGATAATGACATCCGGCGGGGCCGGGGCAGCCACGTAGTGCTCCCAGCTCAACCAAGCTCTGGAAGCCGACCCTCACCAGGAAACGTGACAAACCCCGGGAAGTTTTGCCGGCAAAGAACTCCAAGGACGGAGTTGGGCCGGCGGACACTATGATGGTGGTCCCAACCCCTGCAGCATGACAAGGCCAACGCATTAGTTATTTGAAGAAACGTGAATGCAGAAGGTACAAAAATATTAAATGCACTTACGTACCTCTCCCCATCAGGGAAGATCAACCACCTCTGCTCGCGGGTCGCCGGCACGGACGGGAGCCGTGTAGCACCACGCTGGTAGACGGTGCCACCCTCCTCCTCAAGATCAGTCGGCTCCCCGCCATCATCAGCATGGCCACTCGGCTCCTCGGGCTGATCCGGCCAGGTACCCCATCCGGACGTGTGCTCCTCCGGGGTCTCGTGGGCCGAAGGCCAGTCGACCCGAGGCTCGTGGGCCCAAGACCCGTGGACCGGAGGCTCATGGACCGGAGTCCGTGTAGCCTCCTCCTCGGACGAGTCCACCCTAGCAGTCACGTGCTCGGGTGAAACAGCTGGGGGTGGCGGCGAGGAAGGCTCCCTAGCAGTCACCCTACCTCCTCTCCCGCGACCACGTGCCCCACCTCCTCTCTTCCTACCTCGTCCCCTGCTGGGCACCGCGGTGGACGAAGAAGGGCCCGGCGGTGTGGACATACTGTCCAGCAACCCTCGGCGAAGAGGTACGTTTGGAATCGAAGACCTCAGACCACGCGCCGAGGAAGAAGGGGCCTTGGCGCGCTCCCGACCAGCGCCCACCATCTTTCAACACCTACCATGACAAACAGTAAACGAAATTAGTACAACATAAAAAAAAGACCGACATGAATAATAATATGTGTATCACTTAAGTGTATCATCATCAAGTACAACATTAAAAAATTTAATACCTGACACTACTAATAATCTCGATCAGTATCATCAATAAATGCATAATCATCATCATCACTATAATCAATGACGGGCTCATAGGGTTCAGTGGCATCAACATGTGCAAGGCCACCTTGACGTAATCGGTCAAGCAATGACAGGTCATCCGCAGCAGTAACCTCTTCTTGTTCCGGCTCTTCTTGTTCCTCCTCTAGGGTGATGTCGGATTCACTGTCACTGTCTACTTCAATGTTTTGGGGTGAAGTATAGCGGTTCTTGAAACGCTTTTTGGAAAGACGTGTCTCTTGGAAGAATTCTCCTTCATATGTGTCTGGGTTAATGTGAGGTTCATAATCCTCTTCCTTTGGGGGAGATAGTCTAGCATGTGGCGGCACTTCATAAACGACATCCCAACCTTTCAGATTTGGATTAGTTTGGCAGGCCCACGGTAGATAGAATACTTGGGTCGCCTGTTGAGCCGTAATATAGACATCAGGAACATCTAAATGGGTGCTTTGGTTGATTTCAACTAGCCCTATATGTTCATGAGTTCTTCTAGTCTCCTTCGGCTGAAACCAATAACATTTGAAGACTACGACATTCGGTGGGTTTTCACCATAGAATAGAAGTTCATAAATTGCTTCAACTCTCCCATAATACTCGGTACCTCCTTCTCCGATAGCAGATACACAACAATTTGTAGACTTTCGGTCGGCCATAGATAGCTCTTTGCCATAGGTACGAAAGCGATACCCGTTGATGTCGTATTTGTCAAATGAACGGACCTTATAGTCAAAACCATTAGCGACTTGTCTCAATTCGGCATCCATAGACTCTGAATTAGCCTACAAGTTTAATATGAAAGGATTGTTGCATTACGCACAAATTAGCGAATGAAACCGGGATAGCCGCCTACAAATTAGCCTACAAGTCTAATAGGAATTACCGTTTGTTTGAACCAAGAGATGAAACCGGGATAGCCGCCACCTTGCTTTGCGAGAAGCTCATACTCTTCGACAGAATCCTTTTGGATCACCGCTCCATACGAGAATAAGGAGACGTATCGACTGTATGAAATATCCAGGAATAAGAGCAGTTCAAAGGAAATAGAAGTTGCGAAACTATGTACCGAGAACTTACTCGATGTACGGCCGCACTTCTATCAGGTTGTTGAAGATATACAACGAAATGGTCCGCCATTGTTCGTTATCCAAAGATACTGGATTTGAAACACTGGCTGGTGCGAGATTCCCTTTGAATAGGCTGAGGTTGGATCCACCCTTTTTAGGGTCGTCAGCATTGTACCGAGGCTTCGGATTATGCAAATGACGATTTTTGGCTTCGTAGTGTGCTGTCACGAAGTTTGCCGCCTCCTCAGTGATGAATGCCTCAGCCATCGATGCTTCAATTCTACGTTTATTTTTACATTTTTGTCGAAGCGTCTTCTGCATCCTCTCAGTTGGGTAGCACCAACGATTTTGCACGGGCCCCCCCAATCTTGCCTCGGTCGGGAGATGCAAAATCAAATGTTGCATTGGATTAAAGAAGCCCGTTGGAAAGATCTTCTCTAACTTGCAGATCAACTCCGGTGCCAACTCTTCCATTTCTTCTAGCACGCTAGGCGATAGTTCTTTCGCACAAAGAACACGGAAGAAATAGCTGAGTTCTGCCAGTACTAGCCATTCATCCTCAGGGATGAAGCCACGCAACATCACCGGCATTATCCGCTCAATCCATATGTGCCAATCATGACTCTTGAGACCAAATATCTTCAATTTATCAAGACTGGCTCCCCTCTGTAGATTCGCTGCATACCCATCGGGGAACAATCAACTGCATTTTCACCCACAAGATAATTTCCCTCATAGCCGGCCTTCCAAGATTGAACCATGCCTTTGGCTTCGTCCAGTTCTGCTTTCCTTTCGGTTCTTTCATGTTTTGTAACGGCCTATCACATAGCGCCTCCAGATCGACTCTAGCCTTAGTATTATCGTTTGACTTCCCATCTATGCCGAACAATGTACCAAAAAGTGCCTCGGCAATATTCTTCTCAGTGTGCATCACGTCGATGTTGTGTGGGCAAAGGAGGTCTTTGAAGTAAGGCAGATCCCATAAGCATGTTTTGTGAGTCCAGGCATGCTTAGAATTATACCCCTTGAAGTACCCTGGACGCTCGGGATCTGGCTCGAGAGCGTTTAACTGATCCAGGGTCTGTTGGCCTGTCAATGCATGTGGTGCAGAGTTTTTGACAACTCTACCTCTGATGAAGTTCTTCTTGTCTTTCCTGAACTTATGGCGAGGATTCAGGAACTCTCTATGCATGTCGAAGCAAGAAAACTTGCGACCGGCCTGAAGCCAACGAAACTCAAGAGCTCCCTTGCATGTGGGGCACGGGAACCTTCCATGCACACACCAGCCAACGAATAGCGCATACGCCGGCAAGTCATGCGTCGAGTACATGTACCAGACACGCATTATGAAGTTCCGTTTGCTATAGGCATCGTATGTCTTGAACCCATTATCCCAGGCTTCTTGCAATTCGTCCTTAAGCGGTTGCATGTACACATTCATATTTTTCCCCGGATAGTTGGGCCCTGGAATTATCAACGTCAGGAAAATGTTTTTTCTTTTCATAATCTGTCCGGGGGGAGATTGAGTGGAAAGACAAATACGGGCCAACAACTGTATTGGGCTGCCGTCATACCAAACACACTGAACCCATCCGTGCTGATGCCGACTCGAGGATGCCTCGGATCTGCCGCTTTGTCACCATGTAATTCATCAAACTTTTTCCACGCAACACCATCCGATGTGTGTACAATCATCAGATTCCCATCTGCATCTAGTTCGGTTCTTTTGCCCGTTTTGTGCCATGTCATCTGTCTGGCCGTCTCTTCGACCATGAAAAGACGTTGAAGTCTTGGTACGATTGGCATATACCGAAGAACACTAACGGGGATTTTGGTCTGTGTCTTCTCACCCATACCGTTGTCTACCACAACATACCTGGAAGACTTGCAAATGGGACAACAGTTCAAGTCCGCATAGTCAAGCCTAAACAAGACACATCCTTTCTCACAGGCATGTATCTTATCATAGGGCATCTTCAGTGCACGGAGGATTTTGTCCGACTGGTACAGGTTTGCAGGCATTACATGGCCTTTGGGTAGAAAGCGTCCAAATACTGTCATCATTGCATCGTAGCATTCTCTGCCCAAGTTGAACTCAGCCTTCAGAGCCATTACTTGTGAGATGGCATCCAAATGACAAAGCTCAGTGTGCTCATGGAGCGGACGTTTTGAAGACTCCAACATTTCATTGAAGGCCTTTGCATATTCCTCCATCTCCTCGTCCGAATCCCGAGCATCATCAAAGTCTTGCACCATGTTTTCCATACCGGTACCATGCTCGTCGGTGTGACGACGATCCACCTCAGCTCGGTCACGTTGGGCAGACTCACCATGAAATGTCCACACCGTATAATCAGGCGTAAAACCACTCTTCTGCAGGTGTTTGCCCATTTCAGCCTCTGTCCTCTTTTCCCAATTGCCGCACCGTAAACAGGGGCACCAGGTTTTCCTCTGGCCATTTGCAAATGCGGCTCGCCCAAACCCCTTGGTTTTTGTGAACCATTCAGTGCTCCATTTGTTCTGACCAGTGTGACCAGTGTACATCCACGCACGATCACTCATCTTGACTTTCAGAGCTACTAGACACACAACAAATATATATATATAATTCACCATGTATGTATTCATCAGTTGATCTACTTTGTCAATTTTGTTACGTCCATGCAACCTACACTCTAATAGGTAATGATAGGTCCTAATCCCACCCGAGTATGTTTAGATTGGGTTCATTTTCCCATGCTATGCCCCGGATCCTATGCAAAATTTCGGCAGCACCTCCCCGCTGTTCTCCTGATACACGTTTCTGCAATAAACAGAGAGGATGTGTACCCGGAGAACAACAGGGGAGGCACTGACGAAATTTATGCGTCGGATCCGGAGCAAAGCATATGGGAAAACGAACCCATCTAAACATACTCGGGCTGTCCATGGATAGCGTTGGACAATTCGAAAGAATCAAGGTTATAAATATGCAAATGCATGCATATTTATAACTATGACGCTTTCGAACGGGAGACACATATTGGTTACGCATACTGATGATTCAAGACACATATATATCTAGCTATCAAGTTTCATCGGAATAGATCAAATAATTAATGGGGGAGGAGGACATGTCATTTGTGCTCACCCACGAACGAAGGGGCAGAGCTCGTCAAACGCACGGCGAGGTCGTCGAACACCAAACCTCGCAGCGATGAAACAACTGTACATTTAAAACTACCCGATCAACACAATTATATATGATGTTTTTCATAACAAAATCGAAAGATATATGACCTAACTAATAATTCACAAATATATGACCCCGTCGGCTTCTGGAAGGACAAAGAACACCTTTTCGGGGTCGGGGTCTCGGGGTCGGGGTGTCGGGTCGGGGTGCCGGGTCGGTGTCGGGGTCG